>NW_020955374.1:918530-952328 GCF_003031625.1 Empidonax traillii | reverse complement strand
CAATGGTAACTTCAGAATCCTTTTCATATGCACTTCTTTATACCAGAATATATTTAGTGAATACGTGATTAGTGAGCTACATAACAAATGTATGTATCACATGTCGCTCATTATTTATAAAATGCAGAGGGAAATTTTTCATTTTGTTGCATTTTTATAAGAGACTGGAAGAAGCCTCCATTTTCATGAAGATCTGTAAAGATTTCCAAATGTAGAAGCTGTAACTAACCCACACAGTTCAGTTAGCAAATGTTTAAATCTGACAGATACAGGAAAAATTGAATTTACTACAACGCAGATTAGAACTTTTCAGTATAAATGTGTATTTTTATTCCACTGAATTATCTTGCTGATTCTGAAATTTGCTTGTTCTAGAAGCAGCACATACTAATACATTTAACAGCATCTAATCTGTATCAGTGATAAATGACTTCTACAGCTACTGTGTTTTCCAAAAACTGAAAGCTGTATCCTCAGATTCTTTGTTTAAGCTTCAGCCTTTGATGGCATCATCAAAAAATATTCAGCACTTTGTAGAAATAAACTCATTAATATAAAACTCATTCTTCCCCTAAAGTGTCACACAAAAAAAGTAGGTGCACATTCTTTATAGTAAGCTTCACACTAATTAAAGACTTAATAGTAATTCTTATCTTAGTGCATTCCTGTAAGAAATAATTTAGGAAATACGTAAAAAACAAAGGAGTCAAACTAGCTATATAGTTTTGGGGTCATAAAGATTGAAGAGTTCTTCAAGACATTGGGCTCCACCTCCCACTATCCAACTTCATTAAGTTTGAGGCTGATGCAAGACAAATGATTTATAATTGAGTCATTAAGTGTTTCATGACTTCAGGTTTTATGTGCTTATATGCATTAGCACTTTAAATTTTGTATACTTATATGCTTAGTAATTAACTAGATATATTCTGGATTCTATTATTTACATAAGTATGTAATTGACCTTGTTCAATACATAATTTTTAATGTCAGTTTTGTTTCACCATCCATTGTCTTTTTATTTTCATTTTTTCAACTCTCTTATGTCTTCTACCCATTTGATTTTCCTTTCTGCTTCCTCACTCCGAACTCTGACATTTTTTCCCTCCCACTTTCCCTAACTTCCTTACATATCTCTGTGTCTTACCTCTTCTTCTCTCCCCAAATCCCCAAAGAGTTTGTGCCAGTATCAAATACAAATGGAAGATGAGAATGAATTTAAGTATCTGGTCAAATCTGCACCAGAAAATAAAATGGGTTTAGCCATAAATGCTGAAAGAAACATTATTACTATTCCATGCTGGATTTATAGGAATGATTCAGAGCTGTGATTCATAATCCTCTTTTAAAAAAAACAACTATCATCATAGCATCTCAGTGCCGTGGACACTATGATAGGTGTACAGTCTGGTTCTCTCTGATCCAGAGAACAAAGAGGACTGTGGGTGTCTTACTAAACAACAAAGCAAAGGAAAAAAAGAAAGACAGATAGAAAAGAAAAGCAAAGAAAATAGAAAGATTAAATGTATCAGATTAACAGATTAAATGTAAACACACAAAAAAGCAATTCAGGAGGAAAAAAAAACAAAAACCACATAGACATCTATCTTAACTAGTTGGACAAATCAGATCTTCTAATGATAGTCTTCCCTTTCCAAAAGAAAAGTCCACAAGGCCTTGAGTAACTTCATATAGTGGGAGGTGTCCCTGCCCATGGCAGGCAGAGTTGGGACTAGATGATCTCTAAGGTCACTTCCAACCCTTATCATTCTATGATTCTACGAAAACCTCAGGAGCAAAAGCTCTGTCAGTGAGTTTATATGACCAACTGACCACCTGGGTACAACAGCAGCACTCAGAGTCATTGCACAGAAGCTGAATGAGGTCTGCATTAGCATTTGTTGTAGAAAACATTGAGGAGTTGACTATATAAGAACTCTTTTGGGCAGAAGGGGCTGCAACAGAGAGTCTGCCTGAAACTGAACTGAGAGAGAGGTTACAGTATAAACAGACAGAATCACAAGGACCTGGCAGTGTTAATCCACATGCTCGAGTACAACTCAGGAATGAACAGTTTGAATTACTAATGTTAGTATGTAACCTTTTGTTTTCCTTTGGTACAGGAACACAGGAAAACAACAGCAATATGCTTATAATGGGTACCTGGGAAATGTCAGCAACCACAGACCTTTAAGCCAGATGTCATACTGGACACATTAACAGAAGCTATAATCAAGACCAGAATTACTGGACTTCTGGATAGATATGAATTATGGGGTCTTTCCAAGGACTTATGATCCCTTATGGAGCAGAATGTTGAATTAAGCAGACTCCATCCACTGATAAAACAGCTGTTACTTATAGCACTAATTCATCCACATTCATATGTTTTGGTCCTATTGTTTTCCATAACATCTAATCTTATGAAATTCAAATGAAGGGTAAACAAGGTAGAGAACAGTTTCCAGACACTCAGAGATAAACTCAGAGTCTACCTGGAGAAGGCCAACTCAAAAGAGATGTGAAAAAGACCTATAAATTCAAAAGTAGTGTGAAGAAAGAGAGCAAAGAATATTTTATATTGTCATAAAAAAACATTTAGAATATTCAAAGGAAATAACAAAAATTATTCAAAACAAGAACTACTATTCTTTGTACCATAAGGATAGCTTTCTAGCCCTTCAGTGTTGCCCATTCTTGGAGAGTTTGCATGTGAATCTGTGCAACAATTCAAATGTCTACACACTAGTATCTACAAAGTTTACAGTGCAAAGACCTTTATCTATTCAATGCAGAGTTTTTAACATTGTTTTACATATACAGGCTAGCATACCCTTAACATATAAGACTGTCAGGATGTAAGTCTTATTCAGATTTCAGTATTTTTCCCCAGTCATCTAACTTGATTCCCAAGTTGAAAATGTATGCAACTGTTTAAATTGTCATCTCATATACAAATGCTAGAGATTTTATTTCTAAGAATTCTATTAATAGAGAGTTATTAATATAGAGACCTTGGATAATTTGGAAAATCTGTGAGCTTTTCAGATAAGTCCTCTGACCAAAAGCTATTTCCTTTTTGCAAACGATGCAAAATCAGCATTCTACATAATATTACTAAGAAATCATGATGCACACATAAATAAGAGAAGCATTAAGAACAGTAAAGTATCTCTAACATAGAACAATAAGGGCACCTGGTAGAACAAGAGTCTGAAATATACTTACAGAGTATTCCGCCTGATAGTTTGGAGGGACATTCCCAGGTCGTTTGGCTCAGTCCTATGATTGAAATTGGGCTAACTTCAAAGTTAGATGAGGTTGCTGTATTTGTCAGACATTCCACTAGAATGCAGAAATCTTACTGTCAAGCTGTAACACGACAAATCCCAGTGTAAACAACAGGAGATAGCTCTGAGGGTTTTTTTTTCTCTCACTAGCATCTTATCACTGGAATGAGACAATTGATCTAGAAGAAATAAAAAAAATTCTGAGCAAGAAAGGGATATTGAAGAGCACCCAAAGTCTTTCAGCATTCGGCAAAGAAAGGCAGGAAACTGTATGTAGATGTTTTGAGGTTTATCATTGATCTATAGCACTCTTGCACCTTTTATTGATGTGGATGACATTCCCCTGCAAAGCTGGCATGTTCCTTGCTTTAACTGTTATATGGTCCCTGGACAGTTAAGGTTGTAAACCAGAAGTGCCCAGAAGGTTGGAGTCCAAGGGTCAATGTACTTGAGTTAGTACATTCAACATTGGTCTTAAGCACCATGGCAATTGGGATACAAACCACGTATTCCAAGATAAAAGCATCAAACTCTGCGCTTTGGCAGAATGTTCTTCAGAGGCTGTACTTAGAGGCAGTATCCAAATATTACTTCAGAGTACATACAGTATGTATATTAAAAGTGATATAGTAACTTGATGACCACTTGCAGCAGTGTTCCATCAAGCCCTAATAAACTCTTAACAAATCCTTCTTATTACCTTTTCTTGCTATCTTCTTTATTTCAGGAAATAACTGTATAGGAAATAACTTGCCAGTGAATTGCATTTCCAGTAAGAGATGGAAATTACAAATAGTGTTTAGTGACTGCTATTACAAGGTATTTATAATGCTAACATTCTTTCTTTAAAGTTATAGTTAAATACACAATTTTTATTCATGTTATCCTGACATGTCCTGTCTTAAAAAACAGCTTTTCTTCAAAGGTTTGGCAAAATAGGCAGCTACAGTACCTCAGGTCATTTGCTGTTTCAGCAAATTGCTTAGAAGCTCCAAATGCTTGGGAGATTTTGCTCCACTGATTACAAGGGAAACAAAGTAAGCACTGCAACTCTGAAAGGAATACCTCTTAGATAGTCTGATAGTTGCTTTCAACAAAGAAGAATAGGTCTATGACTCATAATGGATGGCCAAAGGCAATGTTTTTTGATTCCACTGACCTTTCAACACTCTAAGGACGGGAAGTATAAATCTTATGGTTAAGTCACGGGCTGCTAGACTAGACACTAAAAGACTACTTTGTAAAGGAAACAAAATAGACCAAATTAGTAATATAATATGGACTTTCGCATGATAGTTATAATTTTAATGAGCTCTTCTGTAAAGTTCAAATATTTGTAATAATAAATGAAGACTGCTTTTAACTCTCTTACAGTCCAATTGCTTTCACAGGTACTCAAGTAATGACAAAATCACAAGTTAGAGACTAAGCGGTAAAAACAATGTTTCTGTTCTAAAACATTTGCCACATATTTTACTAAATAGATGATTGGTTACTTCTATACACTTCATCATTCTTATACTCTGCAGGTCAATCAGCAGTATCATTACTCAATAATATGTATTTTGTTCAGTACCTAACTCAAAACATGTATGTATTGAACAAGCTTTTTTCTTTAAAGGCATTCTTAATAGTGCATAATTTTAAATGAAACAAAAATGTGAATTAAGTTTCTTATGACGGATTTTACTTTCCTGATCTGTTGTTATACTTCTTTCAGTACTTCATCCAACCGATATTCAGTTGTAGTCTGATTACTGGTACAACTTCAATGGGAAGAGTGATGACAACCTGGAAGAGCTTGTCCTGATACAGTGGACAAAGTGTAGGTCAGTTGGGGAAAGAACTGTGAAAGTTGTTAAAAAGAATAAGTAATTGAACCTAAGTTTCCCCATGTTTTAAGTACATTAATATATAAAGAATCATCTTTATTTCCTCGTTCATTTCTGATATGCTTTAAACAATATAAACATAACTGATTTGACGGTAGCAGAGCGGCCCCAAACAGCTAAATCCTAAATTTAGCCCATAACAAATTGTTAAAGCCCCTTTCTAAGATCCTCACTCTTATTTTAACATTTTTCCAAATACTTTAAAAAAATTCTGTCAAAGTTCTTATCTGTCTTATCTGTCTTATCTGTCAACAGTACTTCCCCACCACCTGGGATGCCAAGAGTTGTAAGACAATAAAAAGCAAAAGTGCTAAGAGGACTGAGAAGGACCACAGGTAGAAAAGAAACCCCAGAGAAAAGAAAAGCACAAACTTGTATGATTGGATTTAAGACCAAAGCTCTTGAAGGCTTTTTTGTCAAATAGTCAGCCTTGAAAACTGCAGAAGAGGTAATCACAGAAGCCACTCTCACATGCTCAAAGCCTGTAGCAAGAATCAGTAATGTTGGAAGGTGTACAGAGACAGCACCTGTTTTTCATTGGGTCAGCAGTTTCAACAATAAAAAATCAAAGACTACTGCCCTCTTGTACCATGAAAACACTAAGGTAACATCTCAAAAGATGCTCAAAAATAAAAATGAAAAATTATATTTTGGGTTTAACAAATATGAGACAAGAAGTAAGGGTAAGAAATATCTAAAAGAGAAACTGGTTTGAATCCTACCGGTGTACTATGGCATGAGTTGCTTTTATGTCAGCCACCTTTTCTGAACAGCTCCACCAGTCAGACAATGGTTCATCTAATCCAGGCTGAGCTACAGAACATAACTTTCATCTAACTTTCAGTCAGATGATCTAAAGAGCCCACCTGCTTTTTCTATGCCACTTGAAAAACAGAAAAAAGGCAGGGTCACACTCAAAATTCTACTTCCTTCTAAATACCCTCTCTGTTAGTATTAGCCCTGCACTACAACATAGGATTACAAAACTACAAATGTATGTTGAAAAAAAAAATCCCTAATTATAGAATGATAGAGTAGTTTGGGTTGGAAGCAACCTTAAAAATCATCTAGTTCCAACCCTCCTGCCATGGGCAGGGACACCTTCAACTAGACCAGGTTGCTCAAAGCCCCATCCAACCTGGCCTTGAACATTTCCAGGGATGGGGCATCCACACCTTCTATGGGCAACCTGTTCCAGGGCCCCACCAGCCCCACAGTGAAGAATTTCTTCCTAATATCTAATATAAACCTATTCTTTTTCAGTGTAAAGCCATTATCCCTTGTCCTATCACTACACTCCCTGATCAGTCATCCCAGTCCATCTTTTCTGTAAGCCTCCTTTAGGTACTAGATGGCTGTTCTAAGGTCTCTTCAGAGCTTTCTCTTCTCTAGTCTAAACAATCCCAACTCTCTAGTCTAAACAATCCCAACAGTTATAGCCTGTTATAGGGGAGATGTTGCAGCCTCCACACCACATTCATGGCCCTCCTCAGAGACTGCGCAAGAAGGTTGGTGTCTTTCTTGTGCTGGTGATCCCAGAGCTGAACATCATACTTCAGGTGAGGTCCCACAATCTAACCTAACCTAGGACCTTCAGGATATCTATAAATGAGCATCACAGTAGTCATGGATAATTTCTGAACTTCAAAAAGTCTTACTTAGAAGTTTCTATCACCTACATATACACAACTAAAATCCACAGCAATCTCAGCCATCATCTAGTTCCTTCTCTACACAGAATTCAGACAGCAAAATGATAACTTGTGACAAAAAAAAGGGGCAAGATGTTGAAAACTAAAAAAACAACTAAAAAAATCTAGCTTTCTGAAAGGTAAATAGCCTTATTGGCTTGTTTGTTTGGTTTTTTTTAAGTACCTGCATGAGACAGAAAATAAACCTTCTACATAAACACAGTACAAAGAGTTCTACAAGGTTGTGTTTTGCTATTTAGAAAGAAATAAGACTGTTAAAACCATACAGTTGTATACCAATCAAAATGAAAACATATGGCCATTTTGGCATAAACACAGGCTAAAAATTCTTTGTTAGTGTATCCAAATGAAGTACTGTGAATGTCAAGTCAAAATGATGCATTTATCTTAATGGAGGTTCTGCCATATTGAAAAAAAAAAAGGTTCAATTTTTGGCAAACTGGGTTTTCCTGACAAGAAAAGAAATATAAGCCAACCCTTCAAAAAATATTTACTAAAACAGGTAAGTAATACGCACAAAATAAAATGTCTTGATTTGGGGAAAAGCAAGTCAAGAGTACTGCTTTTTTTTTAAAAAAAAACACAATAATGGAAGAATAAGCAACAGCAACAAAAAAAACCTCAGTTCATAAACTTTTCAGGTTATATACCCATCAGGGTATGGACTATCTCCTAGACAGAAACAATGGAAAAGTCCTGAAGGGCATCAATGTTGTTCTTTATTCCAGGACATTTTAATTATGTCTGGGATCCACTCTTGATCATCAAGCTGTAAACATTGTCTCCCATAATATTGTTATAGCCAGTGCAAGATGTAAATCTGTATTTATGGACTGCTAGACAAATTAAAAGAAAAAAAAAAAAAAAAAGCTTGGATAGTTAGGCTCAGAGGGTTAATGTACCAAACTCTACCTGGAGGTCAACAACAAGTGGAGTACTAAAGGTATCTGTACCAGGACCTGTCCCTTTTAACATCCCACATAATGACAGAGAGTATGCTCTCACAGAGTCTGCAGATGCAGCAGCAAAGGCTGCCCTGCTGTTGGGAAAAAGTCCCTCGTGTTTTTAGAGGCTGACGATGGACCGTGTGGGCAGCAGCTCTTGTGGAAAAGACCTGTCTTAGCAAACAGTGAGCTGAAATAAGCCCATGGTGTATCCTGGAAGCAAAGGTATCCAGTGCTATCCTAGGCCATGTGGAACACAGTCAGTATGAGATCAGAGAAGTGTAGATTATTCCCCTTCAACACTTTATCCCAGCACTTGCTAGCTGGCATCTACTGTACCACATCCTATTTTGCCACCTCCTCCACTACAACAAAGCCATTGATAAACTGAATTATGCTCAGTATAGGGCCACCAAGATGTTCAGGGGACAGAGCACATACCCTGTGACACACAAAGAACATTTAAGTTGAAACAAGAAAGGTTGTGACTGAACATAGGGAAATTTCACCCTACGGGCCAGTCAAACACTTAAACAGGTTGCCCAGAAAGGTTATGCAGACTCCATCCTTGGAGGTTTAAAAGCCCAGATTGCATGAAGTCTGACTTATAGCCTATGCTGCTTTGAGAAGGGAGTTGGCCTTTTGAAATCCCTTCCAACCCGAACCATTATGTGATTCTATGATAATCTTTAAGTTTGAAACTGATCTACACGATCAATCTCAAGATCTAAAGATTTAAGTCATAACAGGCGTCAGAAGAGCATTCCTACGTAAATATTATTGCAATTCCTTCACGTAAGTGAAGAAATCTTTTCAGCAGAATTTTTACTGAAAACCACTTTGCACTATGGTTTTGGATTGTCTGCTGACTTGAACAATGCTTGAAATGGCCTAATGTATAATCCGTCAAATAACATCACAAATGTGCAAGCCATCATAGGGCCCCAGAGACTAGTTAGACTTTTGTAAGCATTCAGCTGTATACCTGAGACATTTTGATTAAGATGCTAAAAAGACACAAAAAGAAAAGTGCTCTGAGTCTTTCAATCACAAGGTTGTTAAAAAATATCTGTCAGTGTTGGAGACTTGCCTTTGATGACAATATTTCATCATCATGTTGTGTATTAGTACTTCACAGAACAGAATACTCAGAAGGGAAATACTTATTCATTGCATCTGCCTTTTTGTAAAATGCAGACATTTCCTTAAAAGATTGGGTTTTTCATGTGATTTTTTAATGGCAGAAAGACAAAGGTGTGTCTTTGAAAATACCCAGCCAAATGAGTTTAACAGACTTCTTTTTTTTGTTCTTCTCTGGATTTGGTGTTTATCTGGGGTTTTTTCTTTTTCCTTTTTTTTTTTTTCAAGACATCTTTTCAATAAACTGTAACTTCAATTTACAGGAGGAAACTGTACCTTCTGGAAAAGGAGCAAAGCGCTGTACTTTTCCATGTATTTGCCTGTTCTTTGGTTGCGTTCAGACCACTAGTTGAAATCCATACTAAACAGGCATTCTGGGAAACGTAAATCCTGACAGAAAGTATATATAAATAAAATGTCTAAATTATCTTTATTAACCTTAGCCTGTACTTCAATCTTCTACCTTCATAGCAATTACCAGAATTAATTTACCTTAATAACTCAAAGTACCCTTTAGTTCCTTGACACATCTTTTGTCTCCAACAAGTTAGAAAGAAAAGTTTGATTAGAACCTGTCAAAACATTACTTAATAAAATAGTACAGCAAGGTATGATGTACTGAGTTGGTTTTGGCTGGGGTAGAGTTAATTTTCTTCCTAGTAGCTAGTATGGGCTATGTTTTGGATTTGTGCTGGAAACTCTTGATAATTCAGGCATGTCTTAGCTATCCCTGCACAGTGCTCTTACGGCATCAAGGCCTTTTCTGCTCCTCACCCCACCCCACCAAAGAGCAGCTGGAGGTGCACAAGGAATTGGGAGGGCAGTTGACCCAAGTGACCACAGGGATATTTCATACCATATGGCATCATGCTCTGCATATAAAGATGGGGAAAAACAAGGAAAGGAGAAGGTGCTCAGAGTTATAGTACTTATTTTCTTGAGGCACCATTACGTGTGATGGATCCCTGCTTTCCTGGAGATGGCTGAACACCTACCTGCCCATGGGAAGTGGTGAACAAATTTTTTGCTTATCTTTGCTTGCATGTATGACTTTTGCTTTACCTATTAAAATGCCTTTATGTCAACTCTTGAATTTTCTCTTTTACTTTTCCAATTCTCCTCCCATCCCACAGAGGGCAGAGTGGGGGAAAGTGAACGAGTGGCTTTGTGGTGCTTAGTTGCCCACTACAGTGAAACCACGACATTTACAAAATGGAATCAATTAAAAATTAGCTCTGAATTTGTACAGTATAAATGAATTTGTAGACCTAGGTTGATGTTGAGGTACATTGAATTAGATATCTTAATACAAGAGATATAATTACACATTAAAGAAAGTAAACTTGTGGCAGAACAAAACTCTCAAGAACAGAAAGAACACTGGAGGAAAGAAAAAAAAATTATTCTATTCACTCTTTTGCCATACAGAAGTTCAAACACACAAAGGAACCCAGCAGAATGGAAAGTCAGGCTGTTGAAGCAGTGGAACAACAGAGACCTCACAACTCATATAATTTGACCTGATGCATCTCTTATATCCAGACAACCATTTGTCCTCATTAACCTGCTGATGCAGTTCTTCCTGAAAAAAGTAGTCAGCTACGCTCAGTAGCAGCTGGGAAGCACTACCACATGCCTATATGTAGGGACTAAGTCAAGGTTTTTTTATCTTTAATGTTTCATTACCTTTCAGGTGTGAAATCAGAGCATTTTTTTGAGTTAGTTTCCTGGTTTCTCAGAACCACTTTAACTGAAAAAAGTGAGAAGCAGACTATTCATGTTTTTACTATGGTAGGTTGCTACTCTTGGAATCATTGTTTTTATTTTTAATTAATTCCTGGGGGGTGGGGTTTTTTATTTTATTTTGTAGGGTTTTTTTAATATCCTAAGGAATGCTTTGCTACTTATTTAGTTTTAGATTCTTGCACCAGAGTTCAGTGAAAAATAGCTGTCTAAAATTGGTTACAAAATTGCAGAGAAGCTACATTCAAACATATTTATTTAAAAAAAACCCAAACACCAAAATAAAAAAAATTCAAAAAAACCCCTGACAGTTACTAAGTTTAGTCTCAACCTGTACTGACACCCAAAAAGACTAACATATATTTCTCCATCTTAAACAACATATTTCATTGCTTTGAATTTTTTTTTCAGACATTTGTTCATAATATTTGTTCTCTTTTGTCCAATATATGTGCTGGAACAATCTTGCAAGTGCCTGAAATACTATTCCAATTCTTCTTTTCTCTCTCAAGCACACAGCCTGCCATTACAGTGAAAACTACTTGCTTTCCCATATGCTGTGTAAGGATTTGAAGTGATTTACATCTCCATATATATAATCTGAGACTTAAGAGATCTAAGAATTTGGCATTCATATTGGTGCTACATAGAAAGAGGGCCTGAAACAAATATTCTGTTTCTCTTGGTGATGTTTGGAGTACATGTCAGTGTAAATTGGAAAAGAATATGAAGAAAATATTTGGGGAAAAAACATACTCAAAAAAAAGTTTTTTGTAACCAAAAAACTGGTGCCTGATACTCAGAAAACATCATAACAGAATATAGGGACTTCAAAGAACACACGAGCCCCAATAAGATAAAATTCTTACATTTCTACAATTTGGTTTATTTTTACCTTGAAAATAACTCTTACTAAACTGCATTTTTAAGCCAGATATTTTTGTATAGTCATTCTTCAGTAATGAATATATTTAAGTTAGAGTTTCAGAAAAGCTTTATTTGAAAGAAAACATTAAATTATGAAAATTCTGTGCATGTTTATGATATATGTCATCCAAGGAATTCAAAGTACTTTAAAATACTGCTTTGAAGTTGGAATCTGAATGTAAAGTTTAAAAATCACAATTTACTTTTGAAATATTTATGCTGATGGTTTCAGTGAAATTATTTAAATAACTCCCAATACATGCTTATTTTAAATTCATTTATACTTCTTAAAAATCATTACAAGTAAGCACATATTATCACCTAGAGGAAAATACATACAATAGTACTGTAAAGTTAAGTACTTTAAAAAATATCCAGTAAATCAATCTAGATATTTCTTATTCTTTTAATGTTTGTTAGTTCCATGTGCAGGTTAGATATTTTGAAACTACACAAAGTATATTTTATATAAAAAAATTCAAGCTATTGATAAAAACAAGTGAAATTAACGTTATACTTGGAAATTAATTCTCCCCCACCCTGAAACAGAGTTGATTCTATTAAAAGTGATAAATGAAATGGAAATTAAAATTTTAATGAGGTGCTTGTTAATCCATTTGTTCACATCTAATTTGAACTTGGTTAAATTGCTACTTATTATGAATACTATAGATATGATTCCTTCTAAATCTCAAGGGCAAACAAAATGTTAGAGGACTGCTTGTCCCAAGATAGGTCCACAGTATATTATCCAAGCTTCTGAAATTAAGCACTGGAGCTATTTCCTGTGATACATTTCATTTATGAAAATTAATGACATTTTAAAGCAGTTGGTTAAGTCCTTTGACATGGTAATTGTCCATTCCAGAACAATAGAAGAAATATAACCAAAAGGAGACTGCCTACCTGCCATTGATCATTTCCAAGACCAGAGGGCTTATTTGTACCTATTGCAATTCCCAAGGACTATATCAAGCAATATCATTTCTCTTGGTAGGATTTGGGGTAATTTTACCCTATTTACTTCTACTTTCTTGTGTACAAGAATTTGGTCCAGACACATATCAATGATTTTTTTCTGCTTGACTTTAACAAACAGTAAAAAAAATATAATCTCACCTAGAAGACAGCACTCAAACTACAAATAGACAATAGGATGTGATTTTTACACAAAACCAAAATGCAGAGCAATTATAGTAATGAATAATGTACAATTTTATAATAATTCCATAAAAATCAGTATACTGAAAGGAAAACATGTATGACTACAAAGAAATGTAGAATCATCAGAGTTGCATAGATGAGACCCAAAATGGGTCCCTTGTACTTGTGTATTATAACACCTCCGATATTAATTGGTCACAGATGATTTTTCAAATAGTTTTTATGTTAATTTTAGCCCATAACCTTAAACTCATTTAAAACAAGTAGCACTTTGCAATCTTTCATTCAACATTGCAACTTTGCATTTGTCTTATTGTCAGGATGTTAATAATTGAGCACTTACAACACTTCAGAATTTTAGTAAAATTCAGCTACGTTTAAGTCACAGAGTTTGGAGGGCTTGCTTTATATATGATAAACTATCTTTTCTCCTTGGATTGAATTTTAATTTTACTAATTTGCTACACTTCTAAGAATCTCATCATATAGTACACTGTATCTATAATATGATTCATTAAACTGCTATCTTATAAAGTAGCTATGTTTCTTGACAATAGAGCCCATTTTTAAGGCTTTTTTCAAAGTTACTTTTCTTTTTTTTTTTTTTTACCAACAGCATTTATGTCCAGCTAAATTCATGTGCAGTCTAAGTAGTTTGTTCTGCTGACCATAGAATATTTAAACCAAAGATTCTTTTTCTTTTCTTGGCGCTTTCATCAATATATCTTATATTAAAAAAAATTTTTTTAGGAAGCACCTACTTCTTTATATGAAAATACTTTACCAATCTATTAAAATCAAAATTTAACAAAGAACAATCCTTAGTGAACCTAAGAATGATGTAATTACAGTCTGATAGTTCACCTTTCAACATTACATCTTTCTTTACTAAATATTTAGCAACTTTATATTCCTTTTTGTTCTCTCCACTTCATATTTTTACATTTGTGTCATCTAAAACTCTTTCAGAATTCTAAATCTTTTCGAATATGTCTTTTGTGCCACAGCCTAGGAAAAGGAAAAGATATAAAGAAAGGATCCTTTCAACTGAAATCTAGGAGAAAGGTTTGGCACATATGGCCCTCATTTTACTACTTCTTCCAAGCAATAAGAGTTAATTTTTTTCTTTTTAATATTTTTATAATTAATTCCCAATCAAAAATTATCTGAATAAAACCCATCAGGAATAAATTTTAAAACTACAAGAAAATAAATTGTTTTGATAATCAGCAAAACATAGTTAAATAAATACTGTTTAATTTTGGGGCTCTCAGATAAGAAAGAAAAACACATGAAAAAATAGTAGCTATTTAATAATACTGATACTACATTATGTGAACCTGTTTTGTTATGTACTGAAATGAACTTGGAGCATTTACAAATTCATTTCTCCTATCTCAGTGCAGGAGGGTATAATGAACAGCTGCAGGGTAATAAATCCCTGAAAACACAACATACATTTTGTAAGTGAGCATCTGTTTACACTGTAGTTACAATGTTAGTCTGTCCATTCCTCGAGAACTCTCCTCTTCTATAAAACTTGTTCCTTGTGACTTCGAAAAAGTGAATGCACATCCACTATGACAAAAATCTCGAAACTTCTAGGGAAGGAGAATTCCCTCAAATTGGCCTTTAATATTTCAGTTTTCTTGCAACTAGACACAGATAGAAGGGATAAAGGATACAAAAGAAAGGAAGAACAGAGCATGGGAGTGCACTGTCTTGTTTCCCAAGCCCCTTCATCTGTAACATAATAAACCCCAAACATTTCTGGAAATATTTATATGTTGAATAAGTGTCTTAGTCTAACTCTGTTTACCTTTGATTTAGACAATTGAATTTCCTATATTAAATTAAGAAATGTTACATAGATTAACAGATTACTCACAGAACCTGTTGACACAAAACCCCTTCTCTTTCACACTGCCCTGGATATAAGAAAATGTATGTTCTTTTCCAGAAAGCATTTTAAAAAAATCCAACTGAAATCCAACTTCCAGCAAGTTCATACAGGATCAGTAAGAGTCAGGGGTTAAGAAGGTAGTAGCGAACTGTTTAGTCTGATGCTCAGAGGGCTTTGAACTAAGCAACTACTCACACACACATGCAAAATGGCTTATCTGGAAAGCAGATCATCACAGGAGCAAAAAAGGCAGGTGGGACTAATGCACATGCATAGAGTTGGGAGTTTTATCTATGAAGCGCAATTTTTCATGATTGCTGAGGTTTTTGGTAGTTGTGTGGTTTTTTAACTTTTCTTTGAGGATTTTACTATACTGGAGGCAGTTTCAGACAATAAAATATGTATGTTGTAACACTGTGCTAACAGCTAAGAAGTGTAAATAACAGTTTCAAAGCCACGGCTGTGCTGTTAACTATTGAGGCTGAGAAACTGGACATACTTTGCAAATTTTAGACCCGAGGAGGAGAAGTTCAGGATTCCCATTAAATTATAGACTGACTGCTAGAGACAGCCAAACACCCTCAGTGGAGTAAATCAGTGGGATCGAGGAGGAGAAGCCTCCAAGAAGAGTCAGTTATGGATAGAAACATTTTAAGTCTATAATAGTTGAGTATATTGAAGAGTAATAATATTCTTCTAGAACAAGATTTAGGTGGAAAGTTGTTGACTTACTACCTCCCCAGGTTTGAGTCCCACTGCCTGCATTTCTAGACAAATATGCACACAACAGTCAATCCGCTAACACACAATAAATTTACTGAGTTCAGACAACATTTGATTTATAAATTTCATCTGTATTCCATGTGCACAGTAGATATCTAATCCCTTCCCTTAACTGAGGGGTAAACAACAAAGAAATAGGTACGAGCAGATTGCCTTCCTCGAAGTCATTCATCCAAGCCTACAGCTACTTTTTGGCTAGCATCTTTCTTGACAACATAACAAACTTCAGCAGCTGATGTAAGGTAGATGAATAACATGAGGGCAGCAGCTAACGCTTTCCATTGCTCCTCCAAATAGCCATTCCCATTGTGCTTCAGAGTAGATAATAACCAAAGGCAAACTAAAGAGCAATGCAACCGTATGGGCATGTTGGAGGTAAATGAATTTTGAAGGTGAAACACCTTGACAAAGGTAAAGCATTTGTCTTTCCTTGATTTGACTTTTTTGAGCACTTCTGATCAAGAATCACTGATAGGGTTTATAAATGTGCACTGGCTTTAGAACAGAAACCCGATCCACAAAGACGATTATTTGATAATAACCCACACAAACAATGTATTGTCATTACTGAGATCTCCCTTGCTGCTGATCTGAGGGATGGGGGGATTACTTCAATACTACTGAAGAAATAAGCTCATTAGCACTCATTTTTCAGTCCTATGATGTTTCCTATCACTTCAATCAAGTTCTCTTGAAATGATAATGCCTTTCCCAGATGGTAAAGAAGTGCCAGTGCACTTTAATCTGGCTGAGTTAATATTGGAAATTCCTACAAACAATGTGGAAGTGTTTTAACTAAGAAAGAACAATCACAGTTCACCACAGGTCAAAAGGCCACACATTAATAGGTGTTTCATATTACTATTCACTTAATCCTTTTCAAATCCAGTAAACATCATTGAAAAAAATTATAAATATTTTTGCCTTCAACAAAGAAAAGTCAAATTATTTTTTCTGCTTTTCATCTCTCAATATTAATGCATGTTTGCAAGGAATATATTTTATGAAAAAAACAAACACACACACAAAAAAAACTGAGTAGAAATTTAAATTTACAGAGAAATTACTCTACAGATTCCTTCACCAAACCACATTAAAACATTAAAATAACTATTTTAACCTTTACAGCAATGACCAGACATCAAAAAGTGCAGTAACAGTAAGCAAAATATGTCAAAATATTATATATTAATCACTTTCTAAGCACGTACTTATGTATCCAAAGTAATCATTATTAAAAATCCTAGCAGTCTTTGTAAACACAAGAAATTCTAGTTTCATTTTCATGATCATCTGCTGAAAATTAGACCTATCAAATTCCATCCTTGGTAAAAGATACCAAGATTTACAAAAATCATCCATAAATGATGAGAACAGCAAAGTTATGAAAAAAGTGTATCGAGAAAATTCTCTCCAGTGAAAAAAGAATTTGGCAGTTAGACACAAAAGCTGATAATTCGATGGAAATATACACAAAATCTCTCTTTTTTAGACCATTTTCTATTCTTAATAACAGAAATATTTAACAAGAGATCAAAACCTAAATCACATGATACCTCTGCTTACCAAGAACCTAAATAAAGGTTACGAGGATGGAGTTGAGGGACAGGCTCAAGTACACTTCAGCCTCTAAGGTAGGGATAGCAAGTTGAAACTAAGCAACTTGTGGATTCCAGGTTATTTCACACACATTCATACAGAATTTTAACACTTTCCAATTAGAGAGAAAATGTAAAAAAAAAAAGAAAAAGAAAAAAAAAAGACCCCCAACAACCACACCATCTAAAAGTTGCATTTGCTGATGAACATAGTCAGGGATATTAACTCCATTGCCCCAAAACTTCATATTATGGAAAGCCAACACATACAAGTTTCTCAATATATTTGAAAGGAAGAAGAAACACACATAATACTCTTTCACTTGCCATGCAATTACACATAATTTATATACAGTGCTTTCATCCCATGTCTAAACAGGGCACAGAGGAGTTGCGAGGACATGGCTGAACGCAGCATGCAACAAAATATTAAACTAAGTGAATAATAACATGAATTCTTGAGGCACCTATTGCAATTAGTAGCTAGTTGGGTATTTTTCTTAAAATTAAAAAGGATAAACTCTGTAGGAGGGGACACACTGAGAATATACACATGGTAGATTCAGCCAATAAAAGATGTGATGCCTTAAAAAAATCCCACAATCCTCATGTTCTAGAAGTGGTTCCAGAAAGTCTTTGTGCTGCAGTAGCCATCATGGGCTCATATGAACAATACTGATTTTCATTTTCCTGGACTTTTAACCAGATAAGCAAGTTGCTCTGTATGTAGAGGGTAAAGAGAGGAAGCAATGCTTTAAGGTAACTACAAAATTACATGCTGAAATTGTTTTTGTTACTGTTACAGAAAATGGTCCTGCTGTTTACAGCAGGCCTGTGTCCTGCAGAGGAAGAAACAGAAACCACATGGGACACATATTTTGCACTGGACATCAGTATTCTACACTTACATGACTGTGTTAAATTGGAAAAAGATGGAACTACCTCAGTCCTTAAATACAGCACAAGACCACCATCATGAAGAATCATAGTTCATGCAAGACCACAAATCAGACACAGATATACAAAATGGAACATCAACACAGAATTGCACTTGAGTGCAATTAAGGACTATAAGTATGAATTAAGGTTAGTGATTCTGCCCCATTAAATAAGAACTGAGAGACAAACAGGCCTTTGCAGTGAGAAATTGCCTTGAATTTGAAGATGGCAGCTTGCAGTTTACTTGGAAGGAACATGGTGGATGCGAGAAGTTAATGAGTCCAAACAGGAAAAGGTAAAACTGCAAAGAAAAACTGCAACAAGGAAAGGCAGGATTGACAGCCACAACTGTTGCGTCTTCAAAGTTTTTTCTAATGCTTGTAGTATAAGAAAGTTATGCATCATACTTGTTCACAGAAACTATTGGTGACAAGTTAATTCACACATCTGCAATTTCCGCTTTAGAATTTTAAGGGTGGCGGTTTATTTAGGACTTTTTTGTGAGGTTTCTCGGTTTAGTTTTGGTTTTTTATTATCTTTCAAATTATCTTTTCAAAGATTCACAGGACTTGGACTTTTCCCTTTTTTTCCCTGTGTTCCCATGTGTATTTCTGGCACATATGATGGATCAGAAAGCAGGCCTGCTTTAGATAATATGTCATGACTTCCAGTTTGTGGGTGGGTTTGAGATCAGACAGCTAGGTAAAATCAAGTCACTTGTGTCATCAACTGAAATCTAAAGGGAAAATACAAAGGGTTGGTCCAGAACTTATTTATATTTTCATATATTTAGGAGTAACTGAATATACGTGTTCAATAAAACAAAGCAGGATGACGATTTTTGGAAGACAAAGTAGATAAAGCGTCACTGGAGCAGCTGTAGTTTGCATTCAAACTACATGCATGGTGCATGGTTCATGCATGGTGCATGGTTCATGCATGGTGCATGAACACATTTGTGATAGAAGAATAATGGTAAATTACTACAAGTTGCTATTTAAGTATAAATTACAGGGTAATGGGAGAAGGACACAGACACACAAAATTTTTTCCTGGGTCACTGCACCACTTTTTGTGTCCAGATGCAAGGGAAATTCCAATTACAGCCAAATGAACCTGGACTACTGCATACCTGCAGCATGCACTTGGAAGAGAAATTACTTAATATTGACTAAATCACTTAAAAATAGGGCATGATCAGTAATCAGTTTAACGCGAATAATCTCCCTTTCCGGTGGCACATAACTGAAATACTGTGCTTGTCAATATCAAATAGAAAAGTAGGCCCTTTAAACTTAGCGAGGACCTTCAAACTTGCTTAATATGCTACAACATCCCATTTTCATGTAACAAAGGTGTTATAATGGAATTATAGCCTGGAAGATGCAAGATAAAATCCAAGAAAATGTCTACTCAGTTTAGGGAAGAGGCAGAAAAAATACTTTCTCCAGGATCTTGTAGCAAACTTACTCTCATTTCTGCAACTCTAGAAGACAGAAATAAATGGAATACACATAGACAATCAGTAGGAAAAATGACATACTGGTCCTGAAAAGGACAGAAGTATGATAACAGCTATCACTTTGATGGATATATTCCTCCATGCAGTAGGAACAGTTTAGGTTGTACACAGTTCAAGAGAGGCCTTGCTTGTTTTTACAGTGTTATAGGTTTTTTTTTTTTTCACATAGGTTGTGTGAGCTGGTGAACTTTTCTTCATCAGAAGTTTTTGTGACAGCAAATGCATGAGCTATAATGGAAAGGAGTCTAAAATAGCCAGTAAGGAGTTTTCTAGATTGGTGGATTTATCATCTCCATCTAGTCCTGTGCCATCCAATGTCCTGTGTCACCATTTAGACTTAATAACTCCAGAACATGGAGCTAAAGGAACACAGATGCATTCTTGGTTACCTTCTATATTTGTGTTTAATTAAAAAAAACACCCACCTTACCTCTCCAGTGATGACTTGGGCTGGGTGTGGAAGTATGTTACCTGATATGACGGCTGAATGAATTTTTTCCCCCCCTTTTTTTTTTTTTTTAAAGAAACATCACATAAAAGAAAGTTGATGTAGCACCATGGTTATTTCTCATGGGATAATACAATGTATGCTACTAGAGCAGTTCACAAATTATGGTACTCCTTTATTAGATTTGGGGTATGATCTCTGACTGAGCAAGTTTATTAATCTAATGCCACATGAGCGCTGAATAACATGTATTGGAAAATGCAGCCATGCTTTGTGTTTCATGCTCAGGCATGATCAAATGCCTCCAGTTCCAAGTTTCAATATAAGCTTGTTCCTTTTCAACTTCACTGAAAATACTTCATCTTGGCTGAAAATTAGACTGAAGTCTCCAATGTTCCCAAACAGGAGAGACTAAGCTCTGTACATCTGAAGTGGAGATAGACAAAATTAATGGCTGCCATTCAAAGTGCATATTCCACTGTCTGTGTCATCATTTTTTGCCTAATTTAGAGGGAGAATTTCAGATAGCTCGCTAAATACACAATTCACAAAGATCAGGGACATTAGATCAGCAGCATCATATGGTTAATTCAGATTTTCTTGTGGGATAAGGGTTTTTTTGTTGGAATCCTTTTGATTTCTCTATAGCATGTCCATTCTGTGCATAAAGAATCTAAAAAAAGGTTTGGTATTAGCATCCTTAATCACATGAAACTTAAACCTGACTAAGACAAAATGTAAACAATATATTTAGAGACAGAAAAAAACCATGAGAAACTTATGCCAAGCTGCATCAAGAAACCACTGAAGTGGCTTACATGTGAACATCTTCTATTTGTAGCAGACTCTGGAAAACAGTTTTGCAAGAACAGAAGCTAAAACCTGATGAAGGCAACAGATTCATCATTCCTCTTGTCTTTTTTTATTTTTAGAAGTTATATGCCAGTATTTTCTAACTTTCTAACACATTCACAGAGTGGCGACGGAAGAAAACATATTCTTTATTTTACTTTTAAGAAAAGATTTAGTAAACCTCAATTTGGCCTGATCACTGCTCCCTAATGATACCTCACACCAAAACATCTTATAGTTTTTAATGCCACAGAACTATCAACAGCTTCTCAAAGGCCATATAGCAACTGGTCAAACCGCTGATGGAGACTAATGAATTCATCACCTGCTCAAATAATAAACACACATGAGAACTGATGTCTGTATAAAGTTTGAAGACAAAAACATGGCTACTCTCCCTCAAGAGTTACTATGCTTGTCACTGGTATCACAAAAAAATATGTGGGACAAGAGATAATTATCAAGAAATACTCTGACTCTCAAATTAATGCCACAAAATCAGTTCACAAGCATCTATAATAGTGGCAACCTACATCTGATGTTGTAACTGTAAAGTTTATACCTGGAGTTGTCCAGCAAAAGTCATTTGTGCATTCAGGAGTTACTTCCACATCGCTTACATACTGTTACAGGGGAATACCACTAATGTACATGCATAACCTGCTCCTTCTTCCCTCTATTGCACTGTTACTGTCCATCCTTGCAATAACATGGAAACCCTAATCACAGGTCCTTACCAATGCATCCAAAATATTTTCTAAAATTTCACCTGTCCACCAGGAAATCATAAAAGTTCACTATGAAAATATGTCCACATGCATTAATAAGTGTAAGTAAATGTACTGAGAACAATGGAAGTTACTAGAGAGTCAGCAATGTTGACACCTAAAGAAAAACATCTGAAAATTAAAAATACATCATTTCACTACAGAGGACTGACATCAGAGACAGCCACTGTGATACTAATAATTGCACATAATCTTTATATGACCGATTTATATGACTGATTTTTAGAATTATTAAAGAATTAATTTGAAAATAATATTACAAGGAATAATAATAATAAATAATTAAAAAAAAAACAAACTGTGGCTGCGTATCATGAAAAACTATTTGGCAGTGAGACCAGCAAAGCAGCACAACAGCATCCCGGGAGAAGTAGTGGAATCTCCATAATTTAGGATATTTAAAACCAAACTGGACAAAATGTTGGAAAATGTTCTGTAGGGAATAGTCCTGAATTTGAAAGAAGACAGACTAGATGACCTAACAGGTCTTTTTCCATCTGTAATGGCTATTACTCTGCAGTTGTCTCATGCCCTCAATCCACACATTAAACAATCTTCACATAGCTAAAACAATGCCAAATTGTTTTTCTTTACTCATCATTTAAGACTAGCAGAGCAAACGCTACTTAGGAATGAAAATGTTCATAGCAAGATCAGCAACAAGGAAAAAAATATCATTCTGAGACCCAACCATGTAATTCGTCTCATGCCAGCAGTTCTCAAGCTGTGCTAGAGTGCACCATACATAAAAAGATACCATTAGTGGAATACAAACAGCTTCAAAATGGTATGCAGCTCAGCTCAATGTCTCTGCTTTTCAGTATGACTTGTATTTGTGAAATCAGCATGTTAAATCCTGTTGCAAACTACGTGCATCTCAGAGAGTGATAAAAAAAATTCTGTAAAATCTCAACCCAGTTCTCTCAAGCTGTACATTGATGACAGTTTCTTTCAGCTACAATAATAATCTAAGCAGTATCTACCTCTGTCTTATCATTATCACTCAGTCTGATTCTAGGCTGTTTACAAGCATTATTTACGTACTGTAGGAAGCAGCAGGAAGAGGGAGTACATTCAATATTACAGACTTTCCCCCTGAAGTTCTTTTTCTATAGCTCCATAATCCATAGTATTAAATCGGGAAAAAATCAGAAAAGGTATTCTTTGAACAGGGACAACTATTGTATTTTCATAATGGAGAAATAGCAACAGGTTTCACATTTACAAATGAATGTGTTTCTGAGTATGACTTTGGTAAAGTGTGAGAAAAACTCAGACATTCCTATCCCCACACACAGGAAGCTTTACAGCTGTGAGATAATCAGAGTTGGTCAAGGTATTATCAAGTCACACCTTGCTGATCACCTGTGTAATTCTCAAGTTTGTCTCGTTCTTTACCTGAGGTGGTGCTTTAAATGTTTGTATTTAAGGGCCTTGTTAGTCCCATGATTGCCCTGTTTTGTTGTTCATCATAAGGAACATACCATACTTTAGAACATCTAAAAGGAAGAAATTTACTTGTTTTAAATTATGTTCCATTTAATAACTGTTCAGATACATAAAATTAATTGATTTGTTTCAATTCCTGTAGGAATTTGCTTACTTTGAAAAGTTCTTGAAATATTCAATTAGGTACTATACAATCAAGCAATAACTTTATTTTGTTTTTGTACAGCACATAAAAATTAAAGAATATTTGATGATTTTTAATTTTATAGCAACATTAACATGCTTTTTACACTGTTTTCCACTTTGCTTTCTTTTATATTAACAGGGGGAGAATTAACCCATTAGCATAGCCAACTTAGCTCTTTTCCTGTCACAGTGCATGGAAGTTTCCACATGGCACAGGTACTTGTTTACATAATGTCATTTACCAATGGATTTCAATCAATAGAATTTTGTCCATGGCCATGTTTATTCCATAATAAAAATATCCATATATAGACTTACAAAGATATGCAATTGTTGTAAATTTAGAATATAATATTTCCCTGTATACCCACAGTCTGTACTGTATCTGGTCTAAATTCTACATTTTTAAACCAGAGATATTTCCATGGAATCAAAAAATCACAGAATGGTTTGGGTTGGAATGGATCTTAAAGATCATCTAGTTACAAATCTCCTGTCATGGGCAAGGACATCTTCTAGTAGGTCAGGTTTCTCAGGGCCCTATCCAACCTGGCTTTAAAAACTTCCAGGAATAGGGCATCCACAGCTTCTCTTGGCAGCCTGTTCCAGTACCTCACCAGCCTCACAGGAGAGAATTTCTTCCTAAAATCTAATCTAAACCTATGATTCCATTTCAAGACACTTTGTTTTCACTGGTATTACAAACTAATGTTACATACTTTTCTCATACAGTGCAAAGCAAAAAATAAAATTGTATTTTCTAAATAGCTTTGCATATTTAACTACATAGCTAAAATATTCAATTAAATTACACACATATCATTTGTATCTAAGAGACATCAATAGAAAATATTTCCTATTTCCACTTGGAAGCCTAAAAGATACCGTTTTAAAAAATGTGTCAAAAATATGAAATGTGTGACAAGTGAAAAACTCCTGAACAAATCTCAAGTTCATATTAAAAAACTGACAAAAGAGGTAGACAATGAGGTTATGTTTGTACCATGTTTGAAATAGAGTAAGACTAGAACTCCTAAAATAAATTCTATGGTTGTCCTAAAAGAAAAGCAACACAGGAAGAAAACCTATTACAGTTTGGGAGGGGGAAAAAAAAAAAAGTTTACTAATCCAAACTGCTGTAATAGTACCAAATAAAAATGAATATAAATTCAAAATGAACTGACTTAATTTATCTCTTCTATTTACCACCCGTGAAGGGCAAAAGAAAGCGAAATAACTGGGATGTTGTCTTGGTTTTTTAACAGCACTTATTTCAAATTACTGCATACTGTTAATTATGTGCTCCAGGAATCATTCTGCAAGAAGCACCATGTAATATGGTAATTGTGTGTTACAAAAGATGAGCAAAACAAACAAAAAAAACCAATTGCATACAGCAACATGAAGTAGAAAGTCTGTGTCTTTGCATGCATAGGGTGAAGTACCTCTTGAAAAAATATTTGATTTTTAGCATACTAAGAAGAACAACAAATGTTGCCATGTTAAAAACAGAAATGCACTAGCCATACCTTGTTTTGACAATAAAGAATAAAAGTATCATATCGTATAGTAACTTTTTTTTCTGCTCTTAATTTTCCTTCATAGAAAAAAACACAATCTCTGATGGTATCTCATTGATGCATCCTGAATTCCTAGTAAATCACAAAATTAATATATACATAGAAGTAGGGGAATGTGTATGTTGCTTATAGATGTATAAGTTAACCAGCAAATTTAAAATGTATTAAAGTTTAAATTAAAATTTGAAATTTAAGTATTCAAGTTCTTTGTGCTTTAAATGAAGGGATCTATAAGAATGTTTTCCTTTTGGTTTTTTGTTTTGGGTTTTTTTTGTGTGTGTGGGGGGGTTTGTTTTGTTTTGGTTTTTTTTGTTTGTTTGTTTGGGGTTTTTGTTTTGTTTGGGTTTTTTTTTTTTTTTTCATTTTTTATATTTTGAGTTTTCCAAACTTCAGGGTTGAAATGGGCAAACTGTTTGCCTGTGTGGTGTATCATCCTTGTAAATTTATCTCCCTACCTGGATAGCTAGCAAAGCTATTTCCTATGGTTCTAGAATACGGTCCCAGGGTAAAAACATAAGATATGCCCAAAAGTGATACACTACATGTCAGTTCAGCTAGAATTTACATAACACGCTGCTAAAGAAAACTCTAACAATTGATATGGCATTTGAAGAGCATACTCTCTAGTAATTCATAAGCATGATAAAATTATTTCAGATGGAGAACAATTTGCCTGTTTATAATACTTGAATTACTTTTTTAGATTTCTGTGTTTTAGCCCTTCATTTTGAAATTTACATTTCAGGAAGCCACATTATAATTAAATGTAGAGGAAAGCATTGGTGCCTTCATGCAAATGCAAGTTAAGACTTTTTTTTTTCTTTTTTTCTTTTTTTTTTTTTTAAGAAGGCTTTTCTAAAAACATTCATTATCCCATATTCACATTCTCAACGTGGTTGAGAAGCTGCAAGACGTGGCTGACTCTTGCTACCTCCATGAGGAGGAAGTGGCTGGTGGAAAAAAATGATGCTTCTTGCAGCTGACAGCCACTTTCTCTTCCAGGGCTTGGATGGCTGCCTCTAAATTCTACTGCCATTGACTTCCATTTCAGTCATACTCCAGTCCTTCATACTTGTTGATGCACTGTGTATTGACAGACCAGGTTTCCCATCTTCCAGTAAGGTGGTCATCTTTGTATACTTGTCCACAGGAAACAAGGCCAAGGTTTCACTACACCATGTGAATGCCCTAATAAAAGCAGACATGCTCAGACCCTAAACGAAGGATGAAGCAAGTGTCTCTTTTTCCACTTGCAGTCCAGGTACTCTGCTTTCATATTGAAGAAAGACATACTAAAAGGAGCTGAAGAGATGCTGGAGTTGTCACGTTACACTCATGATCAAACCTTTCACCTCTAAAAATATAAATGAGATATCATTAACTATACTGGTAGTCTATACATCTACCAATTGCACAAAAGTCAAAATATAAGAGACAGAGACATATGAACTAATGTTAGCACCATTTTTAGCTGGTTATTCTTGGTTGACCAGCAGTAATTAAAGTGAATTAATCTGTCAGAGACAACACAGGCACAAAGGCTACTATATGAGGTAGATGAACAAAACCCATTATGAAACTAACAAACTCCAGTTAAAAGCAAGAATTCCCTAGCAAAATAATAATGTGGTTGCTCCAAAATAAATCAAAATGCATTATACATCTCATTTATGTTTCTTCCTTGCATGAACAGGAAAAATTCCTCAAAAATAAAATCCTTCCAAGAGAGTCAGCTGCAACTCCAAGGGCACATTGAGGCCATGCAATGCAGTGTTCACATTAGAGGCAACTAAACTAGCAATTCATCATCAGCTAGTATATTTACATGCCATATAAAAAAATTGTACAGGAGCACCATCTTCACTCCTAATAACAGAATAACTTCATTAGTAGCACACTGAGCACAGGTTTGCATTGCAGGTTGCAAATATGCTTTTTAAATCCCCTCCCAGTCTCTATTTTCAATGTGAATATCTTTCTCCCATTAGCTAATTGAGTGCCATACCTATGTAACATCATTCTGACTAGCTATCTAATAAATGAATGACAGGTCTTCTGTCACTGTATCATTTGTGCTCAGGTCTACTGTGTTCTTTCTATACCTTCCTTGATAATTATTTTGCTCTTTCTCACATAGGTAAGAGATCAAATTTTAGATTTAGAGAACCTAAGGCTATGAAAAAAATTATGATCATCCATGCTGACCTCCTGAATAATGCAGACAAAAGAATTATATGATTCCTAATTAAATCTATAAACTCCTGCTAAAACAACAATTCATTGTATTAAATAACTTCTAATTCCAATTTAAAAGACTTCAGGCTCGAAAGAGCACATCATATTCCTATACAAATTGTTCCACTGTTTAAGTACCCTAACTATAAACTTAAATCTTATCTAAATCTGCCTAACTTAACCTCACATGCATCAAACCTCTCAGCCTTCTACCAGATGCAAGAGCCTGCCACCAGAAAGCTCCTCTAGGGTACTGTAAGTTTTAATTAACTCTTTTCTTAAACTTCTTTTGCTAAATTAGCATTCTAGTTTATCTCAGTCATGGTGAGCTGAGGAAGATAATAATAATCCAATTTAGCGTATATTTTGAAGAATCTGTAAACCCAAGCTTATGGAGAAACTTATGGATAAAAAATATACATTGAATGCAGAAGCAGAAAGACAGAATAACAAGCAACCATAAAGCTGGAAAAATGATCTTACATTAGTTATCTAGTCTGCTTTCAAAAAAATATCATTGGACTGAACAACTTCATCATTGTATTCTTTCAAAAGATTCAGCTGTTTGAAGCAAAACTCTATTTGAATCACTTAGATAATTTCTACAGAACTGAAATATTCTTACTTCCAAATGAATTGAAAAATAATAATAATAAAAAAATTAAAATAATTCAAACTTTTGGCATTTACCATGAGTTAATACACTCATTAGTTCCTAATCTTTCAACATTATTTCACCACCTTCTTCCTAATTGTCATAATAAGCATGCCTACGTCAGTTAATATGTACTGAAATAAAAATAACTAAACAGAATAAAAAATGTTTAAAATGTAGCCCCAAGGAACAGCTGAGGAAAAGGGCAAGGTTTCTTACTTTTACTAGAAGTTTAGACTGACCTACAGGTTAAAGGTTCTGTAACACACTAACAACATGGTTTCCTTTAGGGTATAGTTTTTGGAAACTTACCAAGACAAATTTTAGCTCCTTGTACAATTCTAACCCTGTTTGCTATACAAACTTCTTTGCTTCATTCAGCTCCTTCCATAAACTCATGACTGCCACAAAGACTGGAAGAAATTGAATTATTTTTCTAACTCACAGTGAAAATATAATATTTATCATCTTTTACAGCTCCATCCTTTTCACCACGTGAACAGGATTTTGTCTCCTTTGCAAAACACCAACATAATTTAAAGTATATAATGAATAATTATTATATCAATATTTTAAAAATCAAGGTTCAATGCCACATTGTATTTTATAAATTTCCTACAAGTGAGCTAAAACAGTATCATGTTTGACCAAATCAGATTTTCACATGAAACTGATAATTATATAGAGTTATGCTTGAAGATTAAATCACTGAAAAAATTATAAGGCTGAAACCTTATAATGATCAACAGAAAGAAATGTATTCAAAAAAGTACAGAAACAGGAAATTATTTTCCGGAACAAGAAAAAAAATGCTATCAGGATGAAAATATAAAAGAAAAGTGACCTTTTGGTTACAATTGTAACCAAAGTAAAACTGAGTCAAAATAAAGTAAGCAATTTGAGAGAAGTCTGTATAAACAGAAAGCTGGAATTTTAACAAGAAAATTCACATGTTGACCAGATCTTATTCCTAGGGATTTTAAACCAAATGTAAGTCTCAATTTTTTTTTTTTTTTCCCAAATGAGGATGGTTAATTGCATACTTAGGAATTAAAACAGCTGTACAGCAAGAGAGAACAACCACTAATTAAAATTATAAGAGACAGGACCTCAAATGGAATTTCTCTGCTGGTCTTTCCTATCTAATATCACTGTTAAAAAATAATATTGGATGCCTATATAAGACTAAATCCCACTGAAAAAAATTGTTCCTTCGTAGTAAGCACCTCATTCATACAATGACTAATAATGCAAATACTTTGTTTTATATGAAAAAAAAAATAACAGCAGAGGAAAAATTAGTGCCATTTCTTTTTTCTCCATAGTTTTGTAAAAAAAGAAAAAAAGAGGTACATGTGATGTTATGCCTTTATTAATTCATTTTGCTTCACTTAGCTTTAAATGAGCATATTCTACAGTACTTAAGTAGAAGGAGAGTGGCAACCTATATGGGAGAAGGTCGTGTACTGCCATGTGCCAGTCATAATGGGCTCCAGCCCATCCTAAACAAACAATTTCAAGCAATAAGAAAAACAAAAAAAACCCAAACAACCCACAAACAAACAAACAAAACCACAAAACCCAAAACAACAAAACGAAGAAAAACACGGAAAAAACTGAAACTTCAGTCTACCAGGGGAGCACATGGCATCCCTGCTCAGACATATTTAAGACAGACAGAGGCAGGTGTGGGGAGCTGGAAACACACTTCGTGGGGGCAGGACACACACCTCCCATTTCTGCCTTATCTCCAAAAAAGTACCCTGCTGAGCCAAGCTGGCCTTCTGCCTCATCTGCTTGACTTACGACTTTTTAGAATTGCCTGTTCTTTTGCCCTTTGGAGCAGCACCCCAGAACCTTCAAAAAGCATTTCCCCAAGGGATCTGATTCAACAGTTCCCTGAGCAGCCTGAAGTCTGCTCTCCTCATGTCTAGGGCTGAAGTTTTGCTGGCACATTTCCTCCAGTCAGCAGGGATTTTAAACCCAACTGCTTTGTGGTCATTGTGGCCAAGACAGACACTCATCTCCACTTCACTCACAAGACCATCTGTCAACAAGTAACAAATCAAGGAGTGCTGCTTTCGTAGTCAGCTCTCTTAGTACCTTTACCATGTAGTTATCATCCTGGTTTTTTTAGGAATCATCTGGATCTGTTTGAACTAGGGCAGTAAGTGACCATTTGCTTAAGAAAGTGTATGTCTTATTGGTTGCCATTTTCCTCTCAACACTCAAAGGCGCAATCAGAGATTCACATCTGATGGAAATAAATTACCTCAAGTAAAATTCTCCAACTCTACATTGTCTCATGACTATACTACCTTAAATTTTAACACTTAGTTCTACTCAATTTGAGAGCAACTGAGTTCACAAAGATATTACAGCTGTTGTGGTACTCAGTAAATGGGGAGGACCAGGGGACAGAAGAGCATTGACTTGACTGATAGAAGAACAGGCAGACTTCATATATTATTCACTTTGACAACAGCCAGCAGGCCATTCAACACATGTGTTCTTTGGAGTAAGTCAGAGCCATGATGCCTTTTGCCCAGCCAACAGGAGCAAAAGTAGGCTAAGTGTATGTTTTCAAATGGACATGAGAAAGATGTAAACAACTGCAGTAGGATTGAAAGTATATCAAGGGAATATACGAGGTACTGTTTTAGAAAGTCCTACGGAGATCTAATTAATCTTTATTAAAAGATGCCAAAGAAACAGGGAGGTTAGCAAAAAGTTGGATTTTACAGTGTCAGGATGTAGGGGAATATACAATACCCTCCAAAAAAACCTCGACCAAAAACCAAAGAAAACATATTTCATTACATCTCACTGAACATAGTATTACACTACTTTAACAATACAGAATTAACATGGAAAATGAGAGGTATGGGTTATCTTCTCAATGCGAAGATGGATGCTTTAATTTCACAGTGCTCTGGCCACCAAGGATGGGCAGAAAATGGGGCACCATTCACCCTTCCTGCAGCTGCTGCCATAGGTAGTCAGTTATGTAAGATTCCTGGGACCAAGTATGACATCATGAGAAGTTCGCTTTCCTGTCCTTGTTCCCAAGAATGTTTACTTAACTCCACAAGATCCACTCCTACACTCTCTCAGATTTCACTGTAAAATGACAGACAGTTATTTTGATGACAAGCATGGCAGCTTCCTTCATCACTCACTTGCTAATTATTTTTTTCTAACAATTTTGATACTACTTCTCATTCAGTTTTTGCTGTTGGCAAGATGCTCCTTGTAAGACTGTGCTACATTCTTAACTTTTACTGGGGGGAAAAAAAAGAAGTATTTTACCAATAGAAAATTTTAACAAACTAATTAGTATGAACTTGAAAGCTATTAACTTATTGAAAAAGCTATTAGCATATTTTCATTATGCTATCTTGCAAATTAAATATCTATGAGACTCCAGAATCAGGTCTTTATTCTGAGAGGAAATGTCTCTGCTAAGGAGATTAATTTTTTTTTTAATTAGAAAAATAAGGTAATGACAAATGTGTATGTGTTTCCCTCACACATATTTGTAAGTGGTGCTTGCTGTGCAGCAAATGTTTAAAGATGTTAGATTTTGACATATTCTAAAACTTAGGATTTCAGCTCCCCAAGTGACAGATCCTTGCTTTTTGGCTGGCATATTTCTATGCTCATCCCAGATTGCACTTCCCATTTTTGTTAAACCAGGCAGAGAATCACACATGTGGACATCAAGAAAAATATTGCATTCACTTAAAAAATGAAGTACAAAGGAAATGCTTTGTCCTTGTTAAAGTGAGGAAATGTTTTAAAACAGAAACCTCATCACAATTTAACACAAAGTTTTAAGATAGGGCATATGAGATGAACTATCTCAATACTGTGCTTTCATGAATCTTGCAGAACTTCTCCCACCTTTAGAGAAGTTGTGAATTCTCTGCAAATTATGTTTTGCATATATTCAGCAGGAATTTCATTCCAAAAGCAAAAGTCTCTTAAAAAAACTATCCCTACTGAGTATTCTCCAAACTGGAGATGAAGGAGCTAATCCAGCCCTTTGTAGTTGCCTCTGCTCCAGTCTGTTACAATGCCAAAGACAAGAATAGACAGCAAGGGAACATTTCCTTCTGTGCCTTTTGTTCCTTCACTAATTGAGCACTGAGAGTTCACAGATGAGAGAAGCATAAAAGAGGCAAGAAAGACCAAAGACAATTACGTAGATTAGACAGACAACTGCTATTGGAACAATGATACAAAAGGTCAGAGGGGAAAAAAAACAGCAGAAGTGGGGGAAACTAAGATGAGACAGTTTTAGACCTGTATTTGCTCGTGAAGGACGATGAGCAAAGTCAGGACAATGAGCAAAGTAAGGTGAGGATATGAGTTAAGCAGGATGAGGAAAGATGTCAGGGAAAGAAAAACTGTGTTAAACAGCTGTTGTCAGCTGAGTGGTGGTAGAGTACAATTCTGAACCAATATGACAAATCCTGCTCGGAAACTGGAACTCAATCTGAGTTTGCAAACTCTACAGTTTTCAGTCATAGGTAAAGAATGTGCTTTAACAGCCTCTAGAGTAGGCCCTTGTACAGATGATTGTCGTTAGTGCTCTCTCAAATTAAGCACCAGATGTTTGTATTATCACAATGACCTATGTGAAGATCAATATAATTCCACTACATGGATTTTTTTTTAGTTGGCTTCACTTTAAAACTTAGCAGTTTATATTGATAAAACTACAATTTTTCTGAGTGATCGTTTTCTAACTGGATAATATTATTTCCCAAATTACTTTTATCCCTTCCTTTATATCATAAATCACTGCTAGAGAAGCAGTGGTATTCTATCTAAAACTGACATACAGTTGAGGTGGCATCACCAGTAACAGGGTAAATATTGTTTAAAGATCCTTTTAGTGCTTTTCAGAAAATATCACTATTACTGTCCCAAGACAATAAATAATCCTGTTGTTGGATAAAACATATACTGAATTTATCCTTTCACAGAAAAATAAAATCTTGCTGAATAAACGTAAGATACCAAGATCCCACTGATCATACATAATGAGGTGAAAAAACGAATCTATTAAATTCCCTTACCAAATACAAAGTCATTTAAGAAAAATATCCTTCACAGTAAGCCAATTTTAAAAAAATCCATATTGTAAAAGCAATCTTTCTATTTATCATGTTTTCCTTGTCTAGATAATCAGAATGATAAGAGGAAGATGTGTTTTGATGAATGTGACTCCATTTTTTTCCATTCAATTTTTTCTGTATTTTTGATCATCGGGAGGTTCATAAAAGAGTATAACTTCTTCCTTAGTTGCAAGGAACACTAAAATTAATTTTATAGAATAGTTTAAAATTTAATGTTGATCTTTTTATTATCATCAAATATAACATAGTCACACTGTACTGTTCCTGCTCTTGTGAAAACCTACATGAAATGGGAGATACTTCCTACCATGCTGCGAAGATCTAAAGGGACAAAGGATGCCAAGAATTTAAATTGGAAATTTTAAAGCGAGGAGAATAGTAACCAAAGGATGGTCTCCACAAAATGAATGAGAGACACAAATAAGAAAAATTGTGTATCTTCTTTATCTTGACCTATTGCTCTGAAGAAGAATCTTAGGTCTCATTTCAGAAAAATGTTGACTGCAAAGCACAGAAAGCATATTTGTTGCATTAATAGGTGCCATTTTACCCAGTTATTTTTTAGATTAAAACTGCATTTTACAGTGATGTAAAGAACTGCAAAGCTGAAAAGAGGGATTATAAAACAGAAAGGGTGCTCTTCAGTTTAAGAAATATTTCTATTGCTCTCCAAGGAGATTTATTTCATCCACCATATAGCATGTGTCAAGAGTTATGCTGATCTTTCACTGGGAGCAAAGTACCCCGATAGTTTTTGCATTACCATGCACCACAGTAGCAATCCCTGACATTGGTTATAAGTGTCAGATGGAGCCTTCATTAATTGTCATCATCTTTAAGACATAAAAGAAACTCTCTCTTCTTGAATGTTATTACACAAGAAGTGTGCATGTTATCTATATAC
>NW_020955374.1:915071-918315 GCF_003031625.1 Empidonax traillii | reverse complement strand
TCACTGGGAGCAAAGTACCCCGATAGTTTTTGCATTACCATGCACCACAGTAGCAATCCCTGACATTGGTTATAAGTGTCAGATGGAGCCTTCATTAATTGTCATCATCTTTAAGACATAAAAGAAACTCTCTCTTCTTGAATGTTATTACACAAGAAGTGTGCATGTTATCTATATACAGCAAGTGCACAGATGTTTTGTACTGTAATAATAATCATTTAGAATATATGGGATAGAAAATGTACTATTGTTAAACTGTCAGTCAAAACCCTTGTTACACAAGGATAGAACATCACATCCATCTATAACAGCCTTTTCTGTCAGTCAAATGTGTTGTTCTATACAAATCTAGCATCAATTTGATTTTTAAATTGGTAGAGCCTCTAAAAACATTATTCTGATGTGATACCAATGTGATCTAAGTTGCTGTTGATATCGGAATACAACGCAGGTTTCCTCTCAAATCTGGTTCAGCTTCTGCTTTTAGATATCTGCATAATGTAGATGATTTTGCATATATAAGTACATGAACAGTCAATTTAAATTTTTCTTTCATTACGTTCCAAAGAAATGTTTGTTGATCATCTCTTATTTGAAATAAAACAGAATTTACGAAGTCTGTATAAGGGTGATGAAATTATTATTAATATGGACCCTACAAAACCCAACAAATACTCCTATTTATCAGTCACTTTCATTCAGAATTAGATCAATCCCTTTACCTCAGCTATGAGTAACTGCAGCTTATGAAAACTGAGTTAAAGAGCACTGAATTCCTCCAGCATTTGTCTGTGACAGTAGCCACAGGATGAACTGAATGGGACATGCTATTCACTCATAAATGAATGCAGTTGGACTCTGTTTCTTGTCCCATTGAAAAACTGAACACAAATAAAAAGCACAGTTGAAATTTAAATTTTATTGTAAAAAAATACAAAGTAATAAATCAAGACAAGCTCTGGGCTTTTTTAACCTATTCCAATGCACACCCTGACACTGCAATTTTTGTACTAACTTACTAATTTTTGTATCTGGGTTCAACACAAGCTTGAAAGAACAAATCAAACCCTGCATAGGCTCCTAACAAATTTAATCATCCCTTTTCTTCCATCTTTGAAGTGAGCAAGTATGGGTAAAAAGAAGTACAGATTACCAAAAGCAGTGTTAGGTTTTTATCTCATATTTTTATTTTTTTATTTTAATTTCATATAGAAATCATCAATCTAGAATGATTTGTTATCATCCTTATAATTATTTGGGCATATGTACTGTACCAGACCTTTTCACACTGGCATAATCAGTGACTTTCAATATACTTGGCATATACAACAACTTTATGGAATACTACCTACTGTCAGGGTTCTAAAATCCTAAAGAGCTCTGGGGGGATGTTCAAACAAATTGCTATGGAGATGATATCACCAATCTCTTTTCCACTTGTGACAAGTTTAAACAAATTTCTACTGAGATACTTTCAGAAATCTGTTTTCCACTTGCACTGTTTCGTAACACCTACAGTTAAAAATCAAGGGTGCCAATGCCTAAACCATCCCTGTTTTCAAAACAGTAAAGCTTACAACTGTTAGTGAAGAACTATGAAACGGAGAGCCTAAAACACAAGCTCCTGCTTTAGTTTACCAGCACAGCTACATTTTATATTACTGAAGTAAAACAGCTGGCTACAGTAACTCTCATTATATCAGACTTAGAACTAAATTCTGTACAGAAATACTCAACACTACTTCTGAAAATCAAACTCAAAAAAAATCCCAATACCTTACTTTTGTTCTTAGCTTCAACACCTTAACTTCCCAGTAAACCACCTAGTATTTCCATGACTTATTTAAAATTTAACACACAAAAAAACTCTCATAAGATCTAGCTATTTCATTCATTTCAGAACTATGAATGATTAATACAAAAGCAATTTATAAGGCAATCAAGAGTTTATGTATAAAAATTAAGCATGTAATTAATGCAATTAATATTTACTGCAGTATCTACTTACATAGTATGTCAAGGGAGACTAAAAAAATAAGCAGTTTGCACACTGGTACTGTGTACTGTCTTTCCATTCTATAAAAATTGTCACTTACTCAGCATAGCGTTCTGTATATATTCAAATGTTCAGTCTTACAACATTTCATATGGCCAGTCATGTTACGCTAACTGCTTCTGTTCATGTGCTTTTTAATTCAAGATAGGGATAAAAACTGGTCAGTCTCAATTACCATTTGAAATATCTGAACTGGCATTTGAAAGCTCTTCTACAATGAGAGTCTCAACAAGGTAACTACACAGTTTACAGAATCATGGAATGGTTGAGGTTGGAACAGAGCTTTGGAGGTTGCCTCATCTAACCTCTTACCCAAAGCAAGTTGTTAAGAGCTATGTCCAGTTGAGTTTTAGCTATCTCCAGGGATGGAGACTCCATAACCCATTTTGGCAACTTGCTCCAGGATTAGATTACCCTTAAAATATGGGGAATAGAATTAATTACTCACACTCAATCAATCATTATACTGTCAACAATAATATAAGCATACTTATTCTGGAAAAAGAAAACCCCCAACTAAATCCTTTTGACAATGTTGCTTATTCTGCTAAGAAAACTGGTCTATAGACAACAGCAAAGAATTAATCATTTTTTCCCAGCAGAAGCTTCCTTCATGAGAGTGCAGATGCTTGGCACTATGTAAAAAATATACAGGACACAACTCCTGTCTCTGGGAGTTTAGAGTGTGCTATCAAAGCAAAATTTAGGGCAAAGAACCTCAAGTACATAGAAACACACCTAAAAACTTGGAAATGTTTGTAGTTTGCCAGGGTTACAAAAAAGAACTATTCTTTCCTTTTTATGGATAAGCATGCATATGGATAAGCATGCATATAAAAACTGAAATGAGCTAAGGTTTGTTTTCATTTTCAGCTTTCTTTAACAATATCGTATATGGCCTAAATATAATACTAATAAGATTAACTATTTCTTAAACAAACAAACAAACAAACAAAAAAACCCACAAAAAAACCCCAGTAAAACTAATCACAAATTACTAAAAAAAACAAGGAAATTAATGTTTGAAATTTACATGAGAAAGAAAATTGATCAAACTATACAATACATTTTATAGATTGGAGTCAAATGTAAGAAAATATACTTACAAAACAGTTCACAAGATTTTTCCAGGTATTTTAAATTACAGAGCTAAAGACATTACCATCACAGTCTGAGTGGAATGGAGGG
>NW_020955374.1:901058-914838 GCF_003031625.1 Empidonax traillii | reverse complement strand
AGGAAATTAATGTTTGAAATTTACATGAGAAAGAAAATTGATCAAACTATACAATACATTTTATAGATTGGAGTCAAATGTAAGAAAATATACTTACAAAACAGTTCACAAGATTTTTCCAGGTATTTTAAATTACAGAGCTAAAGACATTACCATCACAGTCTGAGTGGAATGGAGGGGAACATAGTTATCAAAGACAAGGCTGAGTACTTAACACCCTCTTTGCCTCAGTTTTCAACAAGAAGACAGGTCATCCTCAGGACAACTGGCCTCCTGAACTGGTAGACAGGGATGGGGAGTCAAATAACTCTCTGTAATCCAGGAGGAAGAAGTTAGTAACCTGCTGAGCCACTTGGATCCTCACAAGTCTTTGGGACCAGATGGGATCCTTCCTTGGGTGAGGAGAGAGCTAATCAAGTCTCTGTCATTTATCAACAGTCCTGGATCACCAATGAAAGTCCTACATGACTGGAAGTTGGCCAGTGTGACTGCCATCCACAAGAAGGGCCAGAAGGAAGACCTGGGAAACTACAGGCCGGTCAGTCTGACCTCAGTGCCCAGGAAAGTTATAGAACAGATCATCTTCAGTGCAATCACATGGCATCTACGGGACAGACATCTACATCAGACTCAGCCAGCATGGATTTAAGAGCGGCAGGTCCTTTCTGACCAACCTGATCTCCTTTTATGACCAGGTGACCCATCTGATGGATGAGGGGTGGCCTACCTGGACTTCAGCAAAGCCTTTGACACCGTTTCCCACAGCATATTCCTGAAAAAGCTGGCAGCCCATGGCTTGGACAGGGACACTCTGTGCTGGGTTAAGAACTGGCTGGATGGCCGGGCCCAGAGAGTGCTGGTGAACAGAGCTGCATCCAGTTGGCAGCCGGTCACTAGTGGTGTCCCCCAGGGATCAGTGTTGGGTCCAGTCCTGTTTAACATCTTTACTGATGATCTGGATGAGGGAATTGAGTCCACCATCAGCGAATTTGCAGATGACATCAAGCTGTGGGAGAAAGGTCAATCTGCTGGAGGGTAGGAGTGCTCTGCAGAGGGACCTAGACAAGACGGATAGCTGGGCTGAATCCATTGGTATGATGTTTAACAAGGCCAAGTGCCACTTCAGCCAAAACAACCCCCTGTAGCGCCACAGGCTGGGGACAGAGTGGCTGGAGAGCAGCCAGGCAGAAAGGGACCTGGGGGTGCTGATTGACAGAAAGCTGAATATGAGCCAGTAGTGTGCCCAGGTGGCCAAGAAGGCCAACGGCATCCTGGCCTGTATCAGGAACAGTGTGGCCAGCAGGAGCAGGGAAGTAAGTGATTGTGCCCCTCTACTCAGCACTTAGGCCACACCTTGAGTACTGTGTCTGGGCCTCTCAGTTTATGAAGGATACTGAGGTGCTGGAGCATGTCCAAAGGGCAGTGAGGCTGGTAAAGGGACTGGAGCACAAGCCCTGTGAGGAGCTGGGGTTCTTCAGCCTGAAGAAGAAGAGGCTCGGGGGAGACTTCATCACTCTCTACAACTACCTGAAAGGAGGTTGTAGCCAGGTGGGGGTCGATTTCTTCTCCCAGGCAATCAGCAGTAGGACAAGAGGGCACAGTTTTAAGATGTGCCAGGGGAGGTTTAGCTTAGACATTAGGAAGCAATTCTTTACAGAGAGAGTGATCAGACACTGGACTGGGCTACCGAGGGAGGTGGTGGATTCACTGTCCCTGGAGGTATTTAAGAAGAGACTGGATGTGGTACTTAGAGCCATGGTCTAGTTGACAAGGTCATAGACTGGGTCATAGCTTGGACTCAATGATCTTAGAGGTCTTTTCCAACCTAGTTGATTCTGTGATTCTGTGTGATTCTATGAAATTTGCTACTTTCTACTAGAAAGTAAGAATCACATGAGGGCAAAAATAAAATAAATAACAAAAGAAAAAAAAAATCAAACAAACAAACAACCCACCCAAAAATACGCCACAAGATCTGTTACTTCACAAACAGTAAAACTAAATTGTGAAATTGAGTTTATGTAATACTTTAATCTGATAAAATAAAAACCAATCAATTTAAATGTGAAGGTTACCACATAAACTCTTCTTTTCCTCCAGAATGTAAATATTAAAATTAAATCTTTCCCCAAATTTCAAACAAGACTATTTGGTTTATTTTCAAATGCACAGAGACAAGGAATACAGCACACAAATTTTCACAATGACTATCTAATTCTAGTTATTATTTAGATTTATAAAAATGTCAAATGTCTATACAATGTCAATTTGCCTACTGTACAATCTTTTCCACCAAAAAACATACCAAAAACTTTTCATTACCAATGCACTGTCTTACATATCATAAACTATGGAACAGAATCAGTTGTCTTGACAGATCTGCATCATCACCAGCATTTCTGCTTGGCTGTATCAGGTAGTTACTATGATTTTTTCCTCCTCCTGTGCTGTATGCCAGCAGAATACAGTTGGATGTACCAATCTTAAAATTTCAAAGCATAGAACAGATATTAATTTATGTCTGCAATACTAAGAAGCAAGTAGATATTTTACATACCTGGAAATCAAAGAAAGGTGAAGTGCTTTGTCTAAAGGCATTGGAAGAAATGAGTAACAAAGCCATAATTAAAATTCAACATCAAGCTTCAGGTTAATCCTTTAGACTTAAGAGCCTTTTTTCAAAGTGCATGATTTGGAAGATCAAAATAAGAATCAATTCAGTCTCTTTTTTCACTACATCCTTTAATGATAAAATAAAACACCACATTCAGCTTCCTCCCCTGTACTCACATGAACAATCATCTTTCTTAAGAATCAAACTCATGAAATCATTTTGAATTACAAAGAACAATTACAAAGGAAGTCAAGTCACACGTAAAATCTGAATTCCACATTTGATTTAGCCTCTACCTCTGTGTACTGAGGGACTTACAGGAAAACATACATACGTGCTGGGTATGCCAGTATACCAACTTACACTAAACCAATTTAATTAGTTTGCTTTCAATGCAAAGGTGCAGCACCTCAGCAATTATGAGATCGTTAATACAACAGAGCATAACAGCACCTTTAGAGATCCTGTCTAACCTCTAGGCACACATATAACTCCCATTAAGACTAATGGGAGTCACATGTGTGTATCCAAGAGAAAAGAGACCCATTAAAACTGATACAACATATCCATTAATCTTCAGGTCACTCTTAAGGTCAAACATTATAAAAATGTTTATGAACAGTACTTACTAGCTATTCACAGTGGCTACTTTGGTTTTGGTACAGATCTGTGAGCAGTTAAGGCCATGGAAAATGTCTGCATTAAAAGCATCACCACGTTTCAAGTAGTGGCACAGAAATCTAAGAGTGCTTTTCTGTAGTCAGAGAGCACATTTTTCTATCATATCCTGAAAGAATTAGAAGGATAGAAATGACAGGGAAGGTTAGACACAAATGAAAACCTTGGACAAAGGTATGCTCCAGCTTTTCATTTTTCTTCCATCCCCCAATCTTTCTTCATATTTCAGTCCCTTAGTTGTGGTTTTCCGCTTCAGGAAGAATATTAATAGCAGTGACTAAATTCCTAATCTGTGCAGCCTGCTACAAAGACACTACAAATAACATTTTGATTACTGAATTACCAGCAAAGCACAACAATTCAAGAACTGCTTACAGGGAGTAAAGGGTGTTTAAAGTTTTTCAAAGAGAAAGGTAACTTTAGTTTACTCTCCATTTCATTCAGCATATCTGAAAACTCCCCTATACATCACTGCAGGAGTTTAGGTAAGCATGCTCTTCTCCAGTTTAGAAAAAGTTAAGTCAGTAAAACTGATTTGTTCAGCAATGAATTTGCAGTCTTCATCTACCCTGAGTCCTGGAGGAGAGAGAAAGAGTTCTCAGCAGTATGAAGGACAGATGATCTCCATATGAACAGAGCAGAAGGAACAGCAGGAGGAAATGTGTCAGATGAGTACAGAAGTGAAAAAATGAGGACAAAATTCAGATATGAAATACCCCTATTTGTTTGCTGTTTCATTCAGGAACTGGAGTAAATGACGAAAAATGGCTTCATCAAGACTTATTCATGAACTCTGCTGAAAGTCATGTTCTAGAGCTCACGTCAAAACTCTTTTTCTGTATGTGAGACTTGTTCAGCACTGCCCTATTACAGGGTCTGCAAGTATTGCAAACACTGGTAACTTAGCACTGCAACTTTTGTACAGAGACCTCATGAGACAGACACAGATAAGTCAGCTGCACCTTGCAGTGTCAAGTCAAAACAGAGGCAAGCTTTCACTTAGAAATCACGGCTCCCAGAGACAGTCACAACATCAGCCCACCAAGAAATGGCACATTGCTTCACTCTTGAACTTCTCTATTGCCTTTCTCTGCTATGCCCACATGACAAAAGGTCTCGCTTCAGAAGATTTTGGATGCTGATAAGCTCTCCACAGTGTCCTGCACAAGGAAGTGGTTTTGTTGCTAATTCAAATATACAATGATAAATAAATGGTAATAAATTATTACCATGGTTCAATTAATTACCCTTCTGCAGAAATAAATCATTACATGGTTTTGTTTTAAAATCAAAGCAAAAATTACCCCAAATACCTTGTTGTATATAGCAGACTATCTAAACACTTGGGGGTGATTGTTTTTCCTTTATTAGTGGTTATAAGCTTTCCACTACAATGTCTTTTTGTGAAACAGAAGTGCCTTCCTAGCTCAAAAGATTTTGCTTAAAATGTATTTTTCATACAAAAAGACTTGATCCCCATTTTGTGAAATCAGCCAAGTGAATTAGCCTTATTAACTTCAAATGTTTTTTTTCTAAAAGAGGAACTACTCATTGTTAGCAAAGTTAGGCATCTGTTTTGCTTTATCATTGTGAAAAATTGCATGTAAATCCTGAACAAAACTGTTTTTTCAAAATCCTGATATTCAAAAAGGCCTGTACTTTGTTTTGGGGCATCTCACGTAGTCCAGAGCACCATCTAATTTCTTGTCTGTGAGTTAGAAAAACCAGTACAGAATCCATCAATATGTGCCTATGGGTTTCCACAGCCTCCTCAGCACAGACAACGTTAGCAAGATATTTGAGGAACTGTGACGTTTAACACCACCTGTGAATCTGTGCTCGTGAATGTGTCAAAACTAAATATAGTTACGGTTTGGAAATAAATCACTATTTGTGCGTCTTTTAATCCCTACGTTTAATAAACATTGTCAATTCATATCAATCTGTTCATAGAGTTCTCTTTGATTTGCTTTCTAGAACCGCAATAGCCAACTTTTCAATGCAGTTTCCCCCACCTAAGGCGTGCAATTCATCCACATAATAGCTCTGAGTCACCCAAAAACACTTTCAGCCCGTTCTCAGCAGGAGAACCTGGCCGACACTGACGCCAGTTATCAAGCGAGCAGCCACACACCCAACAGCGCTGGAGTGTTACTGCTGGAGAAATACCCGCCCGAAGTACTTTTAGGACGTTGCCACATTTCCTCCAGAGTCTGCTCAGTTTCTACTCTCACAGCCCTGTGATTCCCGCCAATAAATGCTCCACAGGCCCCAGGCCGGCCACGGGCTGCGCCCCGGTCTGCCCTCGGCTCCAAGCGGCTCAGCCTCGCCTACCCCGCACCACTCCCGGTGACCACCTCACACCGAGGCGGGAGCCTCTCTACGGCACCACGGGCGGTCAGGAGCCCCTTCGGGCTCTCGCCGAACTGCAGATGGCGGAACCGCAGCCCGGGTGCCACTAGGACGCCTAACCCAGGATCACGGCTCCCACCGGGACGCCTAACCCGGGTTCCCAGCCCCGGATGGCCGGGACCCTCCCGCTGCCCAGCGTCCCCGCCCCGCCCTGCCCTGCAGCCGCCCCGCCCCCGCCACTCCCATTGGCTGTTCGTTCTCCCCCCCAGCCGCCGATTTGCTCCTCGGCCTGTCAGTCAGGCAGGCAGGCGCGCGCACCGCCCCGGCGCGGCCGCCGTGCGGGAAGCGCCTCTCGCGCGCCGTCCCGGTGTCTCCGAGCGCTTTCTGCGCAGCCGCGCGGGCGGCACCGCGGGCACCGCGGCCCGGGAGTGGCCTCTGCCCCGCGCCGGGCCGGGCCGGGCCGGCCGAGGGGACGCTGCCCGGGCGGCCTCGTCCGAGCGGAAGTTTGCCGAGAGGCGAGAGGCAGAGCCTGGCGGGCTGAGCTCGGCGGCAGTGCAGGTCAGTCGGGGCGCGGGGCGGGACGAGCCGGAGGCGCTGCGCTGGGCTGGAGCCGCGGCCTTTGGCGGATCCCGGTTAGGTTCCTCCCATAGCCCGGCGGCCGGGGCAGTCCCGCAGGGTCAGTCCCCGTCTCTGCTCTAGGGCCTGCGTGTGAAAACTCATGTTCAGCCTCTCGCCCTCTCCGTGCGCCTCCGTGCCGGGAGTCCCGCTGGCGCTCAGGCTCCTGGTGCTGTAGAGGGATGGGGAGGCTTCCACCTGGGCCTGGGCGTGCGGGAACAGAGGACAGAGCCTGAGGACAAGCTCCGTAGAGAGGAGAAGGTGTAATATCCTGTCAGAGGAGTATTTTTGTCTGATTTGTTTATCTGATGTCATTTGAGAGAGTGAAGCATTTATAATCTGCAAGGCTCTTTCCTATGACTGCGTGCTACAGGTGACAAGGTTTCCTGTAGGAAACCTGCTCAAGGTGAGGGTGGCATCTTTCCTCTTTCTGTTTATCCAATTTTGTATAGCTTTTAAGTATCCAAGACCATTGGCTTTTCACAAAATGAAGGTGAATTTTTTCTGAATGGCCCACGTGTTTTGACAGAGGGATGAATTCTGCTTATGACGTTGTCCATAATGGAAACCACAGCACTGTATGCTTTCTGTGCGATCTTTTAACTAACTTATCAGTGGTTGGGAGGTGTTCACTAAGGTCAAAGATGAAATACGGCCAGTTTGCAGTAAAATCTGACTCCAAAATATTTTGCCATTTGATTTTTCTGGAAGTTAGTGAATTCTTGTCAAACTTTTTTGAGGTGTTATTAACATAGAGTTCAACAACAGTTGCAGTATAAGACTAGGAGTTGAGAGCTATTTCTCTATAAGACTAATACTATTTTTATTCTTTATGAAGATACATTTCATCAGTGCTTTCTTCTACAGATTCTTTTTCATCATTCTGCTTTGGTTTCTATTCATCAGCAGCTTCTTTGTCAGTTCCTGGGTGTCCACCATCACTAGTTTATCTAATGAAGTGATTAGTAGGAGAGCAGCTGAAAGTTTCATTGGTGATACCTTAATTAGAGTAGCAAATAAATTGTTAAGGGGATTAAAAATTCCCATGTCTGATTTTTATTTTTATGTTTGTTCATGCTTCATGAAGTCATCAGTATCAGTTACTTGCTGTGGAATTAAATTCACACCTGTAAGATGTATAAATTAACTTGTTAAAAGTTTTTTTTTTTCATTTTTAATTTTTGGTAGAAATTTAATAGACCAGTAGGGCACATAATCAAGAGTACTGAAGAGATTTGACACTTATATTTTGATCATATCAGTATTGGAACACCTACTTTGGTTGCTAGTGCTCCAGCATTGATTGCTAGTAAGAACACTTTTCTGGAGTTAAAAAGTTGTATTTTCAACAAACTCTTTCTTTGGAAAGAATAGTTCAACGCTTGTGTCTGTAGTGATGTAAAAGGAAAGCTGGTGTTGTACGTGAGAGATTACACCATGAGTAAACAAGTTCAGTTTTCTGTAGTTAAAAAAAAAAAAATCTCCAATATTTTGCTGTCCTATACATCGCAGTAATGTTTTTTAAATAACTTGTCTTCCTCTGGGTAAATCAGATGGTATTTTTATTGCTAAAAGTTGTCAGAAGTTTGTGTCTGCCTGTGCAAACATACTTCAGAAAGCACCATTATTTTTTTGTTTATAAAAATCTTAAAATTTTAATAGCTTATGTGTTTCATGTCCCTTCACTCAACACTGGTGAGACCACACCTTAAGTACATGTCTTGTGAGGAACAACCGAGGGAGCTGGATTTGTTTAGACTTGAGAAAAGGAGTTTCGGGGAGACCTCATCGCTCTTCCCAACTGCCTGAAATGAGGCTGTAGTGGAGTGGACTGTCTTACCTGCTGTGCTTGCAGTGAGAGGACAAGAGGAAAGAGTCTCAAGTTGAGACAGGGGAGATTCAGATTAGATATTAGAAAAAAAATTTTGCACTCTTTAGGTGTTTAGGCATTGGAATAGGGCTGCTCAGGGAGGTGGTGATCACCATCCCTGAAAGTGTTTAAGAGGCATCTGGATCTGGTGCTGGGTGATATGCTTTAGTGGTAGTGGCAGTGCTGGGTTAATGGTTGGACTTAATGATCTTAAAGGTCTCTTCTTTATGATTCTATGATTTACACTTAATTACCCTGATGCTTAGAAGTGTTCTCTGTATCTTTAAGTTATTGATAGAGTCTGTGGATTGGTAAGTGGAATACATTTCAAGCTCTTCGCTGTGAAGGTTTTGTGAGGATGTTATATTAATTACGTTCTCTTTCTTGCCTACCATTCTGAATTGTATTGAGGGAGGCTGAAAGAGGTGGATGTTGAGAACTTTTTAGAAGTGAGAGTTTGTGTATACATGAATGTTTTTAAAACCCCAGTGTTGTGCATATGTATTTGCAGTTTTTAAAGTAAGAATTGAGTGTGTTTATTATTGAGTACAGAGCATTGTGAAATTGCATTAAGCTGGGGCCACAGCAACTGAAATAACCCTTTAGTTAACCTTTTGCCTCTATTTTTAAGTTCTTTTAACTTCTAGACCTGCCTTAGTTAAAACATGTGGGTTTTTATTTGTTGAGATCATCTTTTTCAGCAAATGAAGAAAATCTATTCCCATTAATGTTGGTATATTTAAGTAAATAAACTCTGCATGAGTGTAAAAATATCTTTTACTTTTGTTAGAAGTGTTAAAAACTGTAAAGTAATACTAGCAAACATATATATCTGAATTGGCTCATGCTTAAGTGAGCTACCCTTAGAACTCTGAGTATACCACTACAAATATAAAATTTCATCTTCTGAATTTATTTTTAAAAAAAGTTAATTTCTTAGGTAATGGGCCTTCAGATGCGTTATGAATCTCCTTGCTTATTAAAAGACTGTCAAGTAGCTGGAATGGTATGCCTCAGTTCATGTTGGTAGATTATTAAGGATTAGTCTTGATATATGGAATGTCTACTTTGTGCAGGAGGATGTTTAGATTTGGGATGGAAATTTTTTATTTATTTGACAACTCAGGGTGTTTATCTCCTTTTAGATTCTTCTATTATTCCCCCACCCCAAGACCGTAGGTATAATTTCATTAGAGAATGTAGTGACTCAGAGAAAGGGTTTGATACTTAGGGTGGTCCGGGACATGTAGGAAGTAAATGTTTCTGTAATGGACGAGATTAAATTCATCTAAAACTTGCGAGCAGGTATTAATAGTATATAAAGACTTGATTGAACCCTTCATAGAATAAAATAGGAAAGGGAATGTCTCTACTCAGATACTTTTTGATGCTGTTACTAATCCAAGGACCTTTACTTGGGCTTTGACATCAAATGCTGTGATGCAAGTCAGTAAAGAGATTTATCTTCTCCTCTGGTTAACAGTCTTTCATAGCCTTCTGAAGTGAAAGTCCTGAAAATAGCCAAAGACTGCTACCCAGAGAGTATTTAGGAAGGAAAAAGGTTTACGGCTATATATTATCAATATCAAAAATATATTGTAAAATAAATGACTCTTCAATACCTAAATAGTCAAGGTGTAGGGAGTGATGTCTGAATCCCGTGCTAACATATATCTGGATATAGTAATGAAGCACATGGTCTTAAGGGGGAAATAAAACCATTTAATTACATGTTCAAAATAGGACAGAGTGGAAGTGTCTTTTTTAAACGTATGAAAGTAGTTTCAAAGCCATGAGGTTCAGAGGAAGTAGAGGGAAAGAAAGATGAAATGACTGGCCTAGTAGACAAGGGGAGTGCAGTAGATACTTGTTTCAATAAGGCTTTCAGCAGTGTCTCCTCTGACATCCTCATAGAGAAGCTACTGAAGTGAGAGCTGGGTGAGCAAACAGTGAAGGTCAACATAAAACTTGCAGAAGAGATGGACCAAGGAGGGTGGTGATCCATGACGTGAACTCTAGTTGGAGGCTAGTAGCTAGTGTTGTACCCCAGGGTTCTGAGTTCAGTCCTGTTCAACATCTTCATTAATGATCTGGATAATGGAGTAAAGTATATCCTCAGCAAGTTTGCTGATGACACAAAAGTGTGAGGAATGGGTGATATGCCAGAGGATTGTGCTGCCATCCAGAGGGACCTAAAAAGACTGAAGAAATGGGCTGACAGGAATCTCATAAAGTTCAGGAAGGAAATGTATGAAATTCTGGACCTAGGGAAGGTTGGCTCTATGCCCTGATGTCTACTGGGTAGCAATCATCTAGAAAGCAGCTTTGCAGAAAAGTCCCTGGGGGTCCTGGTGGACACAAAGTTCAGAATGAGCCAGCTCTGTGCCCTTGTGGCATAGAAGGCTGATGGTATCCTGGGCTGCATAAGAAGGAGTGTTGCCAGCAGATCAAGGGAGGGGGTTGAGAATCCTGTTACTCTTCTCAGAGGTGGTGAAGCCACATATAGAGTACTTTATTCACTTCTGTGCTTCATGGTATAGGTGAGGCCTGGAGAGTCTGAAAAAGGGCCACAAGGTTAATTAAGGAACTGGGTCAGGAGTCCTGTGAGGAAAGGCTGAGAGTGCTGGGACTGTTCAGCCTGGAGAAACAAAAGCTTGGCAGAATTTTCTTCATCTATATAAGTACCTGAAAAGAGGGTGCAGAGGACAGATCCAGGCTTTCTTCAGTGGTGTACAGTGACATGACCAGAGACAGTGGGCACTTGCCGAAATCCAGGAAGCTCTGCCTGATCCTAAGGAAGCAGTTTCTCACTGTGAGGGTGGCCAAGCACAAGTTGTCCAGGGGAGTTGTAGAATCTCCTTCCTTGCAGATACTCAAAAGCTGTCTGGACAAGGTCCTGTGCAAGTTGCTCCAGACAGCCCTGCACTGATCCCTTCCTACTTGCCCCTGTTGTCACATATATGAAAAAATTTAAAAGGAGGGGGCAACAGTAAACTCTGATGTCACCTCTTTTAATTTTTATTTTTATTTTTTCTTTTTAACTTGCAGTAAATACACAAGCAGTATTAGGGCAACCCACCAGCAACAGACATAGTTTAGGAAATTTTTAGGGGAAGACTGCTCTGTACTGCTTTCGAATGACTGCAAATAAAAGATCCCTTTGCCAGCAAGCTTTGAGAGTGGCATGTTTTTCTTTAAATCACAATAAATATTTTAAAGTCTGTATTGATCCTTCACATCATAAATACACTTAACTCTCTACAAGTATATTAGCCTGATATATTTGTTTAGTATATACAGAGCTGAACAACTTGTAAGATACAAAATGTGGAAAGGATATATTTGCAATAGTATGCAGTGTGTGCAGTTAAAAGGTGATAATTTTGTCAATTAAAATCAGTCTTTCGTTGGAATACCCAAATGTAAATTTCTCCCTAGGAAGTTCTGGTCTCCAAATGTTAACGTTCCAGGAAAAACATCTGAATTCTTGCAGTTTTTCAGAGCATGCAGAGAGTGAATTTAAATTTTCAACCTAATGATAGTAAGTTGTTTATGACTTAAAGTGGAAATAGACTTAACTGACTGTATTGCTGCTGCAGTTAATGATGATAGACCCTACACCTTATTACATCTCTGGGACTACAGCAGAAGATTACTTCGGCATCATCTTTTCAAGCAGGCTGTTTATGCTGTTTCAGGGATTTTATTGGGTTTTTTGGTTTGGTTTTTTGATGGATGGAGAGGGGGTCGACATAAGGTTGTTTTTTTTTCCTTTTGACAGATAATACAATATATACTTTTTCACACAGACCAGTGAAGGGAGGAAGAGAAAGGATGTGACTCTTCTTTTAACTAACTAACCTACTCTCAGCACCAGCTACTCTGCAGCACTCCCTGTGAAGTTAAAGGCAGCAAATGAAAAAAAAAGAATTAAAAAGGACTAGTGTATTGTGCTAATAAGTTGCAGTCTCAATAGTCAGACTGTGCTGTGTATAGGCAGAGAAGGTAGCAGGCTCTCTGTCCTGTAGCTTCCTGGGTGAGCTAAATGGTTTCCGCAGCCATGCAGCTGACCTACATCTGCAAGCACTGTCAGTTCCCATGTAAGCTTTACAAAAAATCTTCAGGAGAAGGAAAACAGAAAGGATGCTGTCTGTTTGTAGTATGTGTCTCTCAGAGATGGTTAGTGGTTTTTTTGGTTTGGAGGTGGAATAGATGAAATTCGGAAGTCTGAGATTATTTCAGACTGTTTTGAAAAGGAAACTAAATTCAGATTTTTCAGACTAAGAAAAGGTACAAATGAGAAGAGAGAAAAATTTTTGAGATAGATGAAAAAGAGAACAAATACACCATTTGGGAAGAGAGGGAAATTATAACTGGTACAACTCGTGATTCAAGGTTGATTCTGACTGGATCTGGGCATTTCCTACTTTTTCTGCCCAGAGTGACCTGTGGAGATTTTTGGCCTTTAGGAAGAAGTTGAATTGAACACTGGAAACATTCATTGTGTTTGTGTCAGTAGCTGCCTGGGAACAATGTCTCTAGAATTTCTGTCTCTGCCGGTCCTTATCTCCCCTGTCTCGGTGTTCACAGAATCACAGAATGTTCTGAGTTGGAAGGGACCCACAAGGACCATAAAGTCCAGCTCCTAAGTCAGTAGCCTGTGCAAGGAACAAACCTGTGACCTTGGCGTTATTAGTACCATGCTCTAAGAAACTGAGCTAATCTGTTGTCAGTGGGGTTAGAAAAGAAAGGAGTTAATCAAAATTTAAATTCTAATAGAACTTGGAAAAATACATTACAATAATAGTATTCAAAAACAGTATTAATTCTATAGGCATTTGAGCTGACAGAAGATATCACAGGAGGGTTCTGGCAAGGAAAAAAACTTTCCCTGGAAAGGAAATTAATATGGGGCCATGACACTGTGAGGTATAGCTAAATATGAAGAGAAATTCATGTTGGAATTGCAGAGGGATTTTAGAAGCTATAACAGTCCGCAGCTCAGACTGCCTAGTAAGAAAATTATTATCCCTCTTTTAAACTGTTACTTGTAATACATGTGTGCAACCATGCCAGTGGATTCTAAAATGCTAATAAGGTTATAGGATCGAGGAGAATGTGGTGAAAGCCTATGAGTCTTCGCTTGTGTGCTTAAAGTTACTGTAATTACCAAGTAATAAAACTGTCAAGATTTGGGGACACTGAGCACATCTAATTTTCCCAGCATCTCTGTTAGTCACTGTGTATGCCAAACATTTCAAAGTACATTCGTATGAAAAGGTAAGAGTGGGGAGTGTTATTTATTTCAGCAGAGTAGTCTCTTGTCTGCAAGTCTGCACAAATACTACAGTGGACTTGTACAAATAATTCTTTTTCCTTTCATTTTTGAAAGACAGCAAAAAGTTTCATTATTTGTATTTACAGTGTTGTGGTGTTGTGCTTGCACATTCAGCATGTTGGGCTCGAAGACCACAGTTCTAGTCAAACGAAAACTTTAGTTTTTATCTTGCTATTGGCTGGTGGATGTAAGAGAGATCTTGATTATAATTAGACACAATGCTGTATGTATAAGGCCAAAATTTAAAACTTACAGTGAACAGGCTTGTCTTTTTATTGATGCAGGGCTTTATTAGCTCTAGAATATCATATAC
>NW_020955374.1:897795-900885 GCF_003031625.1 Empidonax traillii | reverse complement strand
GGCTCGAAGACCACAGTTCTAGTCAAACGAAAACTTTAGTTTTTATCTTGCTATTGGCTGGTGGATGTAAGAGAGATCTTGATTATAATTAGACACAATGCTGTATGTATAAGGCCAAAATTTAAAACTTACAGTGAACAGGCTTGTCTTTTTATTGATGCAGGGCTTTATTAGCTCTAGAATATCATATACAGTCTGTAACAACATTGTTTTTACACGCAGTTCTTCTTTTGGTACAGATGGGGACAGGGGTTAATTATGACTTAGCTATGCATTTAGGACAGATTTTACTGAGGTTAAAGGGCCTTATGTTCCTTCAGTGCAGTGCTTGGATCAGCACTGTTACACTTGCATATCACTGAATATTCATGACTCTGCAGTTGGTATGCATATGTATGTAAAAAGAAAGAAAGTTGGAATAAAATCTGGGCAGTGACTGTTTCACAAATGATAAGCATAAGGTGTTTAATGCAAAATTTCAGGAATCTGTCATCTGTAGTAAATTATATCAGAAGATATAGAGCAGGCGTTCCTTTTGGAATCCCTTCTACCTATCTACTCAATCTTTATCCTGGCATCTCCATACCTGTCTGGTGATCCATTCATAAGGATCAGACAGGTAGGAGCAGAACAGAGACACAGCTGTGAAATGGAAATTTAAGTTAGATTCTCTTTTTTTGTTTGTTTTTTAGGTAGTTTTGAATGGAAGAAAGGTAAGGAGGGACATGGGAAAGATGCATAAAATTGGAATTGATGCTGTGCTTGACAAATAAGACGATGTGAGATACGGTGCCCTTACAATAGTGAAAAGCAAGTGTTACATGTGTCATGAGGTGTAAGACCAACTTTTCAGGTAAGTAACAGTAACCAGCAAAGGAGGAGTTATGGCAATAACTGCCGACAGTGTGCTGGCATCTGTGCATTCACGTTCTGTCTTGGGACCATTTGGAAATGGAGCTGCATAACTCTGCCACCAGGTGATGTTTCACCTGCTTTACACAAAGGATGGAACATTTACTAAGCTTTATTTCTTTTTCACTTTTATACGTACAATGCAATATTATTTTGTTATCCATCCTTTTAGCAGAACCCTTAACGTTATCGCAACCAAAATGTCTTCCAGTGCAATGGTCTCCCCTTGCTGAGTGATCACATCAGCAGTTGAGACATACATTTGTAGCGCAAGGCATTCTGATTTTTCCCATGCTCTTATACCTCCTGCTTTAGTCAGAAATGTTGCCCCTTCCTTACAAGGGGCTCTTCCTTCCCATTTAACCGTCACAGTTGTCACTCTGCAGCTACTCCAAATCTCTCTTCAGCATTTTGATTCATCAATAGTAAAGGTAAGGCACTTGTCCAGATAATTCCCATTGCTTAGTTCCAAAATAAGAACAGTCAGTGTTTTGTATTGGGCATATGTTTTGCTCAGCATCTTGGTGATCTAGGGATTTTTTTTAACCATGGTTTTTGGAAAACCTCAGGTTACAATGTAGCTGGGTTTTTAAGCTTTTGGGTTTTTATCACTGATCAGTTAAAAGAAACAACAGAATTTAATTTAGTATAGCAGAGAAAGGGAATTTATAAGTGGAACTGACACATCCCTTTACAGATGAATTTGTAATTTTATGTACTAAGAGAAGGGTTACAAAAGAGAAGGAAATAAGATGGGGGGAGAAGAGAAGTAGGTTATGGGATTAAGAAGAATAGTGATTGAACATTAATTTGGTACATGCTTGTCTTCCTGTTTATTCCAATAAATGAAAATTAGGGCCATATCCAAAAAGTGGTAGGAGGATGCTATCTCTGACTTCTATGCCATGAGGAATACAAATGTACTCAGAACTTTTGTAACCTTGAATTCAACATCACAAATTTTAAAAGGTAATATTTTAATATTAGTTATGTGGTAATTAGTCAACCAGATCTTGTTGTTTGCATCAAATAATCTTTTACGAGTGTTGACTTATGACAAATTTTTCTGAAATCCATAGGAACTCTTATCATTCAGAGTGTCTTTAATGGTGGCCAGTAATAGCCTAGGTTGCTGACATTTACTGAAGGAATGTATTACACTGACATGGGATTTTCATTTTCCATCAAATGCTGACAGAAACACTGATATACAGCTTTAACAGTGCAGTGCTTTCCTACTGCTCTTCATACTGTTGTATCAATTCTGACTCTTCTGAGCCGGTTATGATCTTGTAACTTGAAACCCTAATATTTTGACTTTGGAGAGTAATTTATGGAAGGTAAATCAATGAGCTATCGTTATGTTTTTTGCTGTCTCCAGGCATTCAGCAGTGGCTAATCTCTTGTATCTCATTTTATGGAATCTAAGTTTACTGAGTTAAAGTTGGAAAAGCAGTAGGTGGTTGGAATGCATCCTTGTCTTATACTTGGTCTTTGGACATTAAATATAACTGTAACATTTAGGATTCTGGGATTTGTTAGTAGTTGCTCACTCAATCTTCATAATGAAAATCTTAAGTTTGTGGGATTGATTTGTTACACAGACATTCAGTGTTTTCCTTGACTTTGTCTATTTTGAGAAATAGTCCTTTCTTCCAGGAATGTAAGAAATAAATAATAGTTTCTGTGATTGCAATATGCTACTGGGTTTTCAATTAGTGTTACTAGTTATTCCAAATGGTTAAAGAATCAATTTATGTTCTTTAGAAAATGATAGGTATTTGGCTGAAGTATATAGAAATCCAGACAGTAATACAAAATCAATCTTTTATAAGGTTATTTGAGGTAATGATATAGTGATAAGTTAATTTTACAGTGATTAGGAGACAACACAGTTGGGGCTCCCAATTAGGCTTTGATCTGAGGATATTTCTCTCTACACTTGATGAGCAAGAACAAGATGAGAATCAGTGGTAAGACATGAGGCTCTGAGCAGCTGGGGTCCATGTTCTGTGTTGTAAGAGTTGGTGTTAAGGAAGATTTTAAAGTTAACTGAGTACATACAGTTTGATTTCCCATCTTTAAAATTTCTTGATTTTAAATTGACTTCTAAAATATCCTCTGCCAATGAGAGTAGCTGAGAAGAACAGTTAAATGGTATGCATTTTCACAAAAAAA
>NW_020955374.1:894656-897774 GCF_003031625.1 Empidonax traillii | reverse complement strand
GGCTCGAAGACCACAGTTCTAGTCAAACGAAAACTTTAGTTTTTATCTTGCTATTGGCTGGTGGATGTAAGAGAGATCTTGATTATAATTAGACACAATGCTGTATGTATAAGGCCAAAATTTAAAACTTACAGTGAACAGGCTTGTCTTTTTATTGATGCAGGGCTTTATTAGCTCTAGAATATCATACACAGTCTGTAACAACATTGTTTTTACACGCAGTTCTTCTTTTGGTACAGATGGGGACAGGGGTTAATTATGACTTAGCTATGCATTTAGGACAGATTTTACTGTTCTCATCTAATACGTATTTCTAATAAGAGGTTAAAGGGCCTTATGTTCCTTCAGTGCAGTGCTTGGATCAGCACTGTTACACTTGCATATCACTGAATATTCATGACTCTGCAGTTGGTATGCATATGTATGTAAAAAGAAAGAAAGTTGGAATAAAATCTGGGCAGTGACTGTTTCACAAATGATAAGCATAAGGTGTTTAATGCAAAATTTCAGGAATCTGTCATCTGTAGTAAATTATATCAGAAGATATAGAGCAGGCGTTCCTTTTGGAATCCCTTCTACATATCTACTCAATCTTTATCCTGGCATCTCCATACCTGTCTGGTGATCCATTCATAAGGATCAGACAGGTAGGAGCAGAACAGAGACACAGCTGTGAAATGGAAATTTAAGTTAGATTCTCTTTTTTTGTTTGTTTTTTAGGTAGTTTTGAATGGAAGAAAGGTAAGGAGGGACATGGGAAAGATGCATAAAATTGGAATTGACGCTGTGCTTGACAAATAAGACGATGTGAGATACGGTGCCCTTACAATAGTGAAAAGCAAGTGTTACATGTGTCATGAAGTGTAAGACCAACTTTTCAGGTAAGTAACAGTAACCAGCAAAGGAGGAGTTATGGCCATAACTGCCGACAGTGTGCTGGCATCTGTGCATTCACGTTCTGTCTTGGGACCATTTGGAAATGGAGCTGCATAACTCTGCCACCAGGTGATGTTTCACCTGCTTTACACAAAGGATGGCACATTTACTAAGCTTTATTTCTTTTTCACTTTTATACGTGCAATGCAATATTATTTTGTTATCCATCCTTTTAGCAGAACCCTTAACGTTATCGCAACCAAAATGTCTTCCAGTGCAATGGTCTCCCCTTGCTGAGTGATCACATCAGCAGTTGAGACATACATTTGTAGCGCAAGGCATTCTGATTTTTCCCATGCTCTTATACCTCCTGCTTTAGTCAGAAATATTGCCCCTTCCTTACAAGGGGCTCTTCCTTCCCATTTAACCATCACAATTGTCACTCTGCAGCTACTCCAAATCTCTCTTCAGCATTTTGATTCATCAATAGTGAAGGTAAGGCACTTGTCCAGATAATTCCCATTACTTAGTTCCAAAATAAGAACAGTCAGTGTTTTGTATTGGGCATATGTTTTGCTCAGCATCTTGGTGATCTAGGGATTTTTTTTAACCATGGTTTTTGGAAAACCTCAGGTTACAATGTAGCTGGGTTTTTAAGCTTTTGGGTTTTTATCACTGATCAGTTAAAAGAAACAACAGAATTTAATTTAGTATAGCAGAGAATGGGAATTTATAAGTGGAACTGACACATCCCTTTACAGATGAATTTGTAATTTTATGTACTAAGAGAAGGGTTACAAAAGAGAAGGAAATAAGATGGGGGGAGAAGAGAAGTAGGTTATGGGATTAAGAAGAATAGTGATTGAACATTAATTTGGTACATGCTTGTCTTCCTGTTTATTCCAATAAATGAAAATTAGGGCCATATCCAAAAAGTGGTAGGAGGATGCTATCTCTGACTTCTATGCCATGAGGAATACAAATGTACTTAGAACTTTTGTAACCTTGAATTCAACATCACAAATTTTAAAAGGTAATATTTTAATATTAGTTATGTGGTAATTAGTCAACCAGATCTTGTTGTTTGCATCAAATAATCTTTTACAAGTGTTGACTTATGACAAATTTTTCTGAAATCCATAGGAACTCTTATCATTCAGAGTGTCTTTAATGGTGGCCAGTAATAGCCTAGGTTGCTGACATTTACTGAAGGAATGTATTACACTGACATGGGATTTTCATTTTCCATCAAATGCTGACAGAAACACTGATATACAGCTTTAACAGTGCAGTGCTTTCCTACTGCTCTTCATACTGTTGTATCAATTCTGACTCTTCTGAGCCGGTTATGATCTTGTAACTTGAAACCCTAATATTTTGACTTTGGAGAGTAATTTATGGAAGGTAAATCAATGAGCTATCGTTATGTTTTTTGCTGTCTCCAGGCATTCAGCAGTGGCTAATCTCTTGTATATCATTTTATGGAATCTAAGTTTACTGAGTTAAAGTTGGAAAAGCAGTAGGTGGTTGGAATGCATCCTTGTCTTATACTTGGTCTTTGGACATTAAATATAACTGTAGCTTTTAGGATTCTGGGATTTGTTAGTAGTTGCTCATTCAATCTTCATAATGAAAATCTTAAGTTTGTGGGATTGATTTGTTACACAGACATTCAGTGTTTTCCTTGACTTTGTCTATTTTGAGAAATAGTCCTTTCTTCCAGGAATGTAAGAAATAAATAATAGTTTCTGTGATTGCAATATGCTACTGGGTTTTCAGTTAGTGTTACTAGTTATTCCAAATGGTTAAAGAATCAATTTATGTTCCTTAGAAAATGATAGGTATTTGGCTGAAGTATATAGAAATCCAGACAGTAATACAAAATCAATCTTTTATAAGGTTATTTGAGGTAATGATATAGTGATAAGTTAATTTTACAGTGATTAGGAGACAACACAGTTGGGGCTCCCAATTAGGCTTTGATCTGAGGATATTTCTCTCTACACTTGATGAGCAAGAACAAGATGAGAATCAGTGGTAAGACATGAGGCTCTGAGCAGCTGGGGTCCATGTTCTGTGTTATAAGAGTTGGTGTTAAGGAAGATTTTAAAGTTAACTGAGTACATACAGTTTGATTTCCCATCTTTAAAATTTCTTGATTTTAAATTGACTTCTAAAATATCCTCTGCCAATGAGAGTAGCTGAGAAGAACAGTTAAATGGTATGCATTTTCACAAAAAAA
>NW_020955374.1:872970-893810 GCF_003031625.1 Empidonax traillii | reverse complement strand
GTAATAAACTAAAATAGTAATAATGAATGTTAAAGACACTTTATATGTCAGGAATTTTTCCATGGCCTGGAAATCAAAAGATTTGTCCAAGCAAAAATATAACATGATTAATGATGAATATAAACGAGTAGCCTAGGAATGTAAGAATAAAATTGATGACTCTAAATAACAAAATAAGTTTCAATTTACAAAGCACAAGAAAAGAATCAGTGAAAGGGTCCAAACTCTGAGTAAGAGGAGGCACAAAGGGATAGGTCCATTACCTAGATGTTATTAAATAAGAAAGGAGAACAAGTAACAGACTTTCAAAGACTGATTCTTTACTTCATACATTGTAAAAGAGATATATTGTGACCTGCTCCTTTCATAAAATTAATCTTATACAGGAAATAAGAGTGGAACCAAAGCACAGAAAAGAATAGCCTAAGGAATCTTAATATAGATGTGCTCAAGTGGCAAATCCTAATAAAATTCATCCTAGAATGATTGAGGAATTAGGCACCACTGATTTTATTTATTTATTTAATATCCCAGAGGGTGAAAATAGCCAGCAAAATGGGTTTGTACATGCCTGGTTTTGTGCCTGTTTATTCTTCTGTTAAGAGAATTATTGAAGATGTCAGTTTTGATTCCAGATAAAGGTTTAGGAGTAAATAGTTTAGCAATTAATTTGTATCTAATAATGGGTAGAAGAGAGATTGTAAAACAGCCAGTATGGTTTGATGAGACCTGTTTGTAAGAAACCTCAGCCTGTTTCTCCTTTTAAAGAGGATCACAAGTTAGTAAGAGGAAAACTTAAAGTAAAATACAGCTTGATTTTAATAAAGTCTTTTTCCCTACATAGATAAACTAGGGAAATGTAATATCAATGCTATCTCCATTAGATGCTGATATTATCAGTATCACGTTTAAAAGTTGCTTCTTCTGGGTAATTATCTATAGTGCTCTGTCAAGATGAAAAGGCATTAATGAGTTGGATGATGGAAGAGAACACATACTTAGAAATGTTACTCAGGATAGTAGCCAGAGAGGGGGTTAAAATTTGTTTATTTTTTTACTTTGTTTTCAACATAAGATATGAATCCAGAAAACTCTTGATGGGTTTGAAGAAAATATCTACAATCAACAAGATGAAAAGCAGTGCAGGCAAGTATGAAGCACTGCATTTAACAGGACAAACTCAAATACATGAATCTAAACCAGGAAATAATTATTCAGAGAGAAAAGCGACAGAAAAAGATAAGAAGATATACTAGATCTCAAGGTAAATTCTGATATGCTGCTGGAAAAGAGTATAGTTGTTTATTTGTGGAGTTTGTTTGGATTTTTTGTTTGATTTGGTTTTTCTGGAGCATGTTGTAGAAAAGAGGACGTTGTGTAGTCTGGCAAATCTCCTTTGCATAGTTGGCCCCCTCACATGCCTTTCTGCTTTTTTGCTCTTGAGAAGGTGCAACAAAATGGAAATTCTTCTCCGTTGTTGTTACTGTTTTCTGCTGTGGAATGAAAAGCATTCTTCTTTTAATAAAGATGCTTTAGATTGAACATAAGAAAAAGATTCTTTGTAATTATTAGAGTGATAAAACACTGGAAGAAACTACTTAGAAAAACTGTGGAATTAGCTTTCTTGATAGTTAAGCACCTGTCAGTATATTCCTGAGCCTGTGTTTGTGCTGAGTTAGGATTTTGTAGTCTCTTGTGATCTATTCCATCCCTGCATAAGTACAATGCTCCAAATACATGTTTTGGCTGCACAGAAGAGATCATCTAAAAGAGTTGGAACAGTAAGGAACAAAGTTTTTTTGTCATTTAGTAAATATATTTCTATTTGCTTTTCCAAAAAGTGTTTTGACAAATCATACGTAAAGTTATTTTGAGGCTTTTGCATATAGGTTCATTTGTCTTTTAATGATTGTGCTACAAAAGCAGGAAATGCAATTGCAGTAGTTCTGAGATAGTAGAAACCTCTTGATTACTTATCCACAATGGAACAGTCCTGTGGAAAAAATGGCACCCAAGAGGTTACTTGGATTTGTATGTTTCTGCAGGCAAAGTTTACAAACCTGTAAATTTAAATGTAGAATTTTTGTAGGCAGAATGCATTGACAGATATCCCTGATGGTAATACATCTCATACTGATAGTTCCAGAAGAGGTCAATAATAATGCTTGTATTGATAGCAGCAATGCAGGAGATGTTACTTGGTATTATAGCTAAAATCCATGTTATCACCTTAATTATAATTACATTAATATTGACAGGCTGTTGACAATACTTCCATTACTATTGATAGATTTCTGTCAATAACGTTTCCAAATAAAATATATTCATTCATAATTTGTACAATGCTCAATAACAGCACTAATATATACCAGAAGAAATTCCTCTTTCCCTAGTGATATACAATCATTATTTTTTTTGTTTTGCAATGTACTGTACAACTGTTTATTTTTTTATTTAAAAAAAACCCAAACAGACAAAATATAGGTTCTTTAAGAAAGAAACATAATAGTTTTTTGTTTTGTTTTGAGTTTTTTGGGGGAGGCAATTCATTTTTTTTCTATGCAATATCTGTGACTATAAAATCAACAGAGAACCTTTCAAGTAGTAGTCTTTACTATTCTGTCTTAAAGTCTATTTATATAGCAAGTTAATCACCCATAGAGTTTATCACACAGAGTTTATCATATATTTGAGTGTTAATACTTGTCTCTTTCATTACTGGATCTATGATTCTGAGTTCTTAAGTTTTAAACTACTTAGAGAGTGAAGGAATTGTCAAATTCTTACTGTTTTATGTCCAGTTGGAATTTCTCATGTAGCGACTTATCACACACTTGCCTCTCTGCTTTTTTCACTGCATCTCCCAGAAAAGTGAGATGCAGTGAAAGAATCTTCACTGCAGCCCCCTAGGTAGTGAAAGATTACTCATAGATAATTTCTTAGCTGCCTTATCTTCAAGTTGAACAATCTGAGTCCCTTCAAGCTCTTCTTATATATCAGGTGTTAGGGGTCCCTAATGGTATTAATGAGTGGACTCTTCAGTTTGTTGACATTTCTTTTGTACTATTGATAGAAATGAGGCAAAACTGGAGGTATTATCCCAGGTGTAGGCTCAACAATGCCCAGTGGAGAGTAATAAGCACATCCTCCAGTCTGCTTGGCTGTGCCCATGCTAATGCACTGCAAGGATGCACTGTGACTTGTGTTCAGCTTTCTGCCTACCAGAATCCCTACATCCTTTTTTCAAAGTGAATGTGCAGTCACAGAGGCTCCCAAAATATAAAGATCCATTGACTTTCTCGTATATTTCGTGTTCCATCATAATCCTATGTATTTGACACATTTTCCATGGATTTCAGAAGGTTCCTCACTTGCTCAGATTTCTTTAGGTAATATGGCTATAATGGGAGGAAAAAATCTTTACAGATTTAGTCTACCTTACTTGAAAGAAATCTACAACAGAAATTTCTCATAGGACCTGGGATAATGGGACACAGCTGGAAAAGATGGTTGAACTGATGTTGGAAAACTGTCTTAGTAGATGGATCAAGGAAGTTGTTTGCTAAGATGTTCCTTTCGAGTAACTTTAGGATTTTTAAAGGAGATTTTGTGTATTGGGAATTGTATACTGAAAACACTGAAACAAGATGAATGGAGTGAAATGAGAAAAAGAGAAAATGAAGAAGACATTAAACTTTTAGGGGTTATGAGTGAATAACACTAAACTAGAGTGACAGGTTCCAGAGCAAATGATTCTAAGAGGCTCTGGTTCCTAAAATGCTAGTAAGTTGAGATGGGAGGTAGAAGGATGGATAGTCATTAACACTCGAGTTCTTGAAGTGATGCAGCAAGATCTAGTAGGGGTTGAATTGACCCTTTGATCATAAAGTAGAGGAGTGCAGTTGTTTGGATTGTACTGGAAAAGGTTTCCTGTGCTTTGGTTCCTGCTGCAGAACAGAGAAGTGTGAGCGAGACAGGCTTGGGTGTACAACCTTTGTATGCCGGCTTTTTGGCCTGTGTGGGTTGATGCAATAAACCCCAAAGCTGTTTGTCCAGAGGAAGTGGCCTGTGCTACTTTCAGCCATATTTTGCCTGCTAATGAGGAAGAAGCTTAAAGGGTTTTCTGTAAAGTAGGTCTTTCTGTTGGGTATTTTAGTGAAATGCTTTTCTTGGTTGTATTTTACTCTTGTAGAACTTTTTGCCAAAATGTCTTTTTTCTGTCACTTAATTGAAAGAAACTCTCTTAGTGAAAGTGTAGTAGTGTTTTCTCCGGAGGCGGGCTTGAGGTAATACCGAACCAAAAAGCTTTTTAAAAGCCTTAAAGAAATGTAACTGCTCTGAGCAGCTTGTGGCTTAAAATCCGGAGTGTAACAGGTGTTATCTGTATTTTACTTTTGCAGCTTGGTGCATTTATTTTCTTAGTCACAGAATTCCAGATACAATAACATTTAAAGGAAGCAATTTTAAAAAAGTAAATCTTAAATTTGTTAGTATCTCTAAGATTATACTTTCAACTGCAGCTGCTGAAGTGTTCATGTTATTTTCTGTCCTCCTCACTATTCTTTTCTAGATTTTCAGTATGTTCATTTTCCCAATTTTTCCATAGAACACCATAAAATTTTACAGTTCTTTCTGATCTGTTTTAATGTCCAGTTGAATATTACAATAATGCCCTGCAATATTTTTTAAAATGAATACAGTGAAATACTAAATTGGTGGATTTTTCTAAATACCTAGATGTTGAACACTTCTCTGTAACCAAATCTAAATATTATTTGTGAGAAATAGTCAAATATAATTTCATTTGAGATGAAATTTCTTACTGTTAATGCAAAGCTTCTTGAAAGGATTTGTAACATATTAATAACAAATAATAGCATTCTGAATATATTTGTTTACTACTGGTATATTATGGTTTTGTTATCTTTATTAAAAACAGAAATAGGAAATGATCCATTACACTAAAATCTATTTGTGTTTTATTCCTAGAAAGTTTTTTTCTCTGAAGAAATGGCCTCCAGCACTGGAAATGGAAAGGGCGTGAATCCTGTGCTCAGAATAAGTCAACTTGATGCTCTTGAACTAAACAAAGCCCTGGAACAACTCGTGTGGTCCCAGTTTACCAACTGTTTTCATGGATTTAAACCAGGGGTGTTGGCTCACTTTGAACCAGAAGTAAAAACATTTTTATGTCTTATATTATGGAGATTCACAATCTATTCCAAGAATGCAACTGTGGGACAGACTATTCTGAATATTCAGTATAAGAATAACTTATCTCAGGCAGAGAAATACCAACCTCTGAGCAAACACCAGAAGTTATGGTATCTTATTTTCACTGTTGGTGGAAGATGGTTAGAAGAAAGATGTTATGATTTATTTAGCAATCGTCAACAACAATCTTTCTCCAGAATTAAGAGCTATATTAGCTTTGGAGCTGGACTTCTAAAACTTTGTGGACTTGTAAATTTTCTGATTTTTCTTCGGAAAGGAACATTTGCAACACTTACAGAACGCATTCTAGGAATTAGGTCAGTTTTTTGCAAGCCGCAAAGTGTTCGTCAGGTAGGATTTGAATACATGAACAGGGAGCTCTTGTGGCATGGCTTTGCTGAATTTCTGATTTATCTGCTGCCACTTATTAATGTACAGAAACTGAAACTTAAGATTTCTTCTTGGTGTTTGCCTATTGCAGGTCTTTCCAATAGTGAAAACACATTAGCAGACCACTGCAGGGAATGTTCTCTGTGTGGGGAATGGCCTACCATGCCTCATACCATAGGCTGTCCACATGTTTTTTGTTACTACTGTATTAAAAGTAACTACTTATTTGATATGTATTTTACATGTCCTAAATGTGGCTCAGAGGTACACACTCTTCAACCACTGAAGTACAAAATTGAAATGACAGAATTGCATGTCTGATATGCAGTTGATTTAGTTTTATACAATATGTGAAATATATTGAAGAGAATAATGGAAGAATTCAGAGGCTATTGGAAGCGTAAAGATGGTTTTGAAGACTCTGTAGTTTGTCGTAACATGTATTTTTACTGCTCTTAGGTTTTTTATTGAGTAACAGTTCTGTAATGCCCCAGTCTGCTTGGCAGGTTTTGGGAAAGGTGGTTCGATATACTCCAGGTGGTGCATGGAAGAAGCAACAAAATTCTCAGGAAGTTCAATAACAACCTTTACTTGCAAACTGTAGAACATTCCAATTGACTAAGACACTTGAGACACTTAAAGTTGGCAATCTTTAACTCATCCAGACACAACGAGGCACTTAGCAAGGCATCTACTGGAACCTTTTGGTCTGGCCTACAATATATTTTGATTAGAAGAAGGTAGGAGAAGAGAGAGGCAGGGTAGATTATCACCACTCTAGGATGCAGTGTGGTCTCAGCAGCTTTTAAATCCAGGGTAGTGGAGCACACCACGTGGCACACTGTCGGCGGTGGGAGTGGAAGGCTTAGACAAAATTTATTGAAGAAGCCCTACTGTTGAGTCATGAGGTGCAGAAAGTATCTAGCCTTAGCTTCAGATTTTGTCAACGGTTTAAACTGAAGGAATTTTAGTGGTGTGATGGAACCACCTTTGTCCCGCAGGTTTTAATGATGGCAAACCAAGAATGTTTATGTGAAATGAATTGTTTATTATTACATATGTTCAGACAAAGACAATTCAAGCCAGAATTATTTACTACACAATACAAATGCTAAAACTACTGGTAGTATAGTATAAGATAGGACAGTGCTCTATATTGAAGCAATTCTTGAAGCAATTATATTAAAGGCAGGAAAAAGAAATAATTATTAAGTAGAGATTTAATGTAACTTAGCCATACCAACGCTTGTGGGGAGATCTCTTCTGCTCAACTTCAAGGAATATCCTTGGGGGGCATCCCCAGCCCGAGTAAGGAATCTGCACGTATACCCCAAGAAGAGTTATGTTAGAAGAACCTGAATCTATGAAAGGGAACTGGGCTTTTATAGTACAAAGCGATTGACTGCTAGTCACAGATTTGCAGACCAGGTACCAGATTATCTGTCACATCCAAATTCAAAATGCAAGCTTTGTGTTTGGAATGTGGTGAACCAGGCTGGCTTTAGCATAATTTAACACCAAAAACGTTACCATGGCACCACTGGTAACTCATCACAGATAGCTTGTATTGCTTGCATTCTCTGATCAGATTCTGGGCTTTATCAGGGTAGGCCCTCCTGCCACATGCATGTGCCGCCATCCTTTTATCTCTTCTGGTCTGCTGGGACCCTTCCCTGTGTGAGTTGATGCTAATATCAGCACTGAAGTCTCATGGATGTGTTTGCACAGATCCAAAGTGTTCCTGTTGAGTCCATGCAGTTAACTGCCCCTGTTACCATGTGGAGAGATGGCTGAGTTCCCAAATGCGTGTGTTCTGCACACCGCAGTGTGAGAAGGCTCAAGGGGGCAGGGGGAGCAGTGCACAGCCCTCTTCCCCCACTGCTTCCCACCTGGTTGTTTTGTCCCAGTCAGCCATTCCTATGGTCTCTTGCCAGCTTGGCTCTGAAGCAAAGAAAACGGGTTCACCAGCTCTTCTACTCTCTCTCAGACTACTTGATCCCACTTTGGTACCTCTGTGTTGTCAAGTCACTTGTTTTTAGATCTAGTCTTATCAGCCTGCCACTTCTCCACTGCATGCTCTATACTTCCCTCAAAGACAGAGAAGACGCCCAGTAAGCTCTTACCCATTTTGTGTGTTTTCTCAAGGTTGTTGTAAAAGTTTGTGCCATTATTAACTTAGCTAATAGATGGATTCAGTGGGAAGTCATCCTTTTTGTGCCTAAAGAATAATTTTAAATTATCCTGCTCTTTGCTTTCACTATTTGGTTTCTTAGTTGGCTTTACGATGGTGTTACTGTTCTTCTACATTTATTCTTCAACCTGGTTTTATAAGGTTATTTTTTGTAGCCCTTTTTTAATAGGAAGTCTTACCCAGAAGAATCTCATTAACACAAAAATACATTGCATCCTCTTTTGACTCTTATATTTTCAAAAACTTATACAGATGAATTGAGTAAATAGCTTTATGGTGGCTGTGTTCTTGATTGGCTATCATCAATAGTCAGTCCCAAATATACTATGGTAACGGCTGATCCAATATCTTTGATCTACTTTTATGAAATGATTTATTTCATTCTTCATTCTACATTCTGATTAAAACAACCCACCAGCCTTTTTGTTTGAAGATCTTAAATTCTAGGTTTTGATCTTTAGAGTGACACACTTCGCTTTCATCTGATGCAATTAAATATAGTTTGCAAGTTTGTAACTATCTTTGGGCGTCCCAAAACTTCATTAATTCTGCTACTGTTCTGTGCATCATCAGAGACTTCAGAGCATTTGCTTCCACATACTGTACCGCAATGTTATTTGCCATCAAATGTGTATATTAGCAGCCTGCCATATTTTTGTTATTTGCTGCTGCAATTAGAAACAGCAGGTGCAAATCTGCCTTTAGTAGAAGAATCAAAACTGGCAAGACAGTAGGGGAGTATCCCAGAGTCACTTCCTGATCCTAGAAACGTTTTATATTAATTGTCCCTCCACCTCACTTAATACCTTTTAGCAAAGAAATGTATTACCAGCCCTGACTTTACAGTGGTCTGAGTGTCTTCAGAAAGCATCATCAGCATTTCTGCTACCTCTATCTTTAACTATCCTTATTAATTAAGATCTTTAAGCATCCAAAATCCAGTGTTTGTAGCTTAGAATAATAGTAGACTTTTGTTTGTTGTGGACTCTGTTTACTCTGAAGTTGAAGTCGCGGTGTAATATTTTGTCAAAGGAGCACTCTGTTAGGTGTCATGTCCTTCTTAGGTAGGAGTTATCTTCTTTCCTATTTAGAAACATTTCATTTTTTTGAATATTTAAAAAATGTTACCTTCCTTTTTCATTCCACCTTTCTCTGTCCTGCTGTTTGATTTTCCTAAGCTGTATGAATTTCCTGAGGTTTGTTTTGTCTCTTGCAGCGTCATGCAGATAAAATATATAGTTTCTCATCCCTGTTACACTGTCAGTACAAAACCTGTTTCCAGCAGTTCAGTACCTCTGTTGTACAGCTGTGCTATATTCCATTTGACCTTACTGTTTTTCTTCTGGACGTGAACTTTTGATACTTAACTTCTGATGACTTATTATACCAAAGCACTGGCCTGATAACGTAGCACCTCCTCATCTCTGTGTTGGGTCTGTAGCCCATAGAATTGACCAAGTCTATAAAGTCTGTTTCTTGTGTCATAACCAAGCAGTTTGTGCTACCATAAGATCCTAGATCTTAAGGTAGGGGTTTAGTTCTTTTATTTTCTGTGCAGGTAAACAGATACCAGGCATCTCACAGTAGTAGAAGGTTTGGGAAGAGAGCAGTTCTTTTAGTCAGATAAAGAATTACTTAATTTTTTTTAATCTGCCATGTGGTGAAACCTTTGCTCAGTTTAGTCAGAGCTGAGATTGATGAGACCAAGGTTCCAACTTACATATTGAAAAGCTACCTGCAGCAGCTTAGGTTTTTAGGACTTCAAAATCAATATTCAGCATCTTCCTTTTAGCTCTTTAAAATTAAATATATACCTTTTTTTATATTGTGATTCTGTTTTGTTGTATCTTGTGATATATAAGCTGCAGAAAAGACCTACTTGAAGATATTACAGGGAAAAAAATCAGATAATTTGTAGACTAATCAAAGGATAATTAGTTTTACATACTACTACATCTGGTAACGCTTCCTACAGTAGAGGGAATAAAATTTATTTTGGAATGTTAATCTCTAAATAAAAGGGTTTTAGTTTTCAGCAACCATGAGAATGTACTTCTGAGTAGTCATCAGTGAAAAGGATAAATGCCTAGAATTTAAGGAAGCTATAGGACCAGAACTTTTATTCAGTCTTGGATAGGAGTTACAGCCTTGTATTACCAGGTTTCTTTGTGCTCTGTTATTCGCCTTCATTTTAATTGTATCAAAAATCAAAAAATTAAGTGGTTACTGAAATTGATTGATTATATTATAAACATACTTGAAAATTTTTCACATCTTCATTTGAATGAGAATTACCAGTTGCCACAGTGTGATTCAGGAGGCATTCAGCTGAAAGGAGTCAGAGAATGCTAATTCCCTGCTTGCACAAGCCACTATGACTCCATCGACTCTATATGCTTGAAGAGAGGTTTTTTTAAGTAATGTTATACAAGACCTAAAAGCAAGATTTTCTGTAAAAAAAAAATGAGAAGGATACTATCTGATTTCTTTATTACCTGGAAATATTTCATTTTTCCATAAATGATGGACTAGGATGATCTCAACATTAGTGAAGATGTGAAGAAAAGCAAGACATATATATTTCCTAAAAATCTAATGAATGTCTTTATTTGAGAATACTACTACAGTTGTTATCTGGGATGTATCATTCGTATGAAATCCAAGTTGACAAATAAATTATACTTTTTGACAGGAAGTTCTGAAGTTTGTCTTTTTCTTTTGAAGGGTAGTTATGCTTACTCAGTGGGCGGTTTCATACTTTGGTATTTATGAGACTAAAATGCAAAGTGAGAAACTAGTTTAGAGTTCACTTTAAACTTTTATTCAGTTTTAGGTTCCAAAGCTTTTTAATATTTCTTTTTGTGAGCAAACTAGTCATAGCAACAAATTACCAACCATTATACTTTACTATGTGTTTGCTAGGAAGCTGTCTTGGCTTGTTCTAAGAAGAGGGTATTGTGACATGACTGGACACAGGATAAGGTCACATACTGACTGCCACGATAGATAGTGAAGCTGATGGTCATTTACTTTTAATAACAAAAGTATGGTAGCCTGGATTACTGCAGCTCACAGTGAATACAACCAAAACCAAGGAGCAGTTTCAAAATGGTGCTTCCACTCGTTATGCATTCCCAGGAAAAACTCTTAGTAGAATTGGTTGAGTAGATTCCACCTGCCTGCCTTCAACCTCCCAGGAGAACTTTCTGTGCTGACAACATCAAAATGTCCACCAAAATTGTTACCTCAGACCTAAGTTTCCACCATTCCAGGGGAGTCCACTTCCAAGGCTGGAGCTGGCACAAGTCTGGCAATGTGACCAAATAGATGTCACTTAAGGAAAAGACAGTTGTGGGCAGAATCCCTTTCAGGCTGGGACACTGGGACAAGATGACTCATAAATGTGCACAGACATAATTGTAGAGAATCTGCTGAGGCCAGTTAGTCATCTTTTCTGTTCTCTGGAGCACACCTGGGGTTTTGGACCTCTGTTCAAACTGTCTGTTCACTGCATACAAAATGCAGACCTATTTTAGATAGGAGGTGTGGGCAACAGCAAATACAGGTAATTCTGTATCTTGAAGGCAGGTTTTAATAAGTACAATGTCCTTAGCTGCATACCTCTCTGATCCTGAAAACAAACTGGTGCAAAGTAGGGTAAAGTTGGCCAGTGTGCTACAATTCATCTCAAATATGTCTACTTTTGGGGAGGTACTTCAAGGATATTTCAGGGAACAAAAGGTTGTCAGTCTGGTAAATGCTCTGCATTAGGCTATATTGGAAGAGCTGTAATGGAGAACTAATAAGAACATGTTCTAGTAGCTCAGGAGAGGGGGATAGGTGGACTCTTCTGCCATTTTCTGTATCAATTGCAACCTTCTGTCTAACCCCTGACTGCAGACCTGCTAAGTGTCATTAAGCTGACCAAAGTGTCCTGTCATTCCCCTAGCTTTTAGTCACTTGCCAATAGCTGGTGTGCCATCTTGTTTAAAGATAATACCTAAATAGTCTTTCTGGGCACACTGTGCCAAGGAAATAGCCCAAGATAGCATCTCCAAATTGTTTATACAATTGGGAAGGATACCTCTGGTGCAATAACTGTGTCGAGGATATTCCTTGGAGATACACTGTCTTAATGGAAAAATGAGTCACAGCTTGCAGGTTCAGTAGAAGTCCTCAGGCAAATACACCTGATTCGCTGACAAGGCTGCTAGCCTGCCCTCTGTAGTTACTTCTCTTGTTTATGGCCTGAAGCCAGGAGGCAGAAAGGATCAGGGTTTTCTGCCTCGGGGCAGGGCAGTCCCTGGGCCACTAGGAGAGTGCCTATTGCAGCAGGCAAGGACAGTAAGTTGTGTTTGTGACAGTATTGACTCTTACATGGGAGGCTAATTAAGCTCTTCTTAAAATGTTTTTGCAATGATGAAGGTTTCAGTCTGTTTTCAGTTAAGCAGGTAAGTTTCCCATATGAGTGACTATTGTAGCCAGTTATAATATGCACAAATCAGTCTCCTGTAATAAAATAAAAGTTTCTTTGCTGTGAATGCAATATTTATTGATAACGCCTAACTCTAGTCTCTGTTGATGCATGCTCCTACCCAAGATTGTGGATCCTATGGATTGCCCCACCTAATAAAGTCACATGATTCAAAGAGCAAATAATCGCCATCGCTTCAGGATGGTTTCCACAACAGGCTCTGACCATCTCTATGACTGCTGCACTACCAATAATAACGACCAATCCCTGATTTGTTCCATACAAAAGCTATGTACTCACTGCTGTTCATTCCATACACAGAGGGCAAAATGGTCTCAGTGTGGTGAATGGTATTTCTACTCCAAAAACAATACTTGAATGGCCAGAGCATGCTGCAGATGCAAGCATGAGGTGGGCAATTAGCCACGTGGCACAGCTTCTATTACACACATTGTGTAATAGGGTGACAGTTCAGGTGTACTTGGCTGGTTATCTCCAGGCACAAGCAAACCTGGCTGTTGCAGAAGGTGCAGATGGACCTGCCTCATGTCTCCAGTTCCATCCTTTTCACAATCCCTGGGACCGATAGCAGCAACAGCAGACACCATGCAACAGTTTCAAAGTGACAGATGAGTGGCAAGACACAAAGCAGTGGAGGTTGCTCATCGCATCGTTGCTTAGTGCCACAAAAACTCATCTTCATAAAAATACACTAAATTGATCCAAGAAAAACTGGTACATTAGCCATACTTGCAGAACCAATATAGATGTCAGGACTAGGAGATTAGAAGTATGAAGAAAATGACACTTGAAGTTTCTCACATACACAGCAAAACAGCTTTTGCTAAAGAAATGCAAAATGCATTACTCATTAAAAATAAATATCTGCACATTTCCATTCACCTACAGCTATTCCTGGAAATATATGGCAGGGTCCAAAAAAGAAATGACATTCAAGCAGTGAAAGCTTTTATGGAAATATCTCAAGATTCTAAAACAAAAGATTATAGCAATCAAACTCAACTCTTTTTGAATGTAAAAATAAATTATTTTGGTTAAATTCTCAAAATTAGCTCTACTAATTTATTTGCAGGCATACAACTTGCTTTAAGATACATATGATGGTGAAAAGTTATTATTCACATTGGAATGGTCAGTTCTTACCCCTGAGCTATCAGTTTTCCTCATGCTTAAAAGATGTTTCTAGAGAGGGGACATGCAAGGAAAAGCATGCAATTGATTTTCCATGATTACAGAGAGACATTGCCTCCTTTTTGAGGAATTGCTCATGAGTATGATGTTTTAGATCTACTTTTTGAAGCAGATTTTTTGGTAAAAGTATTAATTTTATTTTAAAATATGTTAACAAAGGTAACAGTGTTAATATTGTCTCTGTTTTGGTTTTATTTTTTTCTTGTAAGACCTTACAAAATGGATAGAATTTTTAATTCTATTATAGATGTAAAAGCCCCATTTTGGCATTTTGTAAGTAGATGATATTCTGTTAGTGACTGCCTTTTCAGTAATGTGGTGGTCTAAATTCTGAATTCTATTATTTTACATCTGCAGCAACTGAAAGTATATTTTTTATAAACAGCAAACTTCACCTCATAAAAATTCATTACATAAGGGCATAAACAAGTACTTTTCCTTCCAGTCATTGGCAGTAAGTGATTCATCAGTTTTCCACAAAAAACCAATTTCATTGCAGATGTTCTGCAGACTCCCTGGATTGTAGAATCATATCATCCAATCCCAGCACAAGGAATGTAGGAATTTTTTTAAAAAGGGGGGGAAAAAGGCTGTGCTTAGTCTTTTTAATAGGATTGAATATCATTTGCTGTCTCATCAGTTTTGTGAAATAACCATAAAGTAATCAGCTTGCCATTCTTTCCTTTCCTGTACAAGCTATCAACTTACTCACAATGCTGATTTCATAGCAAGTACATATAAGTGAATAACCTGAAGGGAAGAAAAATCTTCCTTTGAGGTTAAACAAAATGTAACCAGGCTACATAGTTGTCTTTCTTTCTTTTCTTCATTCTTTCTTTCTTCCCTCCATTCCCTTCTTTCTTGCTTAATACTTCAAAATATAAAATTTCCCATAGTAATCAGCCAGTAATTTTCTTTGTCTAACTGCTTGCCTTTTTTTTTCCCTTTGTAAAAATTTTTAAATTAAAGTTTATTTTTATAAGAATCAGTAATTAACTATTAATTTAATCCTGGTTTTTCACAATGAGCACAAAATAAAAGATGGACCTAAAACCTACTCTTTGCAAGTGTATGCAATTTTGTTTCGTTCTGTATAGCAGGTAGAGTCCACCCTAATATATTTCCATTACATTAAGTTATGTAGATAAAAAATTCAATTCTGATAGCTGAGGGAGGGAAAGGAGACAAAGGAATATATTGAGGTGAAGGTGAAAAGAGATGGAGAAAGTTTGAAGCAGAGAAACCAGAACACTAACTGACAAGCAGCAGGAATCAGAAAGAAAATTTATTTTCCAATTGGAAGAATTAATTTAATTAATAACTCCAAGGCAGGGTTGAATTTAACCCTTAAAAAGAACCTGATAGTAGCAAAATGCACAGCTTAAGTCAACAAGTAAATATTGTTTTGTACTGCTTTAAGTCTTGCTGTAAGTCTCCTATTTCCCATTTTGTTTTCTCCATTGCTACAATTCTTAGCATAGAGAGAACATTTCTCCAAGTGTCTGTGAATCAATGAACTAAAACCAGAGCGAGGTCCCATCTTAGAATCATAGAATCAAAGAACCACTTAGATTGGACAAGACCTCTAGCATCATCAAATCCAACCATTGCTCTAGCATTGCCAAGTCCACCCCTAAACCACGTCCCTAAGTAACACATCTTCACATCTTTTGGCAAATCTAAATTCCGGAACAGAATTAGATACTTGATTTCACAACTTTGGTATACATAGAAAGGGTGAACACTGGTGATGTCATTAGTCATGCTTTCCTTGTGTATCCATGAAGATGGAGCTATGGAGTAAGTGCCAACCAGCACAAACAGATCTGTTCAATCCTAAATTCAAGTGTGGCGAAAAATGAGAAATTGCACCCTGATACCAAGAAGCAATTGATTTCTTCATATGTAAGTTTATACATACATAAATATATATAGAGAGATACACGGTGGTTTATTAATTTGAAGGTTTATTGTTGTAGAATTACAAACCTTTCTGTTCTTTTGAAGGCAGTGCAGCCGTTCCCCAGGGTGCCAGAGATTGTAAGATCAGACACCTAAGGAGAAGAGTTTACAGAGTTTTGTAAGAATGAGCTGTGACAAAACATAAAAATATGTTCCGGGAGAAAAAAAGCTGTAGACATAGAGACAGAAATAAAAAGATGGGGAAGTAATTGCAGAGAAAAGCTTAAGGAGAACTTGAAAAAGGAGAAGGTACTTGGCAACTGGGGACAAGAAAATTTACCTCATGCAGCCACTTGGATTGAGGAGAGCAGCATGTTAAATGAAAAAAAAAAAGTTGATTCTTACAGAGGTATTGAAAAAACCTATTGAATTAAGTTTTTCCTTTAAAATGCCTTGCTGGAGTTTTCTGTGTGAAAAACAATCAGCCTACTAACTGCAGGCTCCAAGTGAATATAGGGGAAAAGATTTTTCTTTCTGTGATATAGGTTACACTGACATGTAGAATGGAAGTTTAATACTGTACTTTATCATTAGTCCAATGAAATTACAGATATCAGCTCCTTTAGCAAATTAAAGTTATACCACATGGAGAAAAGGATTAAACCACATATAGAATTAAGGTTATCTTCATTCTTTTCTGTCCTTAAACCATTGAAATGAAAAGGGTCTGTTCGAGAAAGTTGCTAGGAGACCATAATCACAAGTGTCAGAATAATACATTTTTATTTAAAATAGGAAATGTTGATTAATGAACATACTTAACAGATAATGAGTAAAGGTATTGAAAGCATCTATGTTCAATCAAATTTCAGGTGAAACATTTAATTTATATATTGAAAAGCCAATGAGAATTGAAAGTCTTCAAGGTAAAGCCAACCAACTCATGCAGTTAAAACTGAAGGACACAACAGTTTATGAGTACTTGATAAGAAATCCCTGGATACTAAGAAGCAAGAGGAAATGTTTCCAGTATGCAAGTCCGCTAAGACTAAAAACAAAGAACAAAAAAAGAAAATTATTTAGCTGTTAGTCTCATGTAGACATCTTGTTGAAACTAAGGGAAGAGGAGCCATCTGCTTTGGAAGCAATGGATTCGTATAAAGGTAAAATAATGGAAAAGATGGAAAAAATGTTGTATACGTAGCACATTAAAACTAGAGAAAACTAAACAATAAATTAAATTGGTGGTAAAGAAACTTTTGCCTAAATTAAACCATTGCTATTAAAACCTGACCAAAAGGGTCCTAAGATTTATTATACCAAATCCTCCAGTAGTGTCTACTGTGTTATCCATGTTGATTTAATTTGTGTCATGAGAATTGAAACAGGTATTATGCCCTGAAAACACTAGCATGGTATTTTGCATGCAAGATTTATGATCCTTATGTTCTTGGAACCAGGAGTCTAAGTATGTTACATAACTAGGAATCTGAATCTATAAGACATTGGCTCTCTCTCACATTTAGATGTAAGTGGTAATGCATAATAAGCAGCTCACTGTGATGACCACCACAGCTTCATGCACATAGCATGTATTGTGTCCTTATTGATTCATGTCATTGTCAAGGAAACCAGTCAACAAGACTGTCAATCCAAACCAAGTAAACTAATTTGAATGCCATGAAGAAATTGTTTCCTATATGCCAATAGACACCTGCAGAAGACAGGAAATGAGATACTGGTCCGGTGTCTGGCTGCTGATCACTCATCCTACTAGTAACAACAAAATCTTACTGTGAATACAAACCTTGCTAAGTCTTCTAGGGAAAAAATAAATCTGTAATAATAGAAAAGGAATCAAGAAATGCTTTTGAAATAGTGGTGATTTGAAATAAACTAATTATTCCATTCTTAATGTGGAACAATCATAGAAGTATAATATATTTCTATGTTTCTTTTACTTGATAAATAATAAATCCAGGCATTTCTTTTTACCAAGCCATCACTTAGCTAATTCTGACTTAAATATTTCTAATAAAGTACTATATGCATGAGTTTATTTCTAAGTTCAGCACATATAATTTCTAAAAAGGAAGAGTAGCTGTATGCAATGAGAAAACAGTCATGCCTAAAGCAATTACAATTCAGGAAAATACATTTTTGGTGATGTTAGCTGAAATGACAGCTCCTTAAACAGAGAAAGCGTAACCAGAAATAGTGCTTCACTTAAAAGAAAAATAGATTAAGGTTACTTTAACAGTTGGCTCAAATTTGAAAAATCTTATCAGAAGCACGGTGTACAACCAATGGTTTCTCTGCTATCCAGTAGAATTACAAAATTAAGGAAAAAAAAGTTTTGCTGATTTGAAAAGGAGAACAGCAAATGTACCTTGTGTGTACAAAAAAAAAAGAAAAAAAAGAAAATAGACTGATATAGCTCTAATTTGGAAATGGTTTGTATTTCCAAAGGTTGTAGTGGCTTGCATTAACAGTTCCAAGCCTTTTTAATTTTTATTTAACAGTTTTTTACTTCTGATCTGAATTAAGCTTTCTGGGCAAACAGGAAAGGACTGACACTACAGGCTCATCTCTTGAATGGTGCGTTTATCACCTACCAAAAAGAAAATTGAATAAGAAAAAATTACTGTTTGCTATTTTGTGAGAGAAATTAGAAACTCTAACAAAATATATTTGTTCAAACTCTGATAGTACCATTATTTAGTCACCTTCATATAGTATGATATTATTCTGTATTGCTTGTCTAATTTATATTTCAGTTTAATTTCACACCAGGTCTTGAATCTGTGTACTAGTTAATGAATCCAACTCACCAGAAATACAATATGAGTAATCAGCCAATAGCTAGCACAATTAATAAATTTCTATTGTGTAAAGGAAAAAACAAAGTAATGCTCTGTATAAATTAGTGCACTCTTTTTCTTCCTGCACCTTAGGTGAGTTATTTGCTGAAATATGTAGCAGAGTTTGCTCTTCCCAGGAATCTTGAAAAAGCAGTTACTAGATAAATTTCATAGTTATTATATGGGAGGAAAAAGCAGATATGTAGAAATTAGTAGATTCATAGGATGCTTAAGGGAGAACTTTTTTAAACTTTATATTCACAAAAAGAGACTTAAATAGTAAATAAGATAAATTTGATTAGTTCTGAAACAGAAATAATCAGGCTCTAAGAGAATGTTCAACAAAGCATTTCAGCACCTGAATCCAAGACAGGAATCCACAACCCCTATGGAATATGTAGGCACCTTTCTCTCTACCAGTAACTTTATTACTACAGTAAATTTCTTAGACATGTCTTAGTCTATTACTCTGCAATCCCAAACTACAACTCTTTTGGGAGAGCAGAGCATGACAATGTTCACCTTGTGTCTAAGACAACTTGGGATTTATTAAGCAACCATCCTATTACCCATGTCTCCTCAAAGGTGTGTTTCAGCAGACAGGCACCAGGATCTCCAAACATGCATGGACGACTGAGACTCATCCACAAAACGCAGAAAGAAGTTGAAAGAGGTGCACCTGCCTATATCTATATTTTTTTATTATAACAATGAGTAGAAGTGAGAGATTTGATTTCTGTGATTTACACCTCCTGGAAGTTCAACTCACACATGCCTGTGAGGAGACAGCACCTGCTCTAGATTAGATTGCAGGGGAGGCAGCAGACAAATATGGGAGAGTTTATACCATCTAGATGTGTCCTTCTAATGGTCTGTTTCCTTTCTGTGTAGGTTCATCACTGTGCTTTCCACTGGAAGCAAGTTACCCCTTATTTTCAACTGAAAAGGTAATAAAGTACTATGTTGGAAGAACTATTCTGTTAATTAATATCTCTTCTTGTTACCTTCCTTGATTGCCAATTCTGTATCTTCTTGGAGTTCAGCAGTTGGGAGATACTGAAGATAACTTCCATGGATGTCGATGGTAACTGAGTCAAAAATAAGAGTTGATGGCATTTGATGCATCTTAGAATGTAATAGATTTTGCATTTGTCTCTTTTCTTCTTCACTTTATCTACTGGACCTAAATTATATTGAGTTGCATCATTTCCAAATGATTTTTTTTTCTGTGAAAGGTTCAATACAGACAGTAAAATTAGAATTTTTGTGCCTTTATTTTCAAATCTGGGGAGTAACAGAAGACAAAATACTTTATACCATCATATTTTAGTAACAGAAAAAAAGAATTTGTTTTAATGTATAATACAACATTTTACTCACTTTATGGGCCCAAGTCCAGAAAACACTTTGCAAATGTAAACCTCAGTACATTGTATAAGAAAACAATTGTCTATTGTTCTTGAAAAACAGAATCTTGTATTTTGCATAACACCTATTTTAGCAAATTAAAGACATAATTTCACTTACTTATTTGCCTCATAGATTGGAACTGCTGTACAGACAATCACATAGCAAAAAAAATAGGCTTTATGAAGAGTTTAGAGTTCTTATGAAGAATTTAGAATACTTACAGAAATATTTTGTATACATACCTAACATATGTATATATATATATAACTATATATATATGTTGGATGAGATATGGTATATACATACCCAGGAACTTTGACTTTAAGGTTCCATAAGTGAGGACAAAGACTTGCTGTTTGTTGATTCCTCCTCCACACAATGAGTTTCTTCTGAGTCTTTGTTTCCACTTGCATGAAAATACCCACAAATGCATTCAGATTGTCTCTGAACAGCATTGTGTGTTGAGTTTCCTGCATTTCAGCTGAGCAGTGAGAGTGTCACCACATTAAATGTGGCTTTTCTGCTATTCCCCTCTTACCTTCAAACCTGTTGATAGAGTACAGCTATTCTCTTGAACATCATTTAAGTTTACCTTCCAAACACTGCATGAATTCCATGTAAGTTGATCTCTGTGAGGCAGGGAAGGACCAGCAGGAGTAGCTGTGTAGGCTGGCCCAACATATGGTGCTATCAATACACTTTTACATGGACCATCACAAGAGTGGAATTAGACAGTATGCAGGCTCATGCTGGGTGTTGTTTGGACATTGAATTTTCCTACTGTCATTTGTAAATGTATATCTATCTATCAGGGACAGAAGAGATAAAGAAAGGAAGGAGTCTAACAAGGGTTGCCAATTCAGACCACACTTTATTCTTAGTGACAAACTTACTTCACATTTTCCCTAGGACTGATTTCATGTGGTGGGTTAGAAGTGCAGGACAGTTTCCAAGGAGATGTAGCACCTCTTCTTTTAATAATTTTTTTTTGACAAAACTTACAAATTTTCACATTTATCTACAGATTTTGTTTGTTCCTGAACTTAAGCATTCATTAAATGTCTAAATGAAACTGCAAAGCAATAATGAAGAGGAAGGAATTGTAAGATTTAGGGTTTGCCTACTAATATTACAAATAAAGACTTTACACTAAAAAAAAGTACAGAAGGACTTGAGTGACTAAAAT
>NW_020955374.1:846812-872850 GCF_003031625.1 Empidonax traillii | reverse complement strand
TTTTTTTTTTTTTTTTTTTTTTTTTTTTTTTTTTTTTTTTTAAGTTGGAGAATAAAAAACTTTCTAAAACCAAAATATTTTCAAAAGGTGTCAAACATGAGGATTCTGAAAACTGCTCCATAACACAGGTACCCAAGCAAGACACAGAGATCCTTTGGTCACTTTTGAAAATCTTGGCAATCTAATTTTAAAATTTTAATCTAATTTCCTGTGCTTATTTATAGAATGGAGCAAGCTAAGCCCTTTGTTGAACTGCAGCCATTCTGTGAGTTTATGTTATCAGTTATAAAAACGTACCCTGCCCCAATTTCACAAGTCCTTAATTACTCATCTCCTCCCACAGAAACCATTAGCAAGTGATACATGATATGTATTTCTTAAAATATAATATGAAATGCAAAGCAAAGTGTCAGGCTGTTCAGAAGCTATGCATATTTTGGTGACTCAGAACAATGCTCAACAGTATAAGGAGATTAATAAAATTAAGAGTTCATTTTCATTCCTAGTTCCAATTTGTCTTATTTAAATGCTGGGCTGTCCTAAGGTTAAAAATAAGCTCTTCTAGTTTTAAGCTTTTAAGTTGTAGCTTTAATCCTTTGTCTCATTTAAATTTGATGGACTCCATTCAAAGTAGATGGCTTATATTCATTATTTATTTATTTATTTTGTTAAATGTTACCCACTGCAAACCAAAAAGGTCACCAAAATGCAATTTGATAACTTTCCACTGATTATTGAAATATGTTTTCCACATGACCACAAAAAAATATCATCTGAATTTTATTTTCATCTTTCAACTCAATATTTCCTCACAGAAAATTAATCTGGTAGCAAGTATTTTTAAGGACTCCACCAGACTGCGAGTCATATTGCATTTGTTGCAGGAAAACAAACACGTTCTGTATATTTAAAGAAGGGAGATATGTAGTCTAGCTAATTACAGGCATAGTAATCTTACCTCATGGAGATTTTAGAACAAATCTGGATCAAAGTATAATTAATTATATCAATCAGAAGTGAAAAAAATGCTAGGTAGGTTCAGCAAAAGCCAATCATGCCGGGTAGTTGTACCTTTCTTGGCTAAATTAATAGGTTTTCTAGGCAAAGAAAATGTAGTAGATAAAATTTATCTGGACATCAGATTTACTACAAAGTAACTTCTGTAGGAAGTTGTTTATTAAGTTAGTGAAGCTAGACTAGTGCAAGAATTGTAATGTGGATAAGAAAAGAGTGCAGGTGATACTGTTTGTGGAACCTGTTAGTATGAAAAATAAAATAGTTCTAGAGATACTAAATTAACACAGAAGATGCCCCGACTGTCAGACAGAGCAAAATGGACAACAAAGAGCTGGGATTATGTACAACAGTAGTAAGCATGAGGTTTAGGTCAAATAATAAGACTTTGGTACTTATAGAGTGGAAATTATAGAGGAAGAAGATACAAATTCATACTATTACTCAGTCACATGAAATATGTGAACAAGAAGTTTGAGGAGGGTATTGAAATGACAATTATGAAGTTGTGGCAAGTTATTTGCAGTAAGGAAAAGAAAGTAGTATTCTTATTGTAGAAGACATTGGTGAGATCTCATAGTTTCTGCCATTTATTTACCAGAAAGATACGTGGAAATGAAAAGAAGGATAAAGAAGTGGAAAATTTTTGCCTACAGAAAAGAAAGAATATGTTAAACTGTACCTATCATATGCAGAATAGCTCACTTTCCTCAGCTTCTGTGATGACCTTATAGTCTTGTTAGAGAAGCACTTCAAGCTGGTGTAGTCAACCTCTGATAAAAATATATTCTGTTAGAAAAGCTTACCTAGAAAAAAGAATGTAGAATGTGTAGGCAAAAAAATTGTTCCTTGCAAAGGTGGTCTCTAAACTGGAAGTCAAATCTTTCTTTTCCCTGCAATCTTGCAAATCTGTGAAAAAAGTTCCTTCAAGGAATGATTTGGAATTCATAAAATTAAGCTACTGCTCCAAACTGACTAAACTTGATGAAGTTCATATTTCTGTGTAGTGTTTTGTTTGGGGTTTTTTTCAGTATTCAGACACACTTGTACATTTACATAAATGGCTAGGAGAACTTTGGATCTCAGTGGAAGTTTCTAGTCTATTTTACTGTCTAGATAATTAGGGAATTCAGGCACCAGAGACATAGACACAGATAGTTGTTTTTTTTTAGAAGGTGAAGTGTGTCAAGTTGTTTTATCAGAGCACTCATGTATAGTAAACCCATGACCTGATTCATGGATGGGCTGTATGAAATGTGAGCTGTTGGAACCGGGGGAATGGAATTTCTCCCGGAAGAAGAGGGAAGAAGAGCTGGTATCCCACATCTGTAACCTACATCAAAGTGGAAAATGTGAAGCTACATGTAGAAGTTAAGGACCATATACACTCAGATCAACCACATCAACTTATATCCCCACCTTCTAAAGAACAAGGGTTAAATCCAAATGAAACTCTACCACCATTTTGAATTAATGAAGTATATTGTGTATTTTTTTCTGTGCAATTAATTGGATAAAATAGTAAATTATTGCCTTGAATATTTTTATTTCTTTAACCAAACTGTTATTCTTTCGTACACAATTTGTTAGGAAACAATTTATGTTGCAGATTTCATCAACAGAATTTCAGTTTAACAAAATCTACTGAGTGTTAACAGTCCCAGGAAATAACTGAGATCACTAGCTTGGAGTGTTTTATTTTACAGCATGTTTTTATCAGGATATATATCAAAAACAAATAATCCTCAGGCCAAAACTTTTTTTTTTATACTCTGGAGCTTCTTCTCCCATGAATCCATGAGAGATTTGCCTTGATAGCTTCTATTAACGCAAGTGGGAGTTGCAAGCCAATCCCCTATGCATTGTTTGAAGAACTTATCTCAAAGCATTGCCCAAAGCAAATTTTTATGATAGCTTAGAACCCCTGGGAACAGGGATTTATAATGGCAACAACTGAAAAAGACCCTAATCTATAGTTTAGTGTTGGGAATAAGAGTATTGCTATACATTTTCAGTTATTATGCTGCTGAACTTGAGCTCCAAATTGTTTCCTTCTTGAAGAAATATTTGAAGTAGTTTTATTGAAATAACTATTATAATGCTTTAAAGTTTCTAAAGTATTTTAATATTGTCTCAGATTTCAACATTTCTTTCCATTCCTCAGTCAAACCACAAAATATTTAACAACATTCATTATTAACAGAGACTGTATAAAGCCCTTGAAAACCACCATGTAAAGCAACAAACACTCTTGTATATATAACTTTAAAATAATGTTTTCCTAATATCTATACATTTCATCTATTACTGGCAATTTTTGCTGTGATAAAGGATCTAACTTGTTCTTTAGGTTATCATCTCTGTTTTAAAAACTTGTAAAGGAAATAAGAAATAAGACTTAAGCTAAATGGCATGAGTAATGCTCTGCAAATTACCTTGTCAATATTATATATTGACAATTACATAATATCAAGGCTGATAATAGCATATAAAATCAGAAATCTATTTAAATTTGGTATTTTTAAAAATCTTTTGCCATGGTAAATGTTTGTTGTTTTGTAATTTTAGGATATTTGGTAGGTTTGAAAAAATACTAATGAAAACAAAACAAAGTTTAAAAAGTTAATGAAAGGAGTGGGAGGTTGATACCAGGTTTTTCATGGCCGTGTTTTTGGTCTTATGGAGAGAAAAAAAACTTTCTTAAAATATATAATGGTGAAGTATTTTGTTTTCCATATGAAGTAAGAATTTTTATTTATAAAGGCACGTTTTGAAGAACCTTGAAAAAATGGTCAAATTTTGGTCTAGTTTAATTCTCTTCAATCCCAAGTAGCATTATGTGTAGCCTAAATAATGCACTTTCACTAAAGTAAGTTCCTTTCACTTAAAGTGAAAGAATCACAAAGTGGCTGAGGATGGAAGGGATCTCTGCAAGTCATCTGGTCCAACTCCTCTGCTCAAGCAGGGCCTCCTAAAGCCGGTTTCCCAGGACCACATCCAGACCACTCTTGAATATCTCCAAGGAGGGAGATTCCACAACCTCCCAGAACAGCCTGTGCCCATGGTTAGTCACACTCACAGTGAAAAACATATTTCCTGATGTTCAGGCAGAGCTTTCTGTGTTTCAATCTGTTCCCTTGCCTCTCATCCTGCCACTGGGCCACTGAAAAGACTCTGACTGTTGCTTTTGTATCTTCCCTTCAGGTATTTACAAGCATTCATAAGACCATCCTGAGGCTTCTGCCAGTCTGAACAGTCCCAGCTCTCTCAGCCTTTCCTCGTAGGAGAGATACTTCAGTCTCTTATCATCTTTCTGGCCTTTCTTTGGACTTTCACTAATATATCCATGTCTCTCTTATAACAGGGAACCCAGAACTGGGCACAGCTTTCCAGGTGTGGCCTCACCAGTGTTGAGGAGAAGGGAAAGATCATATCCCTTGATCTGCTGCAAACACTCCTCCTAATGCAGCCCAGGATACCACTAGCCTTCTTTGCCACCATGGCATATTACAGCTCACACAGAAACCTCAGGTCCTTTTCTGAAAAGCTGCCTTCCACATGGTTGCCACCCAGCAGATACCAGCTCATGGCATTGTTGCTCCCCAGGGCTTTGTGCTTCCCCTTCTTGAACTTCATGAAGTTCCTCTCAGCCCATTTCTCTAGTCAGTCGAGGTCCCTCCATATGGCTGCACAACCCTCTGACATACAAACCACTCCTCAGTGTTTTGCATCATCATCAAATTTGCCCCATCATTCAAATCATTTCATGTTATTGAAAATGTTCTACCTTCTTTCATTGTCTCTGAGCATCTTTCCCTCTTTCTCTCCATCTTTTAGTAGCTCTTTGGTGTTCACAACAATAGGAGTTATTGTTCTGAGCTCCAAACAATTCAGGCATGCTGGCTGGTGTGAATACTCAGAAATCAAAGTGAACTCTAAACTGTGTAAGGAGTAATGGAAAACTTTAAGTGAGGAAGAAATTCAATCTAGGTCATACTGCAGTGGCAGATAAAGGTGTAATGGAAAGACTAAGTTAGAAGCCAGTTCATTAATTGCTGTTGGCTCATATGTATTCACACATAATACTCCAAACTGCACTATCCTTGATGATATCTCTGCATAAGGTGTAGAAAACAGTAGAGACATTTTATCATCAGGTATTGGGGCCTTAAGAGCTAAAAGTTTGGGTTAGAACTGTGTTTCCTTGTAATAAGGCATTTTGTACACCACTCAGATGGAAGCGAAGTTATAATTTTGTCTCTGAACCAGTCCTAGTAGAACATAGGTTTAGTATGAAAACATATTGGGATGAATCCAAGACTTATCAAATCTGTTGCAATTACTGTACAGGGATGAATTTTTACTGTTTGTCTGGAATCAAGTTTTAACTGGAAATCAGGAAAGATCAGATCATGTAGGTATAAACTAATTTGGTCCACTATTTTGAAATGTAAATTTTGTAAGAATTGAAAGTCTAAAAATATCTGGAATAATTGAACTCCATTAATGTATTGTTCAATTAGCTTCCACTTGTGGGAATATTGATACAGCTGACGTGCTACTTCCTGACAGTCGTTATTGTTCTTAAATGATTTTAACTTGTCTTACTTATCTGTGCAAGAAGGTTCTATTTTGAACAATGGTGAAAGCCAAATGGTTAGTTTGGTTTTGTTTCAAAAAATTACTCCGTGACTTCTTTGTTAAACTATTAGCTCTTGATGTGTGAGCTCTATGTCCTCTAATATAGTCATAATATGCCATGTCTTCATCCCAAACACAGGTATCTGTACATCACAGTTCCCATCCCTACTTCATATAATATTAACTTGCAAAGCTTAATCTTTCTATCAAATTTCTAACGGGTTCCAGGGATTTTCTTTAATGATAGCCATACTCTTTTTTTTTCTCTCCTTCTAACAATCAGATGAATAATTCAAAATGTTTTGTCTGAATGAAGATGACCAATCTCTTTATCTGTGAGTTCTTGTACCCATACAAAATGTGCTACACACGTCCTTTTTTGCTGTTTTGTATTTGCCTGAAATGGTTTATAGCAGTTTTATTTTCCTTGGTATCTACATTAAAGTAGTATACTACATAAATAGAAAAATCACATTGACCCTGAATATATTTGCAACACTATTTCACATTATGGACATATTCAGATTTCATTTACACTGGCCTCCACCTAGGCGAACTGCTCATGAAGGGAATAAATTGAGAAAGAAACACAGATCACTGTAATGAAAATCAATGTCAATATATATCCCATACTTTCTGGGAATAGAAAGCAAACAGGTTGCTGTCTGTTTTGAATAGCTGCATAAAAATGTTGTACACAAAATAATCTGTCATGAGGTTTCTGTATTCAGAATAAATACGTCTGAATTGTTTTAAACATAGTTCCATTATTTCTTGTACAAGTAGAATTCCAGCTTATTTATTAAAACCTGAGGGGCCATCACATGATAGGTTGCAATCAATATAACTTGTGCCAACTGATGTTATTCTGTATGTCAAGTCATATTGCTAGAGTTCTGTCTCTAGGATGTTACAAAGCACTAGCTTGTTTGCAGTGTTCTTTTCTACTTTCTTAGCAATGACTCAGGAATTGTTTCTCATAACTATACCAACAAGAAAAAAAACCAAAAACCAAATAATATTCCATTCATTTATAACAAAAGACAAAAACACACCAACAAAAGCAATAGAAAATTATGCTCTAATGCGCTGTTACTGCATTGCCTCAGATGCATTACACAAAATAAATAAATTACCTTCTTGTAAAAAACTTGCATGATCACTCATTCACATCAGCATGTTGCCAAACCTGACTAATCTAAGCAAACAAAGCAACCAACCAATCAACCCACAAATTATATTTGACATTGTCAGATCATCTGAAACACTACAGCATTCATCCTACATATTTTAAGGAATAACCTTGATTTTATATGTAAGACTTTTTTTCTCTGATTGCGGAGGTTAGGGAAGAGAAGACTCTTTGGAAGGCAAAAGATTCAAGAACAGAATCATCAAGGATAATGTGGTAAGTTTTATGATAGAGATTCACAAGGGAATGATGAGGCCAAGATAAGAACTGTCCTTAACATGCACTACTACCAGTTCTTTGACTCTTCAGGGATCAGCTGTTTAAAGCTGGTTTTGTTAACCTAATATGTATTTACATATATCCAGACACAGGAAAGGATTTCTGTTGCCATTTGGTTTTTGACAACTGGTCTGCTATTTAGTTCTCATACATTCTTTCATTAATGTCTTGGACATTGCAGGAAAAGAAGACAAGACACCAGGAATGTGGTTTAAGTAGGCCGTGACTTCATAAATAACACATCTGGGAACCATCTGGCAATGACTCGTCCAGTGCAGGTCATACTTCCTTTGTAATCCATACCACGTGGTGGCAAACTGCCATCAGCTCTCCCCCCTGCTAACATGGCCTTAGCATCACTCCTGAGATCCATGGGCCCCCTTCCCCTGAAGAGGTCTGAAAATAAAGGGGCTGTACCTCAACTCGAATGCATTCCCAGCTTTCTTTCCAGTCGCCTCTGTTCCCTTCTCACTGCTGTTTACATTTTGTCATAAACACAAATCCTTAGTCAATATTTACCTTCACTGGAAATTTGCTGCAGTGAGGCAACAACTCCACCCTAGCCAAATTCTCACATTGTCAATAATTGCTTCCATTAGAGCAAATAGCATCATATTCTTTTTCAAGTCAGAAATTTGAATAGAACACTTGAAAATATTGAAAGCACACTTCAAATGAATAGTTACCTGATTTTATTCTTCAGTTAATTTATAAATCAGCCAAGTTCCTCCTGTGATCACCTAAACTTTCTGGTGTGGTGTCATGAAATCAGTCATTTTACTGGAATATTATCAGGCTGTACTTATGACCTCTCGTCCTAGTCTCAGTTCTGCCATTACTTTTTCCTCTATTTGTTTTATCAGTATTTATCTTGATCCATTCATATGGCTTTTCCCTCATCCTGAATGAAGCAGAGTTATGCCTCTTCAGTTCGGCTGACACTTACCTGAAAGTACTGAACTTCCAGAAAAACTATATTCCTGATGCAAGCCAAATGCACACTATTAGCCAGAAAAGTCTGACATATTCTGAAAAATAGGCTGAACATGGATATTACTGAGAATATCCCCTCCATACTCATGTGTTAACTCAGATATTATCAAGTCAGAACCACAGTCTTTGGTATTCCTATTGCCATGTCTGCTTCAGATGCTATAATATCCATTTGAAACGAGGAAGAATCCAGTTTATTAAGGCAATGGCTGTAGAACGTGTTCTTTGACACTGACATGAAGTTAAATATTTTTTATGATTTAACTGCGTTCCACGAGAGGCAACGGTAGCATGGTACCAGTTGACCTCTATCCTTGTCATATCTGAGTAGCTTGATTGAAAAACTTGTACATTATTATAATACAGAACTTTATTTCCTCACCTTTATTTTTTCAGACAATATTCTCAGCAGCAGAGGAACTGTAAGATGCAAAAGCATCTTTTCTTCATTTTTTTCAAATGCCTGAATTGTAGATACCTAAGTCAAGGATCTACCTGAATTGTGTTTGGCCACTTCCTAAGGAATAGTGCAACTATGCCACCCTCAGACCTACTTAAATCTCTCAAAAAGTTTCCCTTAAGCTGATATATTCCTAAAATAATGATGATCAATACTAATGCAAAAGGAAACAATGACAGATTGCTTAGTATTCCTAACAAATAAAGACAAAAATGGAAATTTGTAGGACAGATTTCTCCACTTAGGAAAGAAGAATAAAATTATTCATGCTTATGCATTTCTAGATGTTCTGCATGTTGACAAAATTTCTAGCAGAAATCAAGCTTCGAGAAGCCAGCTGTACATAAATAGGCTCCTTCATGAAAAATTCTCCTAATCTATCTCTTTCCCTCTTTGATTTGAAAAAGGCTTATCTTATGTTTCACTTATTGTAAAAATCAAATTACTACCACTTATGTAAATGTGAAAATTTACTTGCTCCATAATATATCAATCTATGTTAAATGGCTGTTATGGCTGGCTTTAGACCTACTCTCCCACTTTAAGTTTGGGAAAAAAAAAAGGTAAATCAGGATCTTTCCAAAACTAAATACCCTGTTTCTTGTTTCATCCTTAAGAAGAAAAGGGGTCTGGTCATTACTTAAAATACAGATGATGGGAAAGTATCAATTTCAAAGTGACTTCCCAAAATATTAGAGGCACTATATCTGTAGTTTATCTTTTTTAATACTGTAGTTATCTTTATGATCTTAACAATACTAACAGCTGTAGTGAGAATCTAGTCTCCAGCTGAACTAACTAAACACAGCAGTGAATAGAGAGGGCAATTCACTATTTTTCATTTGTTGACAGTATCCCAAACTCACTGGTGAAAAGAATGTGAAGGTAGGAAACTTTTGTCCTCTTATGAACTCTTAAGTTGAAGAGAAGTTCACTATGGTGGTTGCTGTCATAAAACCTTGAACTTTAGCCAGTCCGCATATATTGATCCATATTCATGCACTTTTATAACCTGCATAACTCTAGGTTTGATCTGCTGAAACAACCTAGACTTTTCAATAAAAGGTGGATTTAGACAGAAATCTACTTAATAATGTTCTAGCTCATCAGTGCATGAAGCACAGTGCAGAGAAAAAAAACAGTGAGTTAGACTCCTAGCCCCTGGGTAACGATGGGAGACATCGCAGACTCTCAAACTTTTGCTACTGGTATGACTGGCAGATGTTGGCAGACCTCTAATCCTTTGGACACGCAAAAGTGGATAAACACACCACAACTGTCATGTGCTCCCTGCCTTCCTGCAGCAGCTTCTAGGACTAGTCAGGTACTGAGAGAGATCTCTAGAGTTATAGCTGCATATGTGTACCTATACAAGTAGAATGTCCTCAACGAAAACCACTCTGTGTATGAACAGGAGCCGAGAAAACAAACCCTCTGCTTCACCAGGCACATCCTCCTGTTTTCTGCATGCTTGAGGAGAAGCTGATGGTCCAAAGAGAAACTGAGTTGAAAAGAGATGATATATAAAAATTGAAGTTTCTGTTGGCCCAGACTGCTTCCTGAGCCTCTAAAAGATGTGGAATGGGTTTCCTAGATGGACAGTGCTCAAGACATCTGCTACAATACAAGCTTTAAAAAAAAAAAATCTGTATTGTTTTGATTCAGAAGCTTTCTCTTGTTCATAGAGCTTTGTATAATCATATCATTCCCTAATTGCTACTGAGAGAATGTGCTTTGAGTTGCAAACTGATGAGAAGAACAATAATTAAGAGGGTATACCAAGTACATCTGCCTTAAGCAAAAGTAATTTGCAATGCTGAATTAATGTATTCTTTGTCTATCAGTGATATTTGGTGCCACATTTGCTTCTGTTATTGTTTTGGGCATATTTATTTATTCTGACTTATTCTGTCTCCCCTGAGTGTGTTATTTCCCCAATCTCACTTTCTCTTTTTTTTCCCGAATAAACGCAAAAATAAATATGCCAGGAGAATGCCTCTCTGTGATAGCCTACACAAAATCAAAAGCATTTTTTATTGCTATTTACCAGTAACTCATAAAACACATACATATCATTTGACAGAGCCAACTGTTCTCTGAGATGTAAATTATTTTTTTAATAATTTTATTTAAGTAGCATTATTTTCCTCCCAATTCTATCTATTTCAAGCTTCTTTTCCAATATTGTTGCAATAAGCTTTCTCATGATTCCAATAGATGCAACTATTATGAGATCAGTTTGCCTAAACCTGTCTCCTGAAGATCTTTCCACCTCACAGATTGGCAAAGGCTAAATCTGCAGAGGATTCAGGTGTTGATCTACAGTCTATTGCAACATTTTCAGTATCCTACCACCATCCTGTTTCCCGATGTAAGGCATGAGGTGAGTTGCGTTCTTAGCAGTTGACTCAAGGCATCCAAAAGTGAGTGGAGAGCCCTCCACTTTAAGCTAAGAATATACACAGAATGCCTACACCACGTCCCTCACCTTAACTGAGTGTGGATTTAAACTGCAATAAAGTGCTTCCTTCTACTCTGGAGTCACATCTGGAAACCTTTTCCTGAATGAGGCACCTATACCAAGACAATAATTTCCTGAAAAATAAAATCTGTGGGGAGTTTTTGGTTCCATTAAACCCAGCTGCCTAGTGGTTAAAGCATATCTGACTACTTTAACTGCATGAAAGGATGTAGGTGATCAATGTTTAACTGTGTCTTTCCATGCCCCAGTCAGACCATAATCCTGCCTGTTGGGATAGTACACTAGCCATGAGAGTACAGTAGATTTTGGGAAAAAAAAATCCTAGTTGCTTTTAAAGCCTTTTTGTGTAAACTACTTACTTATTCACTTGGAGAAAGGAGTAGGAGCTGGATTTCCCTGGTGAGTGATTTAACCACCAGGCATTCTAACTCCCTCTCTGGCCTAATGAATATTTCATATTTTATTCTGTGGAACAACATATTATGCAATCATTCAATTAAGCACTGTCTCATAATACATATGCACAAGGTGTTATTCATGAATAACACCACTGAAGCTGAGAGGCTTGTTTTGTAAAATAAAAAATGCTGTTCTTCATTATTAAGCGTCACATCTTTATCGTTCTGCTGTTGAAAGCAGAGCTCACATTTGGAAACAGTGTATCAGCCAGCCATTACTGAAAATATCATAACCCCCAATTAATTTCTAAACCAGAATGTGGAGGTTTGGAGGAAAACAATCATGGTCTTTCTCCATCACCTAAAGCATTCTCACCTCTCTTTAAAGATACAGTCAGCTTCAAGGAGAGGGAAGACATGAACTGTGGTCCAGAGAGCAGAAATACAGAAATTACAAAAGACAGAAATGAATGAGAAAAGAAGAACAAAGAAGAGCTGAAATTTCAGGGCCGAGAAACCCGTGTCTTACAAAAACCTTTTTTTAAATTTTTCTCTGAACTGAATAAAGAGAAATAAGAAGGTGATGCCATTGCCTCATCCTCAGGAAAAAAGTCAAAGTAAGGGAAGGAGGAGAAAAAGAACTCAAGAAGGTACCTTATCTGGCAAAACTGTTTGCTGTTTTTCAGGAATTTACCTTGCTCTACTTCCAAAGCCTGCAGGTGAAGAGAAGAGAAACCTATGAAGAAGAAACTACTTGAACATTTGGCTTAACAAGAGTCAGAAACAGAAATTTTTGAGACCCTGATTTAAATCACAATACTAGAAAAGTTTTACTTCTGTGTAAAGCTTGTACTATGTTTCTTAAAACACATTTAGTGTAATCTGCAAATATTAAGCAGCCTTTTAATGGTATTCTGAAATGGATTGAAATGCATTGGAATCTGTCACAGATGGGTGGCTGGAATGGCTACAGGTAGCTGAAGATACCTGCTGAACCTCATAAACACCCTCAGTGCTCATGGAGCTTTCTCTAGGTCACAAACTTCCCTGACCATAAATGTTGCAGGGCTGGGTAGTAAGCTCTTGTGAGTCTGCCATATGACAGGAGAGAAAAATGTCAGGTTCGAGTTGAGCTAAGAAGCCATTTAATGTTTGATTTGTAGTTAAGGGAGAGACAAGGGGAGAGGAGACAGTGATGGGGACAGTAAGTGGGATCAGTCTGTCCTTTAGATCCTTTGTTAAGGTAACATAAGGTTGTGCATAAATATCTGCTGCTAGTGACAGGGCTATTAAAGGGCCTGATTCCCCATTACAGGAGCTCTTAAGCTTCAAGAGTGGGATTTGTGTGTACAGGAACTTAAGGAAGAGATATGTTTATGTGTTTTCCATAACTCTTTTGTTTAGGAGGTAATTAAGTCTTTAAACTTTCAAATAAAGACATATGTTCATATGCAATTTTGACCTTGTAGGAAATAGAAAAATTATGACAGTAACATCAGTCAATTGCAATCATGAGTGTTTGCCATTCAGTACCACCATGAAGAGATAAGAAGACAGGATAGACAAATGCTTATAAGCTCCACTATGATTTCACAAAGAAAAAAAATTATAATTTTAAAGTCAGTTTTCTCTAAATTTTAGTTGCATTGTGTTACTAAATGCTGGCATGAAATCAAGATCCCTGCTTTTTACATTTCCATTCTGCCCACTTTAAGTATCCTAATTTGCTTTTTCAAGTTTTAAAGTATTCTAACCTTTTGTTGTCCTCTTTCAAAAATAGTCTGCTATAAAAAGTTCATATTGATCCTCTGCATTAATCCTTGATGAGAACTCCTGCATTGAGCTAGTTTGGCCAAATTTCCTTTCCAAATTAAGTTACTCAAGGTCAAAACTACTACTGTTCAAGACATTCTCTTCAAGTATCAAGTACAAAGCTAAACTTTCAAGACTTGTGAACTTAGACTAGAAGCGCTATTATTCCCCAAGTTTGCAAGTCTTTGTGCATTTCAGTTTTTACAAAAGTTATGCACTTCAGCAACAGAGAACTAAACCCCCCACAATCCTATAATGAGAACTAAAAACTACGACTTTATTACATCAGTCAGCATTTTCTGAAAATTTTAGAGAATACATTATCTTTTGAGATAGTTTTGCAGCCTATAAATAACAAAGTTTGAAAAGTTGCTAATATTACCAGTAATCATATAGAACCCATAAACCCATTTCAGATTGTATTCAAGAGCATCACAAGTTTTGTTTTTCACTTAAAAAGGAATCCTATTTATGGGCTTCAATTAGAGTACTTCAGAAAGTGACCAAAACTGAAAAATCCACACAACGCCTTGAATAATTTCATGAATTTTTGTATCCATAGCTGTAGTCTCTTCATGCAGGTGAGATTTATTGCTAAGTTTATCAAGTCAAAGGAAACCTTTTCCTCACCTCATTGATTAAAATCTTTCTCTGTAATCAGTCAGTAGTCAAGTCTCAGTCTGCACCGTATTTCTGGGAGCCATCACTGTTTACTAAGTGCTCCTTCCTGAAGGAGATGCTGTTCACTTTTAATGTGCAAGGTCTGTGGACACCTGAGTGAGGCTGAAAAATCCACAAGGTAACTGATTAACAAGTAGTTTGGCATTAAATTATATTTAGGGGCCTAATTTAAGAATGTTATTTTATATTAATTAGCCTTATAAGTTCATTTAAGGCCCTTAAACAGACAGTGGGGCCTCTGATTCATAATTATCTTCATAAAAGGATTCTCGCTATAAGAATAAACAAAACCAGAATCAAAGATTCAGAAAGAGTGAAGATTATAATCTCCTTTCAGCACATGCATTCAAAAGCATCAATGTTCACTCTTTTTTCCTCCAAAAGTTAATTTGCAATTAATAATTTACTACTAGCCTTACTGTGTGTTTAATTGTAAATATTTCATACCATCCTTTTAATGGAAATTTTTTTCTTGAGCTTATTTTAATGTGATTTTGTGCTATATAATGAGATGGACAAATCACTATTTTTGCTTTTCCTTTGTTCACTTTTGCAGTAAAATTCTGATTTTTATTGAATCATACTACAACCAAAACTTTTTCTGATTTTCATGTGAAAAAATCCCTAGCCAGTATTTTAAATAAATTTAATTTAAAAATATCTTTAAAATACTCTGTTTCATCCTTCTTCCTTTCCTAGAATAGAAAAAAAAATCTTCTCTTTGTATCTCATCCTGTCACCACCACTACTTGAGGTTAACATATTGTCTGTCTACTTTTAATAGAAACATTCCTCATGTATTCTAACAAATCACGTATATCTGAATTCTACATACAAAGCTGTAATTCCACTGAGAGTTTGTAGTGACATTGATAAATGATGTCACCAGAACCCTTTGCTTGAATTACAATCTTAATTATGTACACCTGGGTTCTTATTATTTCTTATATTATTTCTGTCATAGCACTATCTTGTCCTATTCTTACTCTGATGCTAATTTGTTTTATCAGTGGCCAAGGCATTGCAGCTAAGCAAAGCCTGTCCAGGGTGTTTAAATGACTGTAAATTTCTTCCTTGTTATTGCTCTTTTAAAAGCAGAATTCAGCAGTAAACAACAAAGTCAATGAAGATGATGCAGATTTCTGTAAAGTTTGGGGGGCTTTTTTTTGTTTTCCACAGAGTTTTCTTACTTAGGGCTATCCAGCATTTCTGACTGCTTCTAGTTGCTTCATATCTCTTGAGAAAAGAAGAGCAAAAAGGTTTGGTTACTAAGTTATTTTTGTGGGAGAGGAATTCCCATGTGGCTGAAGGTGGGAAACGCTGTGTATGGTAAGCCTGAAATTGGGAAATGCAAGTTTCTTCTAGTTCTCATTCTGTTGGCTTTTTTCTATACTCACCTTGTGAACCTAACCAAGATTACTTTTTTTCACAGAAAATATAAAAGACTCTGCTTTGAGTGCATGTGTGGCCAATGGAATCCCTTTTAAAAATGATCAATCAGGCTGTGACTTGCTTTGCTCTGGAAGCTCCTTGAAGAGACAAGCTTACAACAAAGGTGATTAAAAGCTCACAAAACCACTTTATCCTCCTAACATTTAAAAAATATTAAGAAAGCTTAGACTGTTAGGATATAACTTGTGTCTGTTCATTGTGTTTATCTAACTTGAAGAACATAGGTCCTATCTTGTACAACATTCACAGACACTTGTTAAAAGTTCAGAGCTAAATGCTAGCACATTATTTTTGATTTTAGTCTTTAGCCATGCAAATGTATATTTGAGCTGGGTCAGACTTGTAAAAGGAATTGTAAGATTTTGGTTCTTATAGCCATTTATTCCTCCTTCTTTCCCCTGCCCCCCTCCCCCAAGTTTTCTCTTATTTCTGTCTGTCAAGATATGAATTGCATCCTCTAGAAAAATGTATATTTCTGCTTCCTTCGTGGTCAGATTGGTTAGGACTGAATATTAACACTTGTCTTCCTACCCATCACTAGTGATTACACATTCTTTTCCCTTTCTGTGACAACAATCTTCAGAAGCCTGAAACAATAGGAATGAAAATGCTCTGAATTTTGGACCATTCTACACTAGATTATCAGGAGAAAATTAGAAATAAAAAGAAGCATGAACAGAAATCCAGACAACTCTATCATAAATATATTTCTTGTACCAAAGTTGTTTTAAACTACTATTTACTTACCTTTTAGTTTACTCAAGATGACTAGTATATTTATGGCCATTATTTGCTTGTATATGAACAATCACATATACTCAATCCTACACTACAGAAACAAATAATTCTTATCTCAACTCTCTGCTATGGAAAATTTTTACTTATATTATTTCTCTTGCCAGTTGTTACATTCATCATTACAGTCTCAGTTCTTTCTCATGAGATGCATAGATTCAAATGAGACTTTGAACTTTTCCCACGCTGTTTCTTATGCATTAGGTCTGTTCGGATGGCTCTTCCTGTCCCAGAACTATATGACAAGTTCCTTCAGAAAAGATTCAGGCCTTCTTCCATTCTCAAGAGAGACTGTAATTTTTACTGTTCCACAGCCTCTAAAATGCTAATTAGATGCTTATCAACTCTAGAGTTGTAATTCTGGACTCTGCATATTTCTTCGTAAATCCAGCCTATGTCATTAATCATGACCTTCTGGAAACTGCACAAGGCAACACAACAATGAAGAATACTGAAAACTCTAGGAAGGTGGCCCAAAAGCCAGCACTGTTAAGTCAGAGAAAAATCTAAGCCTGCCTTTACATTTCTAATCCTTTAAATACCTGGATTGGTTTTCAATAAACTTTTTCACAGTTTGCAGGGATCTGCTTTTAAGGTCTTGGCATCCAAAGCTCACTTCAGCCAAGGTTTGAATTGCATGCTAGTTGTTTTAAATATACCATAATGCACCAGTTTACCATTCTGGTACACCTTACATTTTTGAGAGTGTATAACAGGTCTTTTTCACTCCTTAGTTGATATATATGCATGTGCACACACATGAAAATTTGCATAGATGTTCTTTGTGAATGGCCTTTTTTTGTCATTCTAAGGTCTGAGATATGTAAGTTATTGCCTAAAACTTGGAGTCCACTCTGAAACATGAGTCAAATAAATAGTAAGATGAAGCACAGATATTGTTATAAACTGCTGGAAAGATTTGAATAAGATAAGCTCTTTCTGGTTTACTACTTTTACTTTGGTCTTTCTGTGATCTTCAGTAAAAATAGTGATAAATTAGGGAAAAAATATTGCTGGAAACTTAACATACATGGCCTACTGGGCAGAAAACTTAATCGATATAATGTTCCTTAAAACGCAGTGAGATAATAAAGCTAAGTTAAGCACTTGGAGTGCAGACACTTAAAGTTCCATTGAATCAGAAGTTTTATAGAATCTCATTGCTAACATACATTTCCACACTTGGTAAAAATTCATGTACAAAACTGACTCATACTAGAGAGAAGAGGCAGGGGAATAGATTCTTGTGACGAGAATCCAGTTCTGTAATTTTCCTATTAATTTTTGTTTGTGGAGATCAAAGAAGTTCCTATGTAACTAGAGAACCTGATGGGACAGCTTCCTTATCATTTTAAAATTAATTCTGTCATTGGTGAATAATGCTTAGGGGTAGTTCATATAGAATAGGTATGGCCTGGAACAGAACTAAATGAAACTATCCCAGGGCTGCTTATTTTAGTTGTTTAAATGAAATATAAATCTCAATTTTTATTTTTTTTTTTTTTTTTCTCAAAGACTACGAATTAGGACCAACAAACTATTCAGCTTGCTGTTTTAAGCCGGCACGTGGACTTGTATGGCTTGCTTGCCTCCTCCGTTTATTGTGTGACACTTACCTACTGATTTTTATTTTTTTCAGCTCAGTTGTAAGACTATTCATCACTGGGATCCAAATGAAGGTGTAAAACTGACCAATACTACTCTGTGTATTTCTAAGAGCACTTTGCTTAAAAAGAGCTTTGTTTTTTTCCTGTATTTCTTTCCCTGTCCTTTGTTTCCTTCCTTCAAAATACACCTTACCTGCCTCTCCATGTTAAAGGGAACTCTTTCTAACACAATAGATTTATTTTTCTTTGAAAGTCAAAGGGGATCCTAATTAGATAAGGGTCTCTTTAGTGTTCTAGTAGTACAAAACATTATTAATAACAGCAACAGCTGAAAGAGAGCAGTGATCCTGCAATCAAGCACTTATGATCTGTTCTTGGACATGAGATGTACATAAATGCACTTTGGGTTAGATTCCAAGGTCAGTTACCCAATTACAAATTAGATTTAACTCTATTGAATTTTAGAGTTTTAATTTGTCCATGCCCTTGTCAGGGAGGCTGGAACTAAATGATCTTTACAGTCCCTTCTAACCCAAACCATGCTAAGATTCTATGAATGATGATACAGATGCAGACTTCATCAGATTTTTTACATTTTGTCTCAAATGGTTTGCTTCAAAACTTTACCATGTTCACCACTGTGTCTTTTGGGGGTGGGTGCGGGAGTGCAATCTCAAAAGCTAATATTTTTGATTATTTTTTTAATAAGCCCTATACAGTTACTTTTAAAAATAATAAAATCAAGAACAAAATACTATATCAGTTAGTCTCTTGGAAGGCAGATTTTCCAATCTTTCTTTGAGATTCTAAAATAAAACAATAGATACACAGAATACACTAGTCAGTGGCCCTTGCCCTGAACATGTCTGGGATACAGGCTAACTCAGTCATCAGCCAAAGCTGAGCCATGCTCTGTCATACTCAGTCATACTGGGTGGCTCCTGCCTCTACACTTCACAGCAGGAAGAAAATTATTTCATTCCTTCCTGGTGCACTCAAGATGAAGAAATGGGAAATGTCCTAAGAGCAAATTTCTCACAAAAAGGGAGAGGACAAGGATTTGGAAAGTCATTTTACTCATTTCTTCACTTCCCATAAGTCGTGTGTTTGCCATTTTCTCCAATTACTGTGCAGAACAAACTTCTTTCCTCCACATTCCTCTTCCTCCTAGTTATGATTTCCCTACCCTTGTGGGGCCCAAAACCAGAAACCCTATCATTAATCTTCTTTCCCAAAGTGTTTAGGTCCATGAGGTCTGGCTTTAATTACCAGCCATGAGAAGAATTAATTACCCTGGCCTAACAAAGACAGGATGGTGGAATGGGGTTGATGTTGTGAGGATCTGACAGTGCACATTTTGGCATTTTAGATATTCCCATTGCTACTTCTCTGTCACTTGAAAAAAGATAAAAAGACAAGTATGCAGTAGTTACTCCAAGTTTACAAATGCCTCCAAAGATACCTCTGTGGGAATTAAAGTGTTCCTTGTGGGAGTACTTATAGAGCGCAGAGCAAATAGATAGCACTTCAACAGTGAATGCATAATCATAATGAGTTGACCAGTGACTCAAAGCTGAGCTATGCAAGCCTAAAATAAGCATTACAAATGTGGGAGTCTATAATTCTCAATCAAGGGACAAAATGTTTCACTGCTTTAAATGTAAAAAAACCCTACTTATCCTTCTGTCAGCTGAAGATGTGGCCATATCACTTCTGAAAAGTTCTCATTTTCTGTGGAATTGGGTTAGTTCATAATATGTTTAATATCTCCAAAATACACTCTTTTGCTTTAATAATCTTCCTATTTAGCATGAAAGTCAGATTGGAACACTGATTTACAAATAAGCACTCTATACTGAATGGAGCTACAGCTTGTTGAAGTTCAAGCACTTCAATATTTGAGTCAATAAAACATGTTGTTTCTCTGATCCTTATATGTACCCAGCTGAATTGACTGAGTGCTTTAAAGTATTGAGTATATCACAGGAACAGCATTTAAAGGGAAAGATGTGAATGGCAACTTTATGTTACTTAGTAACTGGGACAATAACATTAAAAAGTATAGTGAAATGGGAGTCACTCCAGGAAAAATACATAATGTCTGAGCTTGCAGTGGTAGAACATCTTGCAGAAGGTTTGAAAAGGCTAAAAAGTTTGTAACTTCTCTGGAGAATCTGGCATTCAGCTACTGGATTTGGTGGTTGTTGGAATTTGGTCGGTTTTTTGTTTGTTATATTTTGTTGGGGTTTTTTGTTTGTTGGTTGGTTTTTGGTTTAGGGTTTGGTGGTTTGTTTTTTTTTTTTTTTTCTGGCTGAGAACTGTGATAATAACACATCTGACACAGATGTGGCATGGTATGGAGTTTCTGTCCAACAAGTCATCTGCTGTGCCTCACCTTTACTTATTCTCATAGCCTGGGCTGTTTCATCCTCTGCTGTGCTCCCAGCATATTCAGCAGTTCTTCCTTAACTGAGGAATCTCTATCAGGGATATTACTGATGCTTGGACGACACTACACTGACAGGTATCATCAGTCATCCCATGCTGCTTTGTGATTTTAAGGTATCTGAAGCGGTTCAAAACATAAGAGTTAGCTAGCTGGAGTTCCAAAAGCAATGTTTCTATGCTAATGTGCTGCTCTGCCTGGTTTAATAGATGCTTCTTTCTACCTGGTTTTAATGTTGACTCCTGAAAAATGGTGGCTCTTTTATTGCCTGGAATGGTGTGCAGCTAGCCCTTTCATCCTAAGTGCAATGTCTGCAGAAACTATCTTGCTGTGCCATCACATCCAAAGCATTGGATCACTTTAACTCAACGGCTAGGTGTTTTTTCCTACATTACTAATTACTGCAAGGCTTTTAACACTTATTTACTTCAGTAATATTTTGTTCCACATATTATGATTCATGACTCAGTCTATGATGCAGAATGAATCATATTTAATTGTCCCAGCCATGGCAACTACATTATGAGAATTAGGAACATAGTGCCTATCTGGTGAATATTACCTTTGCCTTTCTTTGGGGCCTGACCTCTCTTTAATTGATTTTTTTGGAAGGCTTAGCCTTTGGGGGATGCCTTTCAGGGTCAGAAGAATTTTTACATCATTGGAGTTTATATGAAAAAGTATCCTGTGGGGTTTGTACATAGTGTGAAAATAGCTGTGTCATCAAAGTTCTTAGTCTGAAATTGGGCTTGGTTTTGGTTTTTAAATACACATAAGTTTCTCAGATTGCATATTTTCAATTTTCTTGAATGCCTCCAGTCATTACACCTTCTGGATGACAGATAAATTGTGTTGAAGAGCTGCTGTGTCAATGGTTTATGTTGCAGCTGACTCACTGTGAGTTTCATGCATGCACAAAAGTTAACAGAGGAATTTTTGTTGATTTGCTGAGTGCTGTGCAATCCTTCATGTGTCTGAAGAGATCATCCATCTGAAATCACGTACAATAAATACATTAAGTAACACATTATCTTATGCTTTTCCAAGTCTTATCAATAATGAATGCTGCAAGTATTTGTATATTCAGGTTGCTGCTCAACCTTGTGTGACAGATAAGAATCAAATTACTTTACCATGAATGGCCTGTAAGAGACCTGGGGCAGTAAGTGATGCAGACTGTGCAATGGCAGAAAGGAATGCATGTTTCTGAGCTCAGTTCACTTTTGGTATAGGCAAGCATTTATTTTCTGCGTTGTATGAAAGAATAAAAGAAGTTTTATGATCTGTGTAATGCAGAAAGCAAAACTCTCTGGTCATAATTGTCTATGAATTCCAGACTAGGGATTCCCAGTCTACAAATACCAGCTAATCTGTTTTTTCCCCCTCCCTTTCATGGGACCAGTGGTCATTGGGAGTGGTGAGTTTCATGCACACAATCATTTCTCCACTTCCTGTGCCTGAAATTTAGTCAGGTCTGAAAGATTAACCCTTCCTGTCAGACCAACTAGTGCAACACAAGGAATATGTGTATTGTAGGCAATGTGGGAAGGAAGGAAGGAAAGAAACACTTCAAAAATCCCTTAAAGGAATAATGGAAAATTAAATGGTTTTTAGAATATCATGTAAGATCTGTATCTCAGTGAATAGAGAACTCAACTAAAATATTTATGAAATACATCTTATAGAAACAGTTTGTAGATTATTATTTAAAAAGCAAGATAGCAGTACATGACAAAATCAAGAATAACTTAAAATAAATCTCAGGTGGGCTTGCTTCAACACTTAATTACTCAGTGTTAAACTTACTGGTGTGTCTTCAAACTAAGCACTCTGTTTTCTTATTTTGAATTGAAAACAACGATTTAACACAGTGACCTCTAATGCCTCACCGTTGAATTAGCTCCTACATATTATATGATTGTTTAAATTTTTTAGTGTCAACAAAATCTTTTTTGAACAAATAACAGCATATCACCATATCCTTTTCACACCATCTGTTCCAAAACAATTATCTCATTGAAGTGAAGACTTATTCCAATAAAAATCCTATGCAATTTTATCAGGTGCTTTTTATGCATTATTAACAGGGTCATCAGATGGACAGTGTGGGTAACTACTTGATAAATACATGTAAGAAATAAAATAGCAATTATAGCAATTAATAGCTATGGGAAAAAAAATAAAAAGAAGATCTACTTTCTGGCAAAAGACCAAAAGATTATATAGAAAATTAATTTTTAATGTAGATGATATTTTTCACCCTAGCAGGTACTAAACTGGTATAAACAGTCTCACTTAAATGCATATTATATATGGGGTAAAGGAAAAACAGAGCAGCTGTTCATTACTCTGCAGCATCGACAGGAAATAAAGAACACCTTTTTTTTTTTTTTTTTTTTTTTTGTGGAAATCAGGGGGGAATTTGAGGATGCAGAATATTTTTACCCACACTAATTCTGAGCCACACCATCAGCTTTAAGGCCCTTGTTCTCGTAAATGTTACATGAGATCTCAGAAATTACCACAAGCAGCAAGCATATGTCTTTCTTTATAAGAATGTAAGTCACACAGTTTCTGCAAATACTAATTGCACCTAAGAATCTGCAGGGTTTAGAAAAAAGGGTCCCAGATGTCCCCAGTCCAACTTCTCCCAGTTTTCTGATTTTCTTTGGGAAGAAGCTGTTCAACCAAAACACCAACCAGGACTACTGATGCTGAAGTCCTGAAAATATTTGTGTTGTGAAAGAAGGGTTCACAGCACAAAGCAGTCCCATCACGTGGTGCAGGGGTACTTAACAACAAAACTTATCACTTCAGCCATAGTAACTAGCTTGAGATGTGTCTATGAATATTAAACTCACTTCAAACAGCAGGGAGCAAGCAACCTACTGTTCGAAATAAGAATGTGTGCTTACAAATCATCCGCTATTGAGGAACTTTCCTGATCAGACTGCAAGCCAGCAGGCAATCTAGTTTTTACTTTAATGGTTCCTATAGTGTTGAACTGGTTTTCTTCCAAAACCCCATTCATTTAATTTCTGCCTGTTTTTGAAACATCCCCCCTAAGACCTTTCCTGCCCATAAGGTATTTGCAAAGTTACTGTGGCCATTACCTTAGATCCTGGGTTGTCTGCGTCATTGTTCTCTGGATTTTTTTTTTTTTTCAAATTTTGTGGGGAAGTCTTATTATTTGTTTAAATAACTTCACTGTGGTTTTTCAATACCATGCCATTTACCAAACTTTTCAGGCAGCAATGATAAACAATAGCATCATGGCCCACTAAAACATGGTATCTATTCCTAATGGAATTTATGGCAACCTTGCTGAAACCTGTTTTAATATTATTGACCTGATGAAAAGCATCTTGATTCTCACCTGACCAGCCAAACTCGGAGAGGACATGTTTCTCAAGAATGCATCTTCCCATTGGGTAAAACCTGAATGTGACCAGTATGAAGAACAGATGGGTTTCACTTGATAATGCCTTTCTTTTTATTATTTATGGAAAACCCATAGTACATTACAACAGTTATTCTAAGTTAGTTGATTTGTTTCAAGGTTCTTTAAAAAGCTTAAATATGAAAAGGAACACAAGATTCTTCACTTTCACGGAGTTCTCAATCTATAGGTATATAAAACACTAAAGATTTAATGTAAGTAGCCAAACAATATGCTAACTGCTGTTCTCATTTTCAGTGGTATCTTTTTGTATCACCACATGTTCTCCTAACCTTCCATAAATTTTTAAAATTTATTTTAAAAGAACAAGCCAACTCTATGCTGTACTAACACGAGTGATAATCTCTTAGTTAAAACATTATCTCTGACATGAGCCAGTCACCACCAAAGGTTCCTTTTTGTGTGAGAACTATTCTGCATGAGTATTTTAGTTAGGATGGATTCCTTACCTAATGTCACTATACCAATTTAAAAAAATAAAAGGAAGTAATACGTACAGTTATGCAAAGCCTGAGTTTTTAAAGTGTTCAACTTTATATCAAGAAAAATGGCAAAACATAAACTCTTGCATTTAATATCAGGCCTTTTAACATGATAGAGGTATTTTACAGGCATTTTAACCTCCAGTTATTCTGATATGATCTGGTTGGAAAAATAATACAAAATATAAAATCATGACAATTGAATTAATTCCTTTACTTGTAGTTACAAAACTTTGGAGATCTGCCTTTTAGAACCTCAACTGAATGACACATAAAGTTCTGAATCTATTAAAATCATTGAGCATTTTGACACTGACTATTTGCCACACAGCAAATATTTCTCTGGTATAATTTATGTGGTATCAAAGGGAGGAGGTAGAAAGAATTATCAGTAGGGTGTGGCACTTTTTTCTTTGTTGCTGAATTTAAATGGAATCAGATACTTTTATATTCAAACTTCCAGAACAAATTGTAATAATTTTTTAAGTTTGGGAATAGACGGAGTCCAAAATAGCATATATAATTTATAGTCCTTAATTTTCAAGAACATCTGGGCATTCACAGAGGAGATTATGGAGAAGAAAGCTGACACATCTTAACAAGTATCAACTCTCCTCTCCAAATAGTCTTTATCTCTACTTGCAGAATTCTTACCTGAAATAAGAAGTCACATGCAGGCTGAAGAGCACAGAACAATTTTCTAGCAGTAAGATTCAATATCCTGCAAAAGCATCCTTTCAAGGGAGGTTGCAGGAGACCCACTGGTTGAGTCATTTAAATCTAAACTGGATAAAAGGTCACCATTGGGAACAGTTTTGGATAAGTGGGGACTATCCAAGTTGATTTTACAAAATTTTCCCATTTCTAGCTTCTATGATTTTGCAGCAACTTTAATATGACACAAAATAGCTTCCAAAATGGCTGAATACCAATTTTACATATTTTCATCCAGAACCGCATTATATAGCTCTTGTTTAAATTATGCCAGAAAACAGGGATTGTCACAGCAGATATATTATGGGATTATGATCCACAATGGGACTCTCTACCTCAAAACTATTTAGGCTATTGTCAACACATTTCAGATCATGGTCTCTCTCATTTTTTCCACTATTAAACTTGCAGAAATTAATTGTAAATTTTTACTATAACTAATACATCATAGTTATTTTCTTTTGTATTTTGCTGATTTGTTTTGGGTTTTTTCCCCCAAATTACAAAATGAAGGAAATTATTGAATTAAAGGGAAAAATAAAAAGCTGCAATGTAACTTTTAGCTGATACATACACCTGGGTTTGTTTTGGGGAATTTGTATTGCTTTGCAGTAACGACAAACTGTTTTTTTCTCACTTTAAAACAGTAAAATACAGCATCTGATCCAAGGGTGATTTCACGTCAACTTCAGTGGACAAGAAAAAAAACCAATTTTGTAAGTAAAAGTTAGAGAATCTCTACCCAGAATTGAACCCAACGTATCAAATGCACACTACTGAGATGTGCAACACCTCAGTAAACTGTGAACTACTCTTGAGCAGAGAAGTTTAAGTACGATGAAATCTATAAAACTGGGTGGTTTTATGCTGTACATGGGTTTAGGGATTAAGTCAGTCATATTTCTTTTTATTTAGGTCTGTGCTAGAATTCAAGCCTTTATTTCCAAAAATTAAACACTGAACCCATTTATTCCCACAGAACATAATGCTTGGTTGGCTATCCAATAAAAACATACCTAGCATAGCATTTGTGGATAAGAAGGACCAAGTCTGCTATGCTTACGAAAATTAAACAGTAGGCTTAAAAAAAATACTATAAACTATATTAGAAATGTATTATGAACTATATT
>NW_020955374.1:819312-839312 GCF_003031625.1 Empidonax traillii | reverse complement strand
ATTTAGATAAAATACACAAAATTCATTTAAATATCCAGACAGCTTGCAGTAGAACAGTGCAATCCATGTGCTTTATTGGAAGCTAAATGTGGAACTGAGGATTTCCAAAACTAAATGAAGAGAACCTGATGAAACTCATAATCCATTTCCAGACATGAGAGATATAGAATAGAAAATTCTCATTATGAACAAATATTCTAATCCTGCTAACTCTTTTAAGTGACTATCAAAGAGAAGAGACTTCCCTTCCACTTGGAGGAAATGGAGGGCTAAAAATATAAAAATGAAACTACTACCAGTGGGCCAAAAGCAAACAGAGAACAGAATTTAGTGCCCTAATAATACAGAAAGTAATTGCTGCTGAATCAAATTTCTCTCTTGATAAGATTTCAAAACCCACTAAGTACATATTACTCAGTGATGTGTGCATTCTTAGAAAAAGCTGTTGTGAATCTTTAAGGCAGCCCAGGCTTAAGTGATGTGCAAAGAACCTATGGTAATGATGATGACATTAAAAGGTTCACAGAACCAGTATTAATAGCTAGAAGCAAGATGAAGCACTAGTTTTCTGCAAGGGATCGCAGGCAAGAACACAAAGCTTAGAAGAAAAAAGAATGTGAATTTTAAGAACAGCTGAAAACAGCAGGTAAACTCTTCTATCTATAGTCACCTAGAAAATAAGAAGGAGCTTGAAGAATAAAGATGAGCTGAAACTAAAATTCTGTATGAATTAGAATCCCACCAAATAACTCTTTATTAGGTATTATGCTGAGCAAACACAGCAGTAATTCTGAGACCTTGCTCAGCATTTGATGCCCACAAGATGGTAAAATTACATTATCTAGAGAAATATATCCCACAGGTTAGAGAATTGTGACAAATAATTTCAGAACCACACAATAATTCTGGCATTAAAACCCCCTTGTTTTAGAACAAAAACCCCGAATTTAAAGTTAATCTATCCTTTCACTCAGAAATGAAGCTATTTTATTTTGCAAAATCTAATAATATTCATAAATAATAGTCCATTTTAAGCACTATATAAAGAAGATACAATTAACTGTAGTTTCCATAGTTCCATCTTTTGTGAATTAATATTATATTCAAGTGTTCCACATCAAACCTTTCGTAAAAGTAAATATTGCATTTTTTAAAAGCATAGTATTTTGCAAAATTTAGCTGGGTTTCCTATATTTTGGAAACAGATAAAAAATACTGGATGCATAAACATGAAAGTGAAATCTCTCATAAACTTGTATTAACCAATCGGGATAATTTCTAGTCAGGATAATTTTCTGTCTAGTATGAGTAAAGAGAATCACAAAAGAGAATTTTAAATATGAGGTTTACAATTAAGTTTCATTAGTTCCCTGTCTTAGCAAACACATTCTTTCAAAATAAGGATCTTATTAACATTGTCCCTTAAACAAACATGTAGGACAAAACGGATGGACTTTGCCACAGGAAATACGTTTACCAACCCAGCAAGCATCAGTGAAAACAGGTAAATATTTCAATATAAGGGATTCCAATAAGGCTGCTTCTGAAGTGTATTTGTGAGTTTGGGTCCCATAGAGAAGAAATAACACACTTGCAGTGGAATTCACAAGAAGTAAACTTGAACTATAGGGTAGTGAGTCATCAGGGAGTTAGCTTCAGCAAATCCTTCACGCAAAGAATGATGCAAAGCAATTGCCTGCTGGCTGGAAATATACATGCTGCTAGAAGAACTGTAGCCAAAGAAACGCTCGCTTGAAAGACTGCTTCCAAAAGGATACATCTTAAATGATTCTTAGCAACAAACATAAATTTGAACTATCAGACAAAGAAGGATAGAGAAGAAAATAGAAATGGGTTAATTAGGTGCAGAAAATACTAGTGTTGAGCACATACCGGAGCACATCTAAGCACATTACTGTTTTTCTATGATGAATGATTAAAATAATCTCTCTTCTTTTTTTTTTTTTTTTTCCCCACTCACTATGACTGCTCCATTATGTATCATTAGGGAATGGAGATTTATGCATGCAAGTGTTTGCCAGGCAACAAAAGGGGGATGTAAGGGCTATTTAGCATATGGCAGAAGAAGTTAACAACAAGATCCTAGTAGCTAGTTTACACAGCGGGCTTTGCCCACAATGGGCTAATTAACCTTAAGAAAATGCAAGATGAAAGAGAGTAAAAATCCATCTCAATCGGCAGTGCACTGTGCATGCTATGATACTAATGATTTAAATTTATCTCAAAGAAAAGATATTTGGTGAAAATTAGAAAATCTTAAAATGGAATTACTGTGGACCAGTTGGCCTGTAATAATGCCTTTTGTGTTATTAACAGGACAAATACAGACTCTGAGGCTACATTGATATTAGTGAGTTACAGAGTATTAGCAAATATTTCTGAAACTAAACATTCTCTAAAGTGAAACAGTAAGAATAGTCACTGACACTTTTGGCCTGGGCCAACTAGTCTTCTCTTAAACCTCTCAGCACAGCTAAGAAACTATCATGGATCCATGACCATCCCCCAGACTCACTTTTTATGGGGACTTCCTGTTTTAGAAAGTAAAAAGTATATTCTCAAGTAAATTTCTTTTAGCAGTATAGACAAAACCCGAGTTTTCTGGAGCCCATTTTACCTGAAGGTCAATCTAACCCAAACTTATTTAGGAAAGTTATATAGAGAAACTATAATTTTAATGAACAACAACCAGCCATTTTTTGGCCCAGGACACTGTATGCCATTAAGAAGGAAATACAGCAACTTTATATTTCCTTTATATGCACTCTCTGTGCCAATAACTGTTTGACAAAAGCCAGAAGGCACTCAGCCAGAGACTACATTGTGGAAGGAAAGCCTTTCTGATCCAATGAAGAGAAAAACAAGATGCTTTGACCACCACTTAGGGAAACAATAACATGATCATCATCAATCAAAGCAGACCTGGGTAGTAGAGAAGACATTGCTACAGTCTTAGTATGTCTAATAACACTGGTGATTAAGCCTCTAGTTGCCAAAGAGTGTTGCTTTCTAAAGCAAAGTTTAGAGAACAACAGCAAGTGGGATTATTGGATAAAATGAGGTGAGGGGTCTTAAACAGCTTCCTAGCTCTGCTGTGCACATATTTTATATGAATGTGCAAAGTTAGAAGATGAACGGGAGCACTTCAGTCTGCAAGGCTGCAGTCACAATCTGCAAAATTGTAGCCCTATACAAGAAACAAACTAGGTTCATTCTTTGAGGACTGAACAACTCATGCTACAGAAAAATTGGTTCCTTAACATCAGCGAAACCTATTGCAAGAGGAAGTGCTTTCCAATGTAAGCAAATGCCAAACAAGAGTCAAAACAGTCAGTAAAAAAAGAGTTACATGTTGAGTTGAAAGTGCAAGCCCAATGAAGCAGTATGTGTCTGCGATGACTTTATAAACTCCTGGAATTTGGATTGCAATGAAACTGACATTGCAAATCACCTTCAACAAAGCCCTTTTTATCTTAGCAGGTGATTATTCAGAAATATAATAAAGGGTCCTGGGCAGCATTTTATTTTAAATATTTATTCTGGATTAAATGACAGGTTGGACTGGTCTAAGGGATGGACCAAATGCCAAATGAGCTGATAATGTGAGAATCTACTTTGTGCTTCATCAGATGTTACTTTAAATATTTGCATGTAAAAAATGTACATACAAAATTCTAATCCAAGTTTTTACTAAAGGAACATCAATCAAAACAAACAAAAAAGCACAACAATGCTATAGTTATATTGCATTTGTACAAAAACCTCCAATGGGCTAAAAACATTTTTGTCAATTAATTTTTCTTTTCTTTGAGAAATCAGAGAGATCATCCAGGCTACAGCAACAATCATGCTCTGGGCACACCTCATAGGAGTACTTTTTAGCTAATCACACCAGTTTTACAAGCATGATATGAATGCATAATATGCTGTCTTAGAAGGGGATGGTGACTAGGCAAGAAGATCAAATTAATAAATTGAGAAAATCATCCCCTTATAGACTTACTGTTTGAACTTTGTGGAAATCCAGGTAAGGAGGATGGACCATTCATTCCAGGCAGAAGAACAGGAGGAAGGCCAGGGAGTCCTGGATAAGCTGCTGGCAAACTGATACCATGAAGAGAACTGCTGTCCATCATGCCTGGCTGCTGTACTGACAATCCTAGCACATCAGTAGCCTTCTTTATGCGATCCAATTCTTGCTGTGCCATCAACTGTCGAACTGTTGTAGGAGCTAAATAATCTTTCTCCCGATCTAGCTGACTTCCCACAGTTTCTCTCACTTTTGTAATATGTTGTTTGGAAAAGATATGATCTCTTATGGACAAACGTGCAGAGTATTTCACACCACACAGAGAACATTCTGGCTTTGTCCCATCAGGTCCGGTCTGATTTATCATGAATGGCTTCCCAATGTTAATTTTGAATTTCTTTTCTTTAGCCCGGGCATTCTGAAACCAGACCTGGACCACACGTTTGGGCAGCCCAATCTCATTCCCTAGCATTTCACACTCCTGCATTGTTGGAGTCCGGTAGTCACTAAAGCAAGCCTTGAGAACTTTAAGCTGAAGGTTACTCATTTGTGTTCGGAAACGTTTGTGGCCTGGCCGATCACTGCTTTTGGATTTAAAGGGATTGCTAGCTCCAAATGGATTAGGAGAACTTGGATCAGCTATGCTTGATGTTTCACTGCGATCGGCATTATCATCAGGGTCATCAGTAATGTAGTAACTTTGGTCATGATCACCATCTTTTTCACTGAAGTGTATTGAAGGGCTTGTTAAGGAAAAGAGAAATTTATCATCGGTATTGTCATTTGTAGGTGTAGTTGCTGCTTTTGGTAGTGTGTCATTCACAAGTGGTTTTGGTTCTTTGGGGGGTGATGTGGGTTTTACATCCCCTGAACTGCCAGTTGTGCTTTCCATTTCATTGTTCCCCTCATCCCCTGTTGTGGCATCACTAATTGCTGTATTAATTGATGAAGTCTCATCAAAGTCAGTCTTGTTTTGATCATATCCAGGGTCAGCAGGAGGAGCATTCAAATTTTCTATATCCTCACTAGACTCTGCTTTAAAAGAAGAAGGACTTAAAAGATTCTTCGGTGACATTTCTGCAGTTTTGCTAACAGGGGTTGATACAGTGGAGGCTAATTCATTTTCACTTGATAATTCAGTTTTTGCTAATGACAGTGATGGGTAATCAAAAAATATGTACTTTTGTGGACTTTCTCCTCCATCTTCAGTTGATATCAAAGGACTCGGAGGCAAACTATAACCAGCCTGTTTCCCTTCATTCCAATGTCGAGACCGAATGTGACTTTCTAAAGCTGATTTTGCTTTAAACAGAGCTCGACAAAAAGGACATCTTTTATGGGACTGGGCTGGACCAACTGCACGGAATTGTCCCTTTCTTTCTCGGGCTCTTGTGTTCTGAAACCAGACTTGTACAACTCTCTTTTTCAGTCCCACTTCACGTGCAATGTGATCTAGCATCTTTCTGGTGGGGTTGGAATCCAGTAGGTACTTTTCATAGAGTATTTCCAGCTGCTCTGGAGTAATTGTAGTTCTTAAGCGCTTATCACGATGTTGATCTTCTCCACTGTTTCCTCCCTCTTTCTCACTACAGTTATTGTCTTCTTTATCATCTAGTTTTCGTTTCAGGGAACTTGAAACTGTAGCAGGGTGTGTCGTATGTGACGAGCCAGTTTGTGGTGGCATCTGAGCAAGAGAACTATTAAGCAACTGTCCAGTCATCAAAGGATTATTTGGGTCAAATATCATATAGGGCATATCCATTGGTCTTTCTAAAAACTGTGAGTGAAGAAATTGGTTTTGGGCTGCGAGGAAATGCATGTGCTGGTGCTCTTGCCAAAGTTCTAGAGTTGGAAAGGCAACTGTACACTGATCACATTGGTACTGTAATAACTGAGGAGGTAGACTGTTCTGTAGAGAAGTCATTGAAATTGGTAAAGGACTGGAAGGAACAGGTGTGGTTTGTGATGCAGAAGGAGGTCTGCCTACTATCTGTGATTGCTTTTGCTGCTGTGGCTGAGAAGCTGAGGGCTGAGGGTCAGAAGAGATTACTGGAGTAGACTGTACTGGTTTGGTACTTTGGGAAGTTGCATCTGTTTGCTTAGAGATGGTTTCATTTTGTTTTGGTTTTTCTGTGGACTCTGGTTTAGGAGAAGCCTTCTCAGGTTCTGGTTTGGGTGATGGAATCAAAGGAGTACTGGAACCAGAGCCAGAGCCTGCTGCAGTGACTGTCAGGCTTTTTGATAAGTCATTTTGGCCAGAAACTGTACAGTTCTTATACACTGTTTGATCAGAGGCATCCATAGAGTCTTCAGTTTGGCTTTCATCTTGAGCATCATCATCTTCGTCTTTATAACACTGCTTTTTCTGGTGTGTAATCAAATCAAAGATCCTGGGAAAAACCACACTGCACTTTTTGCACTGATACTGCATGTTACTGGTTCGAATGTAACGCTCATTTGTCAGTTCCCTTTTCTCGTTGTCTTTAGTTTCAGCTTGGTTTTCGTAACTCTTGCGAGCTTTTTGTCGTGCATTTTGGAACCACACGACAATAACTCGGGTAGGTAGGTTAAGTACAGTTGAAAGTTGTTCAATTTCATCATCTTTTGGATAAGCATTTGTGTCAAAGAAGTCTTGGAGGACACGAAGCTGGTAGTCAGTAAACCGAGTCCTGGATGATCTCTTGCTGAAAGATGCATCAGACTTGTAGGGTTCTACAGCTGAAGGCTGAGGATCTATTCTGATATCTTCCAATACTGTTATAGGAGGGTTGCTGAAGTTGTATGGAGAATCTTTATTTCTCTGTCGTTCTTTAAACAGCGTATTACGAAACCAGTGCTTGATAACTTTCTGTGAAAGACCAGATTTCTCAGCCATTTCTTGGATTTGCTCTTCACTTGGAGAATTGTTAATATCAAAATAAGCCCGCAAGATTTTTAACTGGTCATCTGTGATTCTTGTACGTGGACGCTTGAACTGAGAGTGCCGCAGGAAATTGGGGTCTAATCCCAGCTGCTGCTGACAAAGCTGGGTAAGATCTGCAGATAAAGTATCCATTGGTGGCAGCTGGAGGGCAAGCTGAGGAGGCAATGCAGGATGTTGCACTGGCTGCATCATAATTGGAGGGAAAAGTGGGAGATCAAGCGAAACGGGAAGCTGGACTTGAGGTGGGGCTGATGGTGGTGGTGGTGGAGGAGGAGGTGGTGGTGGTGGAGGAGGTGGTGGTGGAGGTGTAGGTGGTGGAGCTTGCAAAGGTGTGGGAGTTGTGTTTTGAATTTTTCCAGCCCCAGCTGAAGAAGGCTGAGAAGGAGTTGGAGGAGGAGGAGGAGGAGGTGGTGGTGGTGGAGGTGGTGGCGGAGGTGGTGGTGTCTCCGGAGAAGATGGAGAAATTGGATAAAGCTTGTCATACGCCTCCCTGTACTGTCGGGCAAATTTTTCTAATGCTCCATATGGAAAAAAATGTCCATGCACATGTTCTTGATGACTTTTCAGAATAAGAATGTTGGAAAAGAGCTTACTGCAGGTTCCACATTCCAGTTTGTCTGTGTTTTCACCATCACCAGTCTTGCCTTTTTTCTGCACTTTTTGTCTGTTCTCATTGTATTGGATAACTAACTCAAACCCAAAGTTCTCCAACAAAGCCTTGGCTGCATTCCCCCTTGCTCCAGAAGCTATTCTGGGTGGTGGCATGGCTGGTTCTGAGGACTTTGGCTTCTTCATATCTTTGTTTTCTTTTAGTCCTTCATTCTCATTAGTAAATTCTTGCTTTGGCTTCTCTTGTTTTTCAGAAACTTCTTCTGACTCCTTAAAAGATGGCATATCCTTTATCAGCTGGCAGTCTGTACTTACTAAGTTATTTTGCTCTGCCTTCAACAGCTTGCTGCTTTGTTGCTGCTGCTTTTGTGACTGAAGTTGGGGCTGGGTGGATTGATACTGTTGTGCTTGTTGCTGCAGTATCTGTAGCTGGGTTTGGCCAACATGGTGCTGAGTTTGTATCTGCTGCTTCAAATCTTCTAGCAGTGATCCTGTCATACCAGCCATCCCAGGCATACCAAACGTGGCAGAACCAGGCAAACCCAGATCTGGGCTTAAACTAAATTCTGTCCCAGGTATATAGAATGGGAAAAGGAACTGAGGCTGTTGAAATTGCAGCAGTGCTTCTGGTGTCATTGGAAAGTGAGGCAAAAAAGCTGGATTTAGAAACTGTGGTTGAAAGAATGCAGCTTGTTGTTGCAGTTCATGCTGTAGTTGCATTTGAAGTTGTGCTGGTGACTGGGGTGGGTGATGTGTAGGCTGAGCAGAAATTAATTCAGAAGCTTGCTTTTTATTTAATTCTTTGGCATCTAAATGTGTTTCTTTGCTGTTAACTGCTGGTAAGCTCATAGATTCTAGCATTCCTTGGCTGGGGCTATTAACATTCCCTGCTACACTATTTCCGCTACTTATATTACCACTTGGTTCTAATTTTGCAGCCCTTGCCTTTGTTTGATGAAGCACAGATCTCATATGGATTTCCAATGTAGAACTTTGGCTATATGCAACATTACAAATGCTGCATTTGTAGGGTTTGTTGTCAGTGTTGCTGTTGGTTTCTTGAGGGACAGGACTTGATGCTTCCTGCAAAACCTTTTTGAGTTTATGTAGATGGGACACTGAGTTATAGTGGACCAAGAGAATGTTCTTTTGGGTGAAAGACTCTTTACACACTGTACACTTATACGGGCGAGATGGATCTAGAAATTTTTCCATAGTAAAATTTGGCCCTTTTCTAAAAGGTAAGGTCCGCTTTGGTTCTGAGCCCATATCATCTGGAATAGAGCTACTATCGCTTCCTACAGGACTTGCTTTACCTTCCTGATCCATCTCATAATCTCTTTCTATTTCCTGTTCTAGTGCATGATCATCTTGTGCCATACTTTCACTTTCTGCCCAGAGTTCACCGTTGACAGGTAAAGATGCACACAGCTGCTGAAGTTCAGCTTCATTGAGTTCAGGGTGGCCGGCTTCCAAGTGTTTTTTTAAAGCCTGGAATGTACGGAAGCTACGTTGGCAAAGGCTACACATGGTAGCCGCCCGAATAGCGTGATACTGGGAATGTATCTGAAGCTTCTGCATAGTCTTAAAAGCCAAGCTACAATGGTTGCAGCGGTACTTATAGACATGGCGGTCAGAGACAGACAGCTGTTGCTTCTTCTGCTGTTCGTTTAGCTGATCCGTCATAGAGTCAGTGGTCTTTATATCTTTACTGCTGCTCTTATTCCAATCTGGTGTTTCAGTAGATTCCTTAGGTGGCTTCTGTTCCTCAGTCTTAATTTCCATTGCAGTTTTTGATTCATCGGTCCCAGGGGTATTTTTCTCATCCGCAGGACTTTCACCTAGTTAAAGAAAGTGAAGTGTCTTTTACACAAGTAGAAGAGAAGAGCACATAGAATTCCTTTTAATTTCTTTTTTCATCAGAAATTAAGAGAAGGCACCTCAGATGCCATGTGCCGGTTTAGTAAAATATAACAACCCAACCTTGGCCCAGAAAATAAAGCAGACAGGAATAACAGGATGTTAAAAAAAAGTATTAAAACCCACAAAAATAATCAGACTGGCAGTGGCAGCTGGTCTAGGAGTGGTGTAGGGCTTCTATTTGTCAGAAGGTAGGAGTTTACTGGTACAATGGGAACACCAAACAAGAAAAGCAAATAAACAGTAGGAAAGGGAGAATGAGTAAAAATGGGGACAAGAGAGAGAACAGATAATTAGAAAGGAGGAGGAAAGTGGTCTGAGAAGAGAGGGAGGAGCATGCTGTGAAACGTAGAAAAATTTGCCAGTGCAGAATACAGTAAGTGTTCAGGATCAGGATCATACAGAAATGGAAATGTAGACAAAATCACTTACCTAACATTCCCCATTGATGGTGAATGTGACACTGTCTTTTAAGACTAGGTCTTATTTGCTGCTTAAACAAGGAGGATCTTACCTTCAAAGTGGGTAGGCACTGATGTTTAATTTTAGCTCCATCAAATGCAAAGAGTCTGGCGTACACGTGCATTCTAATAGCCCTGCACAGGTGCTGTCAGCCAAATTCAGACCCCTTGTTACATTTATCTTTTTACTGCCATGGCTATAAGCTAGCCAAAAAAAAAAAGATTCCCTTTACTAATAAACAAGTAGTTTACTTCTAAATTGCCCATACCTAGCTCTTACACGTCTGGGCTTTTTCCTGCATACCTGGATATTTCCCAGATCCCTCAGCCATAATGGTTGCAGGTGTGTCACGTTCAGATTTCTCTGAAGCAGCTGCTGGCAATAGCATACTGTTGGGCATCATGACATCTGGTACAGGAACCTTTGAAAACCAAGAATATGGTATTATTACACTATTTAATACAGTATGAAACAGCAATAGTATGAAACTATAGTTCAAAAGATCGACCATATCTGCATGAAAGACTGTCAGTACTAAACCAAGATCCTGATTCAGTCCTTGATAATGGTTTCTGACAGACAAAACCATCATGTGTCCCTTGGTGGAGAATCAACTCAAAATAATCCACAATAAGGTGATGCAATAGAGCTACATACACACAATATTTCATTGGTTTCACTGTCACCACAAAGAAGATTTTGCTGACTGTCAGGGTTGTCAGATTTATCAGGGGAATTTTCCCCAGACATCCTCCAGAGATAGAAATCATGTTGAGATATGGTCACTAGTCATTTCCTGACTGAGGGCATCCCCACTTTGCTTCACCTGTACTGTTTTTTTACACAAATGCTGGACCTTCCACAATATTTGAAAGAAAATTATGTTTATTTCAACAGAGAAATAGCAACTTATTTCCATTTAAAATTAGATTTTTCTCTTTCTTCTTTCTTTTCTGTATCTTCTTAGACTGCTCTACATTGTTGTGTTATGCTTTCAAATTATAGATAGAAATCTTTGAAGGATATACTCTTCGTCTGGTAGGATTCAATTTAGCGAAGTTGACATGAATATTTGTTCAACACTTCATGTTTTCCTTTTGCTTTGATCTTTAAAATGAATTTGTATCAGAAATAAAGGATTGTCCTACAAAGATTTAGCAGGACTGGGTTTAGGTTACTGTTCTGCCAGATTCTGTCTAAAGGACCTTGGCTAAATCAGATTGAGCTGCAGCTCCTCATTTCTAAGAGAAAGTATTTCCTTCATACAGAGGGTAAAAGAATATTCATAGAAGAGATTTTTGAGCTGTAAATAAATAATGGAAGCTACATCCATTATGAAGTATGAGTAGAAACATCTTTTGTTCCTCTTTAACAGTTTTAAATTATTTTAAACCTCCCTTAGGATACATAAGAATTTTCTATCTATCTATCTATCTATCTATCTATCTATCTATCTATCTATCTATCTATCTATCTATCTATCTATCTATCTATCTAATCTATCTATCTATCTATCTATCTATCTATCTATCTAAATTGCCTATTGGAAAAAACATCTAGACATTTAAAAAAAATGGGTTTAGTATATTTGTAATTTAAGCATAGCATTAATAGCATCCTCTCAGAGGACTAATGGCTTTGAGTTTACTTGGGAGAGAAGGACTAGCTAAAATAATTATGTATAGAACTGTAAAATGTCCCAGAGAAGAAAATTTTGCTATAAATGGTATTTATCTTGTCATCAGAGGGTTTCAGTTATAGACAGGGCATACTAGTGTTAGCATCTAGGACAAGTTAAATTACACAGCTTATATTTTGAAATCTCTTTCTCTGGGAAACAAGATGTTTTTTCCACCTCCCCAGCACCCAATGAGGAAAGATTTCAAAGTTGCCCCATTATCAGTATAGAGGGAATTATGGAGAACTTGAGAAGAAAGCTCATGCTGTTCAATACGGAGAGGGAGGTTTTCCACATCTTTCCAGTTTCCTAAAAGGGTCTGGAAAAGTTAAATTTCTACTCCATTTTCCTTTCAGTGGGCCAAAATTACGTGGTCTGTCAGAGCTATAATAAGTAGAAAACCAAGGAAAAGAAAAAAGAATCCTCAAGTGTGTATTTACTCATCAGCACAAGGAACCCTAGACCTTCCATCAAGAGCTCTTTCAATTTTTCTAATGTTTTTGCCACTTAACTTGGGAATGAAGTGGTAGAACTACAACCACAGACATATAAATGAAGGAGTCATCTATGGATACAGAAATAATTCTGTGGTTCACTAGGATTTCCAAGTGCATTTCCTTCTAAAAAGGCAAGACAACCAGAGTCAGTGTGTCTTAAGAGGTGAGTTTTCTAACTGAATTTATGCTGTAATAACAAACATTTACTAGACCTGATTGTCTCTTTACTGACACTGTTCTGAATTGTTGTTTCAACTGCTATTTTACAGCGAATTTCATGTAATATAATGTGCAGTCAAGCTATGCATAGGAATTCTGTGTTTAGGAACTACATTCTATGGATAACTCCCATTATTTTACAAACAGAAATCACAAGATTTCTGAGACCTGGATAATATTAGATCAAATTTACAGGTAGGCACTTAGAGACATGGACTGGCTTGACGCTTCCAAGGTTAATGTCAATGAGGAATGACAGGTTCTCTGCATCTTTGAAATCCACCTTCAGTCATTTTCCTGAGAGGTATCAGTCACTGGATGAGCTGACAAGAGAACCTAATAGTCCTGACCCACTCCCCTGCTCAAGCTACCTGAGTGCTATGTCACAACAAATACATTGCCCAGAGGCCCAAGTACGTTTCGATAGCGTGTGCATCAGCATTTAGAACACTTACTGTCATGAGCAGTTTCTCCACACAGTCAGGGGACACGCTGTGCAGGTGGGTCAAATGAAGCTGGAGATGCATTTTGTTGCTGAGGACATCTTGGCAGAGGGGGCAGCAGATAACAGGTTGCATTGAATGCTGTGACAGGACATGCATCTGGATACGATTTGGGTCCCTACTATTGTAGTTACAATATGGACACTGATAGAACTAAAAAAAAATCAAATAAAGATGCAGGCTATTAGTCAATGTGCTTTTTATAACTTGCTGATATTGCTGTTTTAACAGCATATCATCTCTGTTTCACTCTTGAGTTATTTGAAAGAATGCAATTAAATTGTTACATTTCCTTTTACCTGCTCATGACAAAATTTATTGTCCTCTGGAGGCTTTGATTTTTTAGCTGCACCATCCTCTTCTTTTGCCAGAAGAAGCTGTTGTGCCCCTACCACAGTGTTCGCTTTTGGTTCCTTCTCTGGTGTGACTATTCCTGTTTTGAAAACATAATTTTTAAAAACATGTTTTAAACTTTAAAATATCCCAGTTTATGAAGAGACTCTGACTTCAAAGATCCGTATTGTCTTTGAGGGTCTTTTTTGTTTGCTTGTTTGTTTTTTAAACTCTGAGAAAAAATAAGGTTGAATAAAACAACTCTCGTAAGCACAAAGGTGAAGATACACTTTTATCCTTGATGGAGACTCTATAAATACATTTAAAAATTGACTCTTCTCTACTGTTTAGATAACCTTAGGTTGCCTTTAAAGATTAATCAATAATGTTCTTTCTTTAGCAGCTCAGTATGAATTTGTGTATTACATTAAAACAAATCAGCTTTTGCTCAAAAAGCCTGTTTTCCAAAATAATTAATTTGCTGCTGTTTAATTACCCTTTCTCTTTCCTAAACTGCCTGAGCAATATGATTATTGTGCTGTTTTGATAACTCCTGCCTGGTTACAATTCTGAAGCTAAATATAGTGAGGCTTTAAAAGAAATACTGTGGAGAATAGGATTTCAGAGCTAACCTAATATTAATTATATACAAAGATCAGTCATTTGGGATTGCTTTAGATGTTTACACTGTGAATTTTTATAGTCTGGCATTTGTGATCAAAACCAGAATATAATTGTTTTCTATAGATAGTTGTACTATTAAGTATTAAATACTATATTTAATATTATGCCGAAGCTAGCTGTGTAATGCGGCCCAGTCTTGCACACATCAAAGAAAAGAGTGCAATTCTAATTTCCCAGTCCATCAGAAAATTCTTTCCAACGTCAATTTGCCAGATAATCTCTTCTGCTAGGCTGGATATTACAAGAGCATTGGGTAGGCATGTCACATACATCTCACGACAAACACAAAACCTCATTTACCAACCATTCCAATCTCATCATAGTGCGGCATCATCTGACCTTTTTTCTGCTGTTTATTATGAGTATTTCTAATTTTAACTTTCAATTTTCACCATCTTCCAGTCAATTTGCAACTAAATTATTTCCAGGGTGAGGACACTATCACTGGACACTGGGTGCAAATACATCTTGAAATGCAATGAAGCTAAACCATTGATTGCTATCAGACCCAACGTAAATATATAGTCCGGGGGTAATCTGATTGTATGCTGTGCATGAAGATTTATCTTGATTTTTTCAATCCACATAAGGTTCATATAAATGAACAAATTGCACCTCATTGCACAATAACCTAGGATTAATTTAAAAATAAGGTCATGGATGTTTTGGCAACAAAGTAAACATGAAAAAAAAAAACCACTTGTATTTTTCTGTAGACAAAACCAAGAACTTTTTATTATTATTACTTTTATACAGAGTTTGTGCAATATTTGATCTTACCAGGCAACATTAAAGAGAAGTAAAATAAGAAAACAGTTTTCAAGGTAAATGCCAAATGCTCATGGGAAAATAATAACCAATTGAAATGGAATCATACAGGGGCATTTTCTGAAGGGCACTTTTTAAAAACATCACAATACATATGACTTATATATTAATGGTTATTTCCCCACATATTGATTTTCATTCCTAAGTTGCTAATTATTTCTTTTGGTGTAATTTAGTATTTTTGCATGTTCTAGCTCGAATTAAACTTATTCCTGCTGTATTTCCCTATTTATAATGATCAACTTGTCATCACTGGCTTACTATCTGAACAAGTCGCTTTTTGGAGGCCCCTGAATTCTTATACTCTCAGAAAAAGATCCTGGAGGCCTCTTTTAGACTGCTCAGTAGGTGCTGGGCCAACAGCCTGAAGGACTGACTACCTATGCTTAAAGGTAAAATCTAAATGATGCAATCTCATAAGGTACCATTTTACTACTTGCTTTGCTTTGTTATAATACAGTAATCCCCAGACTATCTGTATTTACGTATTATTTAAGTGTCTTAACTGTGAGAATTACAGGAAGTTAAAAAGTGACATACTATATTAACAGAGAAAGGTTGTTCCTCAGGTTTTAGAGGGATAGGTTCAAATTATTAACCTCTCTTCATTTCCAACTGTCAAAAATGTCTAACAGTTGACTACTGTTTCTTACCTTTATCATATGTCACTTTTAAAATGTCCCTTTTTAAAGACAAATGGGACAGAATCTCAGCTCTTGTAAACAGACACCGTTAAACCGGAAGCTGAATTTAAAAAACAAAATGAAAAAATTCTTTCTTTTCTTCTCCTCATCATGTTAGATTATTCTCAACAGGTTGTTACAGAAATTACAAACCAAATTCTGCCACAATATTTACTTGTGAAAATGCATTTAACTGTGTTTTGGCAGTGGTATTTAGCTCCTAGTGAAATTTAGCTTGAAGTGCAATCTGTGTGTGCCTGGGCACACACAAGGTTAATATTACACATCATCTTCCACCACAGGATGGAATAACTTAATTACTTCAAAGGGCCTATAATAATCATGAAACACATAGTTCTTGTTTCTATAAAAACAAGGGGGTTTTCTGGTTAAATTTTCTTTTGTGGTTAATGTAATAAAACCATGGAGTTATAAAACACTGTGCTGGGGTCAATAAATGCATAACAAAGCACAGCTTTTTACTATGTTTACTATGATATTTATATAAACTGTCGAAGTTTACAGAGGCTTTGTTGTTTTTGTTGTCGTGTTGGCTCTGGATTCATTCAACCCCAAGTGCTGTTACTCATGTGACTGAAGTTACATCTGGCCAATAGTAATGTAACTGAGTCTGTGACTTATAGTGAGCTCTGGAACAAACAAACAAACAAACAAACAAACAAAAACCCCAAACAAAACAAAACAAAAAAGCAGTTGATTTTGCCCTGTGGCGTAGGGGAGTCAATTGCCACTGCACATGGTGAAGTCCAAAGCTCCCAAGCCATAGTGTACATGTCAAAATCAAAGGAGTTTGGCTCCTTATGAAATGGTCCAGCTACTACAACTCGATCCCTCGTCTCACTACATCAATGCTCTGTTTTCCATGTTGCGTTTGCTGTTTTAAGGAGCTTCTGTATGGAGGCTGAAAAAGGTTGTGGTCTTATAGAAAGGTTATTGAAGGAGGAGAGAGAGAGGAGAGAAAATATTACAGTCTCAAGCATGCTGTGTGGCACTGTTTTCATAGCTAGATGTTCTGCTGGCATGCCAGTCTTACTAGGCAGTTGTAGGAAAAGAATAAATCCAGTTGTTATTCACGTTTTAAATACCCACCTTTTATTCTTGAGACACATTATTTTTAGGGGTTTCTTTTGCAATTTTGCAATTCTTTTGATAATATAAAATACACAGCTTATTTTAGATGAATAATGCAATTTCAATACATTTAGCTCAAAAAATAAGTTTAATTATAAATAAGTGCCATGAAATAGACTAGTCAAAGATTGCCTGTCAGTAACAGAATTATTTAACTTGTGTAAGATTGCTAATATAAAAATGACACAATTCACTGCAATTCAGATGTCATCACCTTCGTAATATTTTTGAAACCCCAAAATAAAAATGTTTGTGCGACTAACAAGAAGGAGAAAGTTAAAGAAGTACATATACTGCTGAGAAAAAAAATCCTGGAAAAGCCATAATAAAACCACTGTTTTCTTATTTATGAATCTTTGTATTTGATAAAGATTGTATAATTTAAGACTTCTGACACATCAGATGATGTTATTCAGCCTCAAAATAATTCTAAAATTATAATTACTGGTAGAGTATTCTTTCTAATTAGAGTAGAACGAAAGGATAATTTTCATTGCAATAATGAAGGTTAATTTCCATCCTTTCTCATGTTTACTACCTTATTAAAAAGTGCTCCCCTTAGCCATGGCAGAGACATATTACATTTTCAATGCAAATGTATTAATCTGGATAAATTCCATATTAATTCTTGCACTGCATAGAGCTGTAATTTGGATTATAATTAATCTAAAGTGGCACTAGATTTAAATGACAATATAAATGAGGCATTAGTAGGCTTTTCTATTCTGAATGAATATTCAACAAATATAACTTGCATATTGCCAAGTCTCATTTTGAAAGCTCTACTCCTTGAGATAAGGTAAGCAATACAGCACAACAGCTTACACAAACATACTGTTACTAAATACATGTTAATCCTTTCTCGTCTAATAGATTCTATGCTAAAGAGGGGTCACAACACTTTCCTGTCTAACTTGTTAGTATTGTGATTAATTTATTGGTTTTCCTGAGATTTCTTTGGCAAGACTTGCAACACTCAGTTCATGAGAAAGCCCAAATTAACATTCAATTATACATAAGCAGTTATGCAGTCATTAGAAATACTTGTCAGCTCAATGAAAATTAAGATGATGGTCGGAACGTTACATATGCAGAATTAATTTAGATTAGGAAAATAAAAGTTTCCAATAGATTCAGGATTCTACAGCACAAACTATTTTCTGCAAAGCACAAAGGCAATCATGTATTTCAGCCCTTATTTTTATATGAATCTCACTGCAAAGTTATTTGTGTAATTGCTGGCACGGGAATGCAGAACAATTATGCTGGTTTTTTGTAGTGCACCCAGTAGGCATCTGGATATAGGTTTGTCCTAATTAAACTTGGCCCTTATGAATGGCTAATCCTGATGGAATTTTGAGAATTCCCCTTCAGTATTTTTTTCTAGATTCCATCTTTTTTTTTCCTTTTTTTTTTTTTTTTTTTTTTTTTTTCTGGAGCTTTATTACCACATTCATCCCTGAGCAACTATAAATGGGCCTGCCTAAGAAAAAGAAATGGGCTGATAAATTCCCTGAAGTGGTTCACACTGTCCCCTAGGTAAAGTGGACAGTAGAAAATGCAGGCTGCAAGTGGCTGTCACCCCTCTCCTGGGGACTGTCCAGCCTGGCACCTGGCGAGGCTGCACAGGAGGACCTCTGTCAGCCTGGGAGCATGGCTTCACTGCACTGCAGGCAGTTTTTACCAAGTCAGAGAGCCAGCCAAGGGGAATATATACTTTAAACCACAACACAGTTTCTTGCTTAACATCATCCTTGTCATCAATGGCCTTCCCGCAGTCTCTTGATCTCAAAAAAATAAAGCAGCTGAAGAGCAGTCGAGGTTGTAAACTGCGATGGCTACTGACCTTAGCATGTCAACAAGCAAACTTAAAGGAAGCTTTAATCTTTAAGCCAATCTTCTGAATTGACCTATCACAGAAGGGGCCATCTATAATATTTTTTGGTAATAAATTCAAAAATGTTAATATGTAAGGAGTAAATTGAAGTATGGGAGAATTTGGGTGTTAGAAACTCATATGTAAAAAGATATTTTCTCTACAACTGTATGTCTTTATGGATAATACAATCTCCTTTGTATGCTGCTGTCATTGGCATACAAGGAAAAGATATATGACTACCTGAAACTAATAGGCTTCAACCTGTTTCAGCACTTCTTCTGCTTCAGTGAATCCAACATAATGTAACTAGGTATAGCGTGCGGCAAAAGTAGCCAATGTAATATTCATTGTGACCACAGATTTCCATCTCATACATAAAAAGCATGGGTGAAGTCACATATTTGCCAAATCAAACACAGAAAAAGCCTTGGGTATCGTATCTACACCAGATGCTGGCCCAGGGTTTGTTTGTGCACAAGTAAATGTCATGACATAGGGGTTTTGTTTTCAAAGACAGTAGCTTTCATTACTGGGCCTTGTCTATTCCAGGAGATCAAAATTACCCAACCCATAATCCGTTTTCAATGATATTTCCTCTTTCTTAGGCTGAATCATCTGTAAACTTTTTCACTGGATTTTGTGTATTTTTTAGAAAATGCTTCAAATAAATGGCCAGGAAGAGGCCAGATTCTTGGGAGTAACTGATCAGAGAGCAAGACCAAAAAATAATAACAAAAACCCCCACATTCTTTGGGTTAAAAGGGGGGCAAAACCTGATTGAAGAAAAAATTCAAGTGGTACCTAATCCTGTGCTTATGAAAAATTAATATGCCATCAGAGGAATCACAAGTACAGCTAAGATTAATGAAAGGCGCTTAAAAAATTACAAGCACACAAACTGATTTGATTAAAAAATAATCTCACTGGTCGTCCTGTAATATTCTTCAACTTATCCGCATCTATCCTGTCAGATGGTTATGATTAAAAATAGGTCAATGGGAGGCTACTGATAGAAATCACATGCAAAATGCACATGCAATGAATAGTAGTGGGAATGTCCAGATAGTTTAAAATGAAAGAGCATTTCATAAGTTAAAAAGGGGGGAAAACAAAATTCTAGCATCTTACCAGAGTCTTTACTAGATTTTTTGCCTTCACTATTGTCTCTCTCACTTGAGTCTTTATCATCAGCCACAGCCACTGATGTACTTTTAGCAGACCCTTCCGTATCTTCACCTTGTTCTTCTGTGGACAAACACAGAAAGGATCTCAGGAAAGAAACTCAGTTACCACTTAACATCAGTTAAAAAATATGCCCTGTAATAAGAACAGCACTAACAAAAGGTGGCAAAACAGGGGGAAGAAGGGGTGGGGGAAAAAGAAAAGGGAAAGAACAGAGCTTTAAAGAGGTTGGACATTAATTCCAAATAATTTGCAATATTTCAAAATCTATCCAGCAATTCTGACCGTGTCTTTGCCAGAGTACCCGCTTTCCCCCAGTGTGACAGATTTAAAGCCTGTCATTTCACATTCTTTGGCTAGAAATGATTTGTGTTATAATACACGCACATGCATGCAC
>NW_020955374.1:810280-819269 GCF_003031625.1 Empidonax traillii | reverse complement strand
AAAAAAAAAAACAAAAAAAAAAAAAAAAAAAAAAAAAAAAAAAAAAAAAAAAAAAAAAAAAAAAAAAAAAAAGGCAGAACTCAAATATAAATCCTATTAGTGCAGCAGTATCCCGCTAATTGCAGTAAGTAAGTATTAGGTATTAGGTACTGTATTAAATATAAACCTCTGGCTTTGCGGGAGAAGTCTCAAATTTTGTCTCCAGGGGGAGCCATTCAAGATAAATGATGCAACTTGGTGTATGGCTTCTGAGAAAGCAGCATTACCCACACCTCACTTACGTGTTCACACCAGCTAGATTACATGGAAATCTTCACAGTAACTCAAGCCCATTTAATTATTCGGTAAATCTTAGCTATGCTGCTACTGGTGGATTAATCTGTTTATGCAGTTAGCTTCTATGCTGGGGCTGTGTAGCACTAATCCGTGAAAGGCCCACTGTTCCTTTTCATCCTGTGATCATTTGTCTCTCACTGTGCTGATGTCACATTTTAATGAATTTTTAGCAATCTGAGTAATGCCAGATAACCAGACTTGCAACTTCCTACAGCACAGCATGCTGTTTTCATTGCAGCACACAAACACAAAAAAAAATAAAAATCATATTTTCCTGTTCAGGTAGGAATTATATAAATTAGGAGGTGAAGGTAAAATGGCATTCAAAGCACCAGGCCGCTCGATTTCATAAAATCTTTAATGACCATATAAATTAACCCTGGAAAGGCAAAAGGTCACAGACACACATTTGCATACAGTCTTCTATTCACTTTTGATAAGCAGTGCTTTTATGCAGGGAACATGATACAATTAACCCTTCAGGAACCATACAAAATGCAGCTACCGACATTTTAAGTGTCAAGCATTAACTGAAAATTACACACTGCATAAAATTTTCATTGTAAATGCTATAGTGATTGAAAGGGGAAATAGTGGCCCTCTTCGCACCCCATGTTTTATTAATAACATTCTGACAGCCGAATGAAATATCCTCTGTCATATGTAGCAGCTGAGCACAAAAAAATTGCTGCTTATTGCCGTACTTGCCAGCCCTACACTGAAACCGTATGCCTAGGCAAACAACCCTCAGATCGATGTGGCAAAGCTATCCGATTCTCAACTCTCTGCAAAACCTTTTGTAGATCAGAAGAGAAAAACACAGCTGCAATTTTGGAAACCAACCTCTACCCCCACCAAAAAAAAAAAAAAAAAAACTCAACTGCAGATCAATGTGTTTTGCATTGACATCAAAATACAATAGGTTAGGACAAAGCATGTGTGTCCGCTTTTTGGAATAATACAGGGAGAAAGATGGTCCCTTCTTTCAGAAATAATTGCATATGTAAAAAAAATTCCATCCGAACAGAAAGCCCCCTTGCGCTGTGTGAGCACTCTCCTCCCAGAGGTCCCCCGCCTCCTCCCACAGTGATAGCTAATCAAACATGGTAGGCATCCCTGCCACAGCTGGAAATAGCGGTCTGTTTGTCAGGGTGGCAGGGAGCACAGTTTGGGATGCTGTGAGCTTGTGATCATGCCTGGCTCGGGCTGTGTTAACGCTGAGCGCACACACATGAGGCTCGTATCCAGTGTCAGGCCCCATGGCCTCACAGAGCTGATGGCAATCCCTTTTCGACTCATCCTTGGGAATGGACGCGTTGCTTCTTTTACTAGATTTACTGGCCCAATCCCCCTGGGCTGGAAAATGAAGTGTCAAAGTGCTACTGAGTGTCCTTATCTTGAGGGGACATAAAATTGTAAGGGCTATCGTGGCACACATTAATAAAACATTGTGTGTGTGTCAGGCAAAGAGAAAGAAAATTATGAAGGTACTAAAAGAAAAGCTACAGTATCATCTGGGTCTCATCAGACAATTTTTGCAGGGTGCTCTCCTGTTTTTCTGGTATGTGTTTTAAGTGTGAGAGAAATTCCCAGACATGTTCTCCTATACATCATCGTGGTGTCTGACCTCAGCCTGACCCTGGCAACAGTTTGAGAAATCTGAATGTGAACAAAGACTCTGTGTCAGCAGCAGGGAGAGATTGCGGGATAGACTTTCCCCATCAACTTAATCGCAAACAGCAGTTCTGAGGCCATAACTTTACAGGGCTGCACCAAACCACAAACACATAACCTTTAGAGGTGAAACTGCCCCCTGCTCCCCACCCCCCCTTCTGTGATTTTTCTCAGTCTTGTGGTGCTCCCTTTGATGTAGCAAGGCAATTAGCTCTAATGTTCAAGTACTGCAGACCTGTTTTATGGTTTGGAAGGTGAGAGCTGTTTATTACAGGTAGGCTCCTGGGGGCCATAAAGGCTTTGCAAATTTTTAATCATGCAAAAAACTAATCAAAATGTAACTTATGCACACCATAAAAATTAATATCATTATTATGCATGGTATAAATTGCCTGCCTTGGCTTTCAATGGCACTCACTTCTAGAAAATACATTTGGCATTAATTTCAGAAATATGTATGGCATTCACTTCAGAAGCAAGTTTCATAGACAGAAATGATAATACAACTTCTCCTGCTTTTCCTTCAAAATTACAGAAAGGTTGTCTGAGATTCACACTGCCATGACATATATCAAAGGGACAAGATGGAAACACAACAGCTTTAACTTAAAAGCATTTAGCAAATTACAAAAAAAAATCCTTAAGATCATTCATCAGAACAAATACTGAGGATATTTAACTAAGTGAGCTACCAAAAACATTACATACCTATGCCAAGATGCAACAAACATCTCTTTTTAGTAACATTTGAGTTTTTATTTCACATGCTAATTGACAAGGATACTATTCAGAAATAAAAATGTGATGGCTCCTGCTCAAAGCCACAAAATTATAAATAATTATGTATCAACAAAACAATACAATAGTGCTACAGATTCCAGAACAAGTCCTAATACTCTGTTTGAAATTTACAAGAGTTCTGCCTATATACATTTACAAATGTCAGCTTTGAAAATTAATAGAACAGCCAATTCAAATGTACTTTAATGGCTTTAATAACACTTACTATTGCAATATGATATTTTATTCACACCTGGTTTTATTTTGTCCAAAGTTGAAAATTTCTTTTGATGCTGGATATCTTAAATTTAGCCATTATCAACCTTTTTCCTCACAACTGACTTAGAATTAAACACAAAAATGAGGTTAGCAGCAGTCTGCACTAACACCGTAAAATAAGGGAAAATGAAAAAATTATGTTTCAGAGGTAACATTAAAGAGTTGATATTGTATATTCCATATTCTATGTCATATACTTTAATATGCTAATCTACAAGCTCACACCATATTTCTGCACTGATTTTCTGAAGTAAGACCCCTATGACTTTCCTCAGGCTGATGAAGCCAAGATGTGTGATGAATTCAATTGCAAAATCCAGGTCTCTGCCAAAGCTGAATTTCAGATACCAGCAACAAAATTATCTGAATATTCACACATAGGTTAGAAATGCCTGACTTGCTGAGATGTGATTTAAGGAACAGATACATTCACCATAAACAAGGGAGAGTATAGAGAAACATATAATATTTTTTGAAATTAAATAATTAATAGTTAAAACAAGAGATGGCCAAGTTGAAGCAATCTTCTTCAATTTAAATGCATTGTGATAATCACAGGAACAAAGCAATCACCTTTCCCTGTGTCTGACTAGAGAAGTTTCCCTACTGATGAGCAGCACTGGAAGTGTGTCTTCCAGTCTATTTAAAAAACATATTATTTTCTAGAGCTGACTTTTGTTGGTTTGGTGGTTTTTTTTACATCACTGATATATCAATTAACAGACATTAGTTTCTGTTTTGGTCCTGAATTATTTTGTTGCTGTTGTTTTGGTATTCCTTTTGCCCTCTCCAAATAGCAAGCAATTTCCTAAATAAGGATGATCTACTGGTTGTGGGTGAGTAATTGTGGTTATGAGAGAGAAAACAAGATTAACCAAGTGTTTGTGGCTGAGGGCTGGATGGGCAGGGAAAAATAAACCAATCGACTAAAGCAGTAAATAAATAAATATTAAATGAGAGATTTTAAAAATTAGTTGGTGTTTGTTATTCAATATGTTGAACAAACATTTGAATCTAACACCCATAAGTGTTGAGCACCTGTGTATCCCAGGTTCAAATGGTAGAGTGAATCGTCCAGATGAGAAGGTAACCACTAGCAAAGAATTACAGTAGGGTGGATTGAAGGGATGGACGGACTACAGATAATGTAGAGAAAGGAGAAACAACTGAAAAGGAAAACAAAGAAAAACCCATAGACTATGTGTCATCTCTATGGCCCCCTATTACCAAAAATTTGAACCCATTTGAACCCATGACACTCTGCAAAAGAAGAAAATAAACAAAATAGGGCCTGTGGATCTACTTCTGGGTTATCCCAGTTACACTTTTTAGTTGATAAATTCTCCTCGACTTCTGGATTGTGATTTATTTACCCAAATATTGCAGAAAGTATTTGCTCTGTATTCTGTCTGAGAATGGCCTTGCAGACCGTGAGCAAGGTACAGGATGACTCGCTCATTCAGGATCTTGACTGCATCCTCTACTGGTCATATTTCATCTTCAAACAGGATTTCTAATTTCTCCTTTAGGGACTCAGGGGGAATTAACAGCACCAACCCGTTAATAACTGTTTTTAATCACTGTGTTATATTCAAAAGTATAGCTGTTAGAAGGCTGAACTTTCCACAAACAAGCCTATAATTAAGTGATGATCGTCACATTGACCAGAAAGTGCCAACTGGCAGTTAGTATCTAATTGTCCCATTTTGTTTTGTGGTGCATCATTTGAATTTTTACAGCAGTCTAATGCTTCTCTTTGAAACGTTTCACTGTGTCAGAGGAGGCTGACTGCAAAGCTGCCTGAACAGAGTATGTGGTGGTGGCTCCTTCCCAAGGAGTGTCACAAATCACACCCACTTTAACCACTCACTCCACCCAGCAGCCTGTATTCCCCACTTGCCACACTCAGCCTCACCCCTCCGGCTGCTGGAGAGAGGCAGCTCTTATCTACCCTACTTGTTTTTGCTTCTTAACTTCTGAAGGTAGAAAATATTCATTATCACCAGTTAATCTAATCCAGTTTTTTCTCCTTTTTTTTTTCTTAACTGTATTCTACTTCCAGCTGCTGGAGGAGGAGAAGAAATGCTCTCCCCAGAAGTTTAGAGGGGTGGGGTGTCCTTTCCAGTCTGGCTGCTGAGCAAACTCTCACTCCCTCTCATTGCTGCTGGGATTGCCTGCTTTCTAGTCTTCCTCCCATAGTCTCAGAGTAAATCAGGAAAAGAAGCAAAGAAGCATCTTTTACTCTCATAATGGTGCAAAATGTGGGAAAAAAAAAATGTTGGTAAGCTTACACTGAGCCATACCTGAAAAAATAACAAAATTTTTGATTTGTATTTTTGTTGGTTTGTTTTTACATTAATATTTTATCAAATATTTTACAAGAGGCAAAAGAAGCATATGCTGACAAAACCATTAACAGAGAATGTCAGCTATTCAGAATGAAACTCAGCAATGCTTTCCAGATGTGATTGGAGATGTACAGTTAATCATTTATTATGCAGAAAGGGATACTTTTCTTACTTGGCCATCTCTAGAAAGGCATTGAAGCATGAAACTATATTGAGAATAGTCTAACTTTTCCAACTGATCATTACTTTTCTTTTGGCTGCCATTATGGTTCATAGAAAATGCTGTTTCCCCCATCAGCATAAAGCATGAAGAGCACTACCATTGTCTGACTTGAAGGCTAATACATTTCCATCAAGGTTATTTGGAAAAGAAAATTAAACCTTATTGTTAATTCTTATTCAACGTGATGGATATACCCGGCCTAATTTCAGACACTGCTCTAAGTTTATTCTCTATGGAGGAAGAGACAGGTATCTTAAGGGCACAGCTCTGACTTTACATAGATGAATTGCTAATTCCTCCCTAAAGTTCAATGTTTTGAGTGGAGACTTTCCACCTCAACACTGCTGCTAAATGCTGGAAGTTAGGTGGGTAATCCTAAGCCTGACCCAAAGCTCAGAAAGTCAATGAGCTCCACCAGTGTACTGGGTGATCATTTCAAGCCGGGAAGGAGGGGGGGGAGGGGGGAGAAAAATACTGGATTTTCACAGTATCATTTACGTTATTTTACATTTTCTGTGTTGCTGTTCAATCTGTGCCTTCAGTGTCCCTTCATATAGAAACACTTCTACTGTCCCTAATTTCTTGCATTCTTTCCAACTTCTTACATGAGCTGAGTTTCCAATACATCATATAAGTGGTGAGACTGACTCTCTCATTCACAGTTTCCAAAAAATTCCTTTAGAGTGTATTTACAAAGAAATCCACAACGTTAATTAAAAACTCATTTAAAATGTCATTTAAATGTTGCATTTTATTAGTGACTCAGTTTTGGGGTTTCTCTCTGAAATACACTGTAAAATCCTTTTCATTTACCTTCCAGACTTTCTTTTGGAATTATTCACCTCTTTCTGGCTCACTAACAGTATGTCTGAAATTATCTGTAAAGAATTCTGTTAGTGCATATATTTCTTCTTTGTCTTTTGAGAATACTAGACTAAAAGAATTTATTTTCTTTGCCATCTCCTGATCATTTTGGAATGACTCTTTATCCTCTGGTGGTCTAGCAAGACATAATGACTCTTCTGCAGGCCTTCTCTTTCTGAGATACTTTAACGATTCCTGTTTAGCTTTTCCAGGTACCTTCACATATTTGCTCCTCATAGTCAATCTCTAAGTTCAGTTTTATTCTCATCACTTTGGCTTTATTTCCACTTTTAAGGATACATTTTCTGACCTGAAAAAATTCTTGTACTATGTCCTGTAATGCAGCTAACTACAGACCTCCAGTTTAAATATTCTTCTTTCTTGATGCTAAGTGTCAAAGGTAGAGTAGGTGATCTATTTATAATGAATAAAATTTTCCCTGAACAAAAACACTTTCTGATTTTTTTAAAAAATAATGTTTACAGAATTATTTGTTGGAAGTATTGGGATCAGGGAGGTGTTGGAGCCAGTGGGGTGTTGGTTTGTTTGTTTTCCACAATTACCTGACCAGTATTCCATAGCATATATAGAAGTCCATGGATTTTTTTACAAACCTACTTGTTGCAAATATCACTTAAATTCAAAAGTTTGGCTTCTTTAACATATGCATACATGAAGTGGTCTTTGTGGTTTTCTGAAGGACAATGCAAGTTCTTTTAGCTTTCCCTCCAGCCCAGATCACCACGGTGGAGTGATTTTTAAGAATCTTCACCAAGATGTCCACTGTAAATTACTCCAAAAATCTTCTGTAAAAACTTGATCTCCTGGTTCAATTGTAGCTGTACTATTCAAAATACAGGATACTGACACATGGTCAAACTCGGTTATTAAGATAGGAAGAAGAGATAAAAGTCTGCACATCAAAACCAGCAAAATAGCAGTACATTCCTGCCTCCTTGCTGACTCCCAGCCCCTTCTGTCACTGTTTTCCCTTGCCTCCTCCAGTTCCAATCTGGAAAATTTGGACAACAAACTTTCGTGTCATGACTTGAAGCTTTGTGGAATGTTCCTGACTCACATTATAGTATTTTAATGTGCTTGGGATGCATAGTCATAACATGACCCATCTCTGTCCCCTTCACCCAGAGTGGAGCATCCTTTCAATTGAAATACTTTGCTTCAATACCTCAAACTAGTCTCTTCTTGTTGCATTGTTTGAAGTCAGGAATTATACTACCCTATTGATTAAACTGAGGCCTGAAACTCATGTCCACTGCCAAGTTTTTTGGAGACACTTTGATGGCACACTCTGAAGATAAGCGACATCAGTTGGCTCTTAGCACACTAATGGGTGACTCACAAATACCGAAATAGAGTAGACAGCAGACACAGATTTTCTGAATTAAAAATGCCAGTTATATCTAGGGTTTCTCCTAGGGCCAAGTCAAGCATTTCAGATCACCCTGTCTTTCTGTAGAGCTTCTTGTAATCACAGTAATAGAACGGCATGGGTGGCTTGATTTGTATCCATTTTTCTTTTTATTAAACCAGTGCACCATAATAGATAATTTCCTCCATCTTTCATTTCCTCTTTCCTTTAGTTAAGTTTTTTAATTCTCACTGTTCAGTATGCTGCACTCCTTTTACCTTTCCTACATGTTCGCCTAATGTGAAAGCTCCTTCTCCCATACATAGTTTAAATAGCACATCTCCCATATCCCCCAAATTAATTTTCATTGTCACCAATATAATTTTACCTCTGTGGAAGTAAAGGACACCCTTTGCCTATAGACTCCTCACTCACAACTGCCTAATGAGCACAAATCTACAACACCAATTTAGGTAAAGTCCTGAAACACCTTCTGAGGAGGCTCTGTTGATACCACTGAACATATCTCAGAGAAAGCTTCTGAACAAGACCTGAACTTAACATTTGTTTAAATGACTTTAGACAAGTAGATAGGAACACCCATTTGTAAGTTTAATCCAGACTTCCCACCATACACATGCCTCTTCATTTGCTTATAACTTCAGTAGACTTTAAGTGCTTGAGCTGAAATCAGCTGTGCTGAATCCCTGCTGCAGGTTGGATAGCATGTGCCTTTTTTTTTTTTTAAATTTCAGCCAAAGTGATTCATTTATGATAAATATATATTTTTATGTATATGTATGTTTTACAAATATTTGCTGTTTCAATGATTTTACACTGGAACCCAAAATTTGGCAGACAGGATGATGTCTGGCACGTGTCACATTGAGTTAAACTGCCCAAACGCAGCCAAGCAATACAGCTTTAAAAAATTCTACTTATCCATGCTCAGAAAAGCTCCTTGTACTGAAGAGCTGACATTCTGCTAGGCATCTATAATCACTGAACAACATACTCACACTTCCCACAGTGCTGAGAGCTCACCAAAGTGCATATCCAGTCACATCCCACACATCTTCCACAAACCTCCTCACCCAGTTCCTGTGTGTACTAACC
>NW_020955374.1:806917-809715 GCF_003031625.1 Empidonax traillii | reverse complement strand
CATGCCATCCTCACAGAGGAACTGCAGTTTAAATAGGTCTTCTAAAATACAAATTCTCCTGGCAGTTTCCCTTTATAACCAGACTGCAATTACACTGCCCTTAGTATGGTGAAACCAAACTTTCCCGTCTTTTTCTGCTGTCTGTCGTGGTGCTGGGAAGTGACCATTATAGGAGAGCAGGAGCAGCATGCTCCCCCTGTGCCTGTAGGTTGGCAGGAGCAAAAGACGTAGGGAAGGGAGATTTTGGGGTCTGAGAAAGAACTGGGGAGAAATAAGAAGAATGTGATTGAAGGAAAAGACCAGTAGCTGGGAAAGGAGGAGAAACTGAGGTGAAAATTAGGATCAAATGAAAAATAGAAGGCAGAAGAGGACTAAAATCAGCTGCACACCAAATTCTTGCACCAAACTGGACTTTGGGAAATAGAGTCCACTGGGACCAAAAGTGCAAAAACTCACAGAGAAAATAATAGGTGAAGACAGTGATTATTAGGTAAAGAGATTGTAAACTTAATTTAGTAAAACACGGTGTCCCCTACTGCCCCTTGTGAAAATCCTGATTTTTTGGTGTTATAATTCTTCTTCCAGCTTACTGCACTATCCCTCACCACTGCCTATCCACAGAGCAGACAAAAATGTTCTGCAACTATCAGTTGGCCCACTAGCTCTAGTAGAGGTGTTTGTATAGCAAATTCAAATCCACTGACGTTTCATATGACTTTCAGTACAGCACTACATGGTCATCTTTTTTTTGGTCCTAGTTTAAGTATTCAAAAAATAGCTATGGGATTATAGACGCAAATACCCCCCCCCTTATGTTTTTAGAACTATTAACAATATCACAAAAGTAAAATACTTTAATATCTTAAAAAATACAAGATTCTTTCTTTGCGACATAATCTTTAACACCCTGATCAAGCTCTACCTTATGGCAAAACCTCTTGCCTTATTCACTGCACTTCATTAATACTTATTTTGTGAAAAGCTATTCAGGATTTTGTTTCTTTCTCACACTTTAACATGGAACCACAGGTTCTATTTACTACATCTCTTCAACCCATTCTGAAAGTCAAATTATTCATTTCATTATTGACTTTTTAGTGCTGCACAAACATTAATGAATTTTTCTTCGTTATGTCCCAAGAGATGAGTAGGCAATTCTACAATTTCAGAAAAGGAAAGTATACAGAAATTGAGGTAAAAAAAATCTAACTTGGAGAACCCAGTTTGATACAGATAGAACCTATTTTTTCAAAGTACATAACACGATAGAGCACTTAATATGCTCAAAGTACAGCACTGATTGCTTTCATTTGGAGCTCTGTGTGTTCAGCACTTGTTTAACACTATTGTACAGCCTCCAATCAAGCACTTAGAAAATGAAGGCCACACAGTTAGTGAAGTCCTTTGAAATGTCTCGGTAAGGTGACCTGCTTAGGATAAAAAAAAACAGGAACTCTCCAGCAGAAAGATATATGAAGGAAGTTCTTTGGTTGTCTTCAACATATCGCATTATTTTCCTTCACACTTTATGCACAAGGATTTTCCCACACAAAGCAGGCTGAAGTTCACAGGGATGATGTGAATAAAACTTCTAAGTGTAACATGTTACTGATTTACTTTACTATGTTAGGCCCAACTTAGCTAATTTAAGAATAGCATTTAGGAGCAGGACTTAAGAATTTAGGAATAGCACAGTGACTGTAGTTAGCAAATATGATAGTGAGTGTACAGTTTTTATTCTATATAGAGACAGATAATTGTGCTAATGTTAATAAATAATAATATTAATAAAATTTAGTCATTTTATTAGAGTTGGCAAACACTGCTTTCAGACATAATAATCAACTCATACATTTTGTAATTACAAAAAACCCTGTAACTTTGATGGAAAGAGACAAGTAAAGATGACACACAATTACAATTGGGTAGATGTGCTATATTTGTGAAAATTACTGTTTTCTTTCCGAAACAAGATGTTCTGATCACCTGAGCATAAATTATCTCCACAGTTATCACTAAGCTGAAGAATAGAAAGAACAAATATATGGACTTTTTAAAGTATTGGCATAGATTTCCTTTGCTTCACAATGGTATTCAAAGAAGTTCAGTTTTCCAGAGGTCATACTACAGAGAAGCGGGCTTAAGTGAACACACAACATTTGATTTCTAGAAGTGCTCAGTGTTAATCTCAGCATCATGGACTGAAAGTTGAGCAGCTTTGGGAATCTACATAGTCTCAGAGAAATTAGCCCACACATTGGGCACAGAGGATTTTTACCAATGCAAAATAGATGGTCAACACCTGGCCTTTAAGCAGATTTTACAGTCCTCATAAAATATATATTCTCCATACACACTAACCTACAAATACATTGAGAAAGTTCCCCTTATTTCAAATCATGTGTTCACAAAACCATGTGTGCTGGGCTTTGAGGTCTGGGGATTATAACAGCCACTCGTTTATAGTAGTATTTCACTTGAAAAGTGGAACATGATGTGAACCAAACAGCACATAACTTTCAAAATCAGGAGAAAAAAAAAAGCCCTATGAAGTTTCTTATTATAAGAACAAGATTAATTTAGGCACCTTCATATAAAAATAAAAAAATTTGCCGCTTACTGTATAGTTAATCCATGCATCTTTAAAGACTTTTATTTTTAGTCTCATACAGCATCTGACCATTCAATGCTGAGATCCTTTTTAGATTTGGGTAAAAGAGCTTGAGTTTGGTTTTTTTACTTCTCTTAGTCTTTTTTTTTTTTTTTTTTTTTTTTTTTTTTTTTTTTTTTTTTTTTTT
>NW_020955374.1:799756-806473 GCF_003031625.1 Empidonax traillii | reverse complement strand
TTTTTTTTTTTTTTTTTTTTTTTTTTTTTTTTTTTTTTTTTTTTTTAATAAATGCTGTGAAAATTAAACAGGTGGTTTTTAGGCACAGTCCTGTCTTTAGTTGCTGACAGAAAGTCAGATTTGATGATCCAGGGACATGAAAGACAGGAAAAGCATTTCAGATAACTGTGTGAAGATGCAAGATGAAGCAACTCCTGGAGGGACCACAATTTTCTGTCTAAACAACTTTTTTTTTGAGATATCCCAAAGAAGCTTGGTCAGATATTCTCTTTCTTTCCTATATGTACAACATATTTATTCACTTGCCACTCACGGAACCTTTTCAAATGTATTTTATGTTCAAGAACCAGTTCTCCTGTTCAACTCAGTGCAGAAACTGGACTCAAGATTTTGTTTTGCTGCTTATTTGTAACAGCCTCTGTTCCCCAAGCATAGGTTGGAGAATGGAGAGGGATGATATATGGGCTTTCTCCTCAGAATTTGTTATGGAGATGAAATGGGGCATTGATTTCATATGAACACTATTTGGGCAGGAATTAGTCATCAGCTTGTCATTTGCATTTATCTAGATGCTTTGTGAAAGCTTTTGCATGTGGTTAGTCCAGCATACGTGATTAGTCAAGACCAGCACAGATAAACACACTTGTTATATTCTCAAATGATGAGGAACTAGGAAGAGACTCTTCATCCGAGGCTTTTCTGAGTTAATATCTATTTTGAACTGCATGTGAATGCGACAGTCCTCACTCATTCCCGCATGTGCAGCATAAAATTTGTCAGACTAAGAAATGCCATGTTTTAGTTGATGGCTAAGAGGGACCATATGCACTTTTCTGTATCTTCAGAAGATGTCAGCCTGTCAGGACACTAAGCTCTAATGGATTGCATGGCTTGTGCCCATTTCCAGATCTATGCATACAAGTACAGCATGCTGCTTTTGGACACCACCTCACAAAGTCAATATATGCCATTAAAAAGTTAAATTATTCTGCTCATATATATATATACACATACATATATATATATATATACACAGAGAAAGAAGAATCAATTGACAAGCTGACTTCAACAGAAATTGAGACTACAAGGATTTAGAAGTGTGCAACTTTTTACTTGCTGAACACTAACATTTCATCAGTAATAGGGTTAAGTAAAACTGTTTTGCATCTCTTGAATAAGGAAATTCAGACATCAGTGTAGCAAAAATAATTTTTACCTTTATTTAACTAAGAAATTTTTAAGTCAACTTTCAAAATAGAAAGAAAATACTATTCCAACAGCATTGTATGAGCTACAACAAGGACATACATCCTGTCTTTCCAAATAAAATAGAAACAGGATTGGTCTGAAGGTCCATTTGGGCACACAGAATGTATTTCAGCTCTTTCTGAAAAATAGCTATCATACATTTAAGAGAAAGAAAGAAGCTGAAAAAGGAATCTGATTCAACTAGATCTTCTTCCTCGCAAGTTAGTTACTCATTGAAAATCACATAAGAAATATCACTTGAGAGTACAATAAAGGCAGCATAACTAAGTTTGAACTCAGACCTTAGTTTCCAACAGAAAAAAAAAAAATCAAAGGTGAAAACAAAATTGCTAAATACTTCAAAGACAACATGCAGGTTCAGCAGCTTTCAACGAATTGCTTCCAGAAGCAGGTGCTGATAAATCTTTAGGTAAGACATATTTCAAATGTATTGCTTGATTCAAAATAGAAAGTTTTTCAGACCTACTGCTGTCATTCATTCCCTCATAGCCAAGGAATGGCCCACTACTGGAAGCCAAGACTGACTGCTTAGACTCTAGCCATGAAAGTCAAGTAGGGTGCTTCTGCAAGCTGAGTTATAGATGTGTGTTACTTCTGGCAACATGGACGAAAGAGTGGTCAGCTTTTGCACTTTGGGAACTTTTATGGAAAGTTTCATGACAGGTGCTATACTCACAATCTCACCTTAAGAGTTATGCAAGAACATGAACTATCACTTGACAACAAAGCTGAATAAGATAATGTCATAGTTGTGGGGAAAACAGAAGAAGAAGAAACAATTTAAACAACACCACCATTTCTTAAGGCTGAAGCTAAAAGAAAGCTTAAAGCTCCAACCCAAATATGTTATAATCAAGTCACAATTATCCAGGCTACTACAGGGGTGAGGTTACTTAAATAAAGCAAAACCATATGTAAACTACACTAAAAGAACACTTTTGATCCATTCACTTTTAAAGTAATTCACTTACTTTCTCCTTTAAAATAGGAATGGCGTTAAATTGCAGTGGGCAGACCAGACCTGGTAGAGCAATATTTATTTTGTGTCATGTATTCTGTAGCTATGGGCTGCAGCCAGTGGTGTGGGCAGCAGACGGGCTCTGGCTGAGCCACAGTCCAGGTAATCTATTCACAGATAATTCAAGTCTGACTTCTTTATAAATTCAGGAATTTAAATGCAGTCTCATGACTGCTGAGTTAAAGAATTGAAAATATTAAAAACTGTCAAAAAATACAAGCTACCCTCCAAAAACTTTACCCCAAATAAATCCCCTTGGCTGTAACTTAGAATAACTGTAAGCCTTGTAAAAACCTTTTTACTGAATGTCTCCACCTATGTTTTTTCCCTCCAGCTATAAACATATGAAAAAAGAAGTTGAGAAATGAAGAAGTTGTGAAATTTGATAATTGAGTTAATGATAATAATAAAAGAAACCTTTGAAAAATTGAGGACATAACAATCTTTTATTGGGAAGATGTTTTCTTCCTCAGATGAATTATAGATCAACTCTGTGGAAAACACTGTTTGATAATTATTCTAGGACTCATATGATTAAGAAAACAGTACACAGCCTGTTCCATTTTAAAGTGTCCCCACCCTCGCTTAAGCATAAATGCAATTACAATAATTTTATGGTACATAAAATGAAAACAGTTGGCCTACCAAGTAACAGTGAATCAACAGACACAGTTTTATAGATGTACAGTATCATTTAGTACCCTGCTGTTTCATTTGAATTGTGTTGAATCTTTTTTTATCGTTTCTTCATCTAACCTAATTTTCCTAAACCCCTTATTTAATATTCCTCCTACTGTTTGTTTATTTCTCACTGAAAGAGCATAATAGCAACAGAAATGATAATTTCATATAAATAAAGGCTAGAACTGGTGGTACGTCCTCTAAGAACTGTGAACATTCCACTATCTCTTTCAATTACAGAGCTTCATGACTTTTCTTTGTTAGGGGAAAATTTAATAAGACAAATAATCAGTCATGAAGAATGAAGTAGAACTCTGATAGTGATTGCTGAACCCAAATGATGCATTGTACAAGGAAGAAGACAATATAGTCATTCTTTGTAAGAGAGGACACCAAAACAACAAGAAGCACACAACAAAAGTTCTAGACTATTATAAGGAACTCTGTGACTGAAGACCAGATCTTAGGTTGTTTATCACTGCCTCATTATCCCTAAAAGATAGTTTAAATGGCTGGGAGGAAAGCCCTAAATGAAAAGGATGCCCGTGGCGCAGAGCTGGTTCATTCAAAGTAGACATTACCAATTCCTTATTCCTGTAGAATAAGATATTCCAAACAGCCTTAAGCTGACCTAAATTACACTAGTTTCAAAAATTTGAGGAATGTCTGGAATTCACCTCAGTTAACTCCCCCATTTTCAAATACAGAGTCACTCTGGGACATAAGTGTGATTCTGGAGACAAGTACATTTGTTAACACTCAGGGTAAAAGAAAATTAAAAAGTTAAAAGTTCTTAAAGAGCTGGAAGGAGAATAAACCTTGGTTTACTATCTACATTTTGAAAATGAGAAAGCACATCAGACATTCTTCCTGAATGGAGCTATTCAATCTATTACAGAGGAAGCAAAATGAAGTTTATAAGAATCTTGCCCTCCGAGAATTTCAATGGGTAAAAGCTGTGGAAATTTCACTTTACTGCCACCGTTCCGCCTAACACATGGGAACACTTGTAATATTGATTAAATTGGACATGGACAGCAGAAAAATATGTAACATTTATCACAGCCTACAAATGCAAGAAAACAAAACCAGAAATTCCATCTGTTATTGTAGGGTCTAGAAAAATATCATGGGATGTACCTTCAATGCAATAGGAAAACAGTTGCACCTGTGTTTGTGTCAGTTTTTGGAGAAGCTGATACCTAATTCTTAATTTCCAGAAACACTGACTTAAACCCGAAGCCATCTCCTTATCTTGAAAGCCACAGACAGAGTTAGTAACTTGAACCCTGTCTACTGACCTGGGCCAGACACTATTAATTCTATCATTCCACCATATTTATGGTTTTATGCTTTCATATTTAGACCTCAGGAAGTTTCACATGTGTTACCTCCAAAACTGAAAACAATTGCAAGCCAAGTGAACTTCATTCCTTTCTAGCAAGCTGGCTGTAAACAGATTCTTTGGCACCTGTGAGAAATCAAGTTTCTTTTGCCCTTGAGGTGCTTTAGTCAGATATCTCGCTGCAGGATATGCACAGCAATACTCATGTTACAGGAAGATGCCATCCTTGGTAGTTAACAATTTGCATTAAAAAAGATATGATCAACTTTCTAGGGAAAGGCTTTCCCTTTGTCCTTTCTGAGCAAAGGCTGAATATCTATTTTTTTGCCCATTTTTAAGTGTCTTTCCAATCACATAATGGGTATCCCATTACTTTTTTTTTCTAAAAAAGTGACTAAATTAATAAGGTTGCTCATAATTTTCATGGTATCCATGAAATTATATACTTCTGTTTTGATAGAACCACATTAACTCAGTTTCAGAGATCCTTCTTTCTAAAGGCCTTATTCAAAGGCCTTTCTAATTTTAACTTGACTTAAAATTAATCAGTGTGGTGATACTCTGTCTTTCTCTGCCATAGCTTATCTTTAGGTAAGAAACCTAATAATTTCCTAAAATACAGTAAACGCTTTAAATCTGTCAATGGTCTTTAGATTATTTTCTATATGATGATTGCTATGACACTTCTGCAAATGTTCCTAGATTAGCACCACCCACAATAGGATTTTTTCTCTCTCATGAAGTGCTTGACATTTGCACTGCTTTCTCAAGTCTGTTCCTTTAGACTAGCGAATTAGGAGGTGGAATTCTCTCTCCAATAATTTTGTACATCTTGCAAATCACAAGCTTAAACAAAAAGCACTTGGGAAAATAATTTTACTCATTCTAAACAGGAAACCAATCCCATACTGCCCACATTGCAACCAATAACGTTGCTTTTCAGATATCATGTGTGCCACCAGATAGAAGAAGTAGGTTGGAAACACCTCTACCTCTGATGTCTCATGACGGTGCTTGACTTTTTTTTTAATTAAAAAACTCTAACAATACAGGATTATCAGCAATATACTTGCAAGACTTAAGAGGTTCTGTGGAAATCAGTCTGCATGGAATGAAACCAAATAATGAAAAACAGCACATGTATATCCCCCAATGGTGAATAATATGTCAGATAGAAAAACACATTAGCTCAGCCACTATGTATTTATAACACATTTATTTCACTAGAATCTTTAGGAAAACTAAACATACAATTTGGATTATTGTTACTTAACCAGCTCAATAAAATAAAGGAAGAGGAACCAACACATGAATATTTTGTGTTTTGAAGCCACCAGAATAAAATTATTTGATTCACAGCTACACCTAATACAGTTGAGTAACACAAACACTAATATCCTGTTTCTTACCCTGGATAGCAAATCTTGTAGTGCTTAAATCTAGCTCTTTATGAGGCCACTTTATAAAAAGAAGATAAAAGCTTATCAAATATTCTTCAGAAATCTCTGAAAACAGTAAATACCAGTCCTTTATTACAGCTTTGGAACAAAGTCAACATTTTGCTAAGTTCCTAATGCAGAGCACAGCTAACTGGAAGTCTGGATGTTTCATAAATGAGTTTCACCAAAGGTATCACACAATGAGATTCCAGGCCCATGTGTCATGCCATGAAACATCTGCAACAGAACATAACATTCTTAATAAATGAGATAAATAAAAGTGTGCACTTAATGAAATAATTTGGAAAATATATCTATTCATCCACACGGATGAAAAGCTGTTTATGATTTTGCCTGGTGGGAAAAGGAATTTCTAAGGGATACTTTTCAGTTCTGTTGAAATACACCTGGAGTATTTCTACGAGAAGACAACAAATGAGTTTAGCACTGTGAAAATATATATGCCACAAGATTTTGATAAAAAGAAAAGTGTGCAATCATTCACATCTCATATACAACAGTAATAACGGAAAAGATTTCCATTTTATCATATTTAATAACACCTTGAAAAAAGCCACACATACTTTAGAGTTACGTAATATATTTCTATGTTTTAGTGCAAGGGAAGGTAACTACTTAGAAAATGTAGGTTTGCATTTTTATGCTAAATTAATGCCAATTATATTGCCACTTATACCACATTCACATCCCACTCTTGCAAATTGCTACAAACAATTAAGAGAAAAAATCCATTCAAGTTAACAAAATGACAAGCTTTCTGTTACTTCAGAGTATTTTTAGGTATGGTATGTTCTTAGCCTGAGTTGGTTTTCAGCTGTTCCTGTAATTCACAACTCCTCAAAATAACTCTGTAACTCTCTCTCTCTCTTACTTTTTTTTTTTTTTTTTTTTTTTTTTTTTTTTTTTTTTTTTTTTTTTTTTTTTTTTTTTTTTTTTTTTTTTTT
>NW_020955374.1:772056-799636 GCF_003031625.1 Empidonax traillii | reverse complement strand
GGCCAAACCAAATGCTTGGGTGGGTCGCTGAAGACATGCAGTATGTATTTTTTTCCATCCACAGGACCCCATTTACATTTAAATGAACTTGCTCCTTGTGAAAGATTGGCTCCAGCAGAGAATACCACATGACCACAGACACTGAAATTAAATCACAATCACAAGGATAGAAGCCACCAACATACTGCTAAAATCAACCTACAACACATCTCTGCAATGCCTTATATATGTCAGTAATAAAGAGAAAATGTTCCATTTTATTTTATAAGATGCATCCCACTATATTTTCTTAATCCATGTGTATAATAAGACACTGCTGCTCAAAGCAAGAGTGAAACAAGCAAAACACAGAGCTACCTCTGCCATGGCTGGATTTCTCACAAGCAGTAGGAAAACTGTCATGTGCAGCTCCAGGCTCTAAATGGATGATTTCTCCTGGCTGATGCTGGAGTGGCACTGACTTGACAAATGTGGGAAAGTCCTCAGCTGTGAGATGGGGGCTTAGGTTGTGGGCTCTTGGTCAATTGAAAGGTTGCATTAAATGTAAATTATAGGACTGTTACTTAGATATATACCCTTCTCAACCAGGTGAAAGGCAAACAGCGCCCTGCACTAATTCACAGATGAACTGGTGATAGGCTTGCTGAATAAGGCAAGCAGGCAGGCAGCAGGCAATTATAATCCTCATCTTTGAAGGAAGGAAGGAAAGGTATTCTTATATAAAACCATATTAAATTTCTTTTTTTAAGGGCCTCTACATATTTCTTCTTTCAATTTATATGGAAAAGTATTAGGCAAAAATCTACAGCAGAACTGGCAGTAAATATCACAGAAACAATTGCTCTTTTATTAAATATTTATTGAAAAAAATTCTCGTGCTTTCTCATTTTTCTTCTTCTGCTTCCAATATTTATTTACAGCTGATTATTAACATCTGCCAGTGTAACAGTTTCATCTGTACAGAAGCCGAAGGGTAAAAAAGTCACAGACCCCCTCTAACATGACCTGTAGTTGGACAGAAAACAGTTTTCCCAGTCACCGCTTGGCTTCCTGTCTGTGACCTCTGAAAAGCATTGGAGGCCAGGGTTAATGGCCTTTCCAATCTCTGTGATAAGAATTCATTTTGTTCTATTACCAGCAGTTATCTCAGGAGCCTGCTGCATCACTTCAGCAGGGTTCAATCAATGAGAGGACCTAATGAAGTAACCAGCTGTAGCTCTATTTCCCTGGTCAACTCTATCAGACAAATAAGATCTATCAGTCACATCTTACGGCTGGTCCTAGAAACAGCATCCTCACACGCTGAACCCATCTGCATATGAACCAATGATACCTGGCTGTTTCTTTTTAATCTTCCCTTTTAATATGGCTTTTCTAACAGAAAATAGAGCAAAATCGGTTTGAAATGTTGCATTAGGAGGACAATAATGCTGGATTAAGAAATGGTGGATTTTTAGAACAGCAGGAAGCATTTGTATTAATAGCAAAACCAGAGAAAATTATATAGCGTGTCTGATTTTTTTCCCTCCAAGAAACCCCTATTCTCCTTAGATAGTACTCTTAAAAAAAACACAGTTTTTTATTTTCTGCCCCAAATTACAATGTGTCATAAACAGTTTAATTATGGGACTTAATTTTTAACTTGTCACTTAGAAAGGAAATATTATTATGGTAATACTATTCAGTCAAATGTCAGTCAAAAGAAGTATCAGTCAATTTTATTTTATATTTAAGTCAGATCACTGAAAATAAAAATGTTAATTTTGACCAAATTGTATATATATAATTTTGTGATTTGTTATAATTAACTTGCTCTCATACTTCAAAAAGGGCTTAATTACTTAGAAGGTCAAGCCTTCCTTAAAAGGCACTGGATTTGAAAATTCAAAAATAAGGAAAATAATAATATAGGACATCTTTAGAACTTCAGAGGTGTGTACATCAAAGTATGACATTATAATTAATTAGAGGGTACATGAAAAAAACGCAATTCATACTGCTTGCACCAAAATATCCAGTCCGGCTTCAGCACTATTTGTGACAAACTAAATAGTAGCAGGCCACTGCAAGAAAATTACTGAAAGTGTTGTGGGAAGGCATGTTAGAAGAGTGTCATATTTGCTGAAATGTTGAAAGCCACATGTAGCTAAGTTTATTTTATTAGGTTAATCTCAGTGAAATCTCATGAAATGAAATTTGTATCCTTTTAACTTAACTGTGTGCTTTGTCAAATTGAAATGAAATTGTCTTGCTATGTGCTGCTGTGGAGAAAGAGAAACAACATCCAAGAAATAAAGCTAAAAATTATTACTGTTCAACATGCACACACAATGTGTACAGAAATTTCTATACAATTAAAAGCTAAGTATCATTCTGCATATAATAGCACAGCTGATGGATTATGACACACAAATTCCAGTGTATATGTGCACCTGTATCTCTTTTCCCTGTGTGCAAAACAAAGGTGTTTTTCTTTTGCAGTCTGCCTGCATTAATAAAACAATAGGAATATTACTTGTAGAATCAAAGGAAATCCAAGAACCCTTCCTTTTTAATTTTAAACTACCTTTATGAAAAACAAGGGGAAGAATGTGTTTTAATAGTGCAGTTTGCTATTTAAGGAAAGCACATTTCTGCCATAGATACCTAGGTACATTTGAAATGGACTGAAATACCTATGCTACATATGTAAACAGATAAGATTATGCCTAGCAGGCATTTTGGGAACATCTGTCAATTTTTTATGGAACGCACTGATTGTGGGCTATTGATTGCATTTAAACAAAGTTGTTTCAAAAAAAAAAAAAATCAGCTAACAATTCGTGTAGAAAGGACTAATCAATATTTAAATGACTCTCTTTATTGATTTAAAATTAACTTTCAATTAAGAGATCCATAGGACTCTTAACTGCGACACTTATCCATTCAAGAGAAAATAAAGGTACATTTATCGATACACTTAAACAGCAGTGGCTGGTTTCCTATTGATTCAGTCATTTGCGCTGGGATTCGTTAGCGTCATTGGACTTTAACTCGCTTACTAGGTCTTCACAGTGTGTAATACTGAAAGATGCAAGAATGTACAAAATGATACAGGGGAGGTGAATGGAATTAGAAGATGTATGCAGAGGTAAGTCATACTTATGCTTTTTATGTCTCCTAATGAAGGAAGAGTCCGTTTAAATACTGCCTTGCTTTTGGTTTTGGTCAGGCACAAATTCCTGTCAATGGAGCTGTGACATACTGTTTGAGACAGGAAACATACAAATGAATGAAATCTTTAATATTGATAGGTAACGGTTCTATTGGCTCCTGTCAACTCTGACAAGATCACCTATTTGTGAGTATCGATTAACATATAATCCCTAATAACTTAAGCTCATTGTTTGCAGAATGTTTTTAAATGGCAGTATCATAATGCCCTGTATATGTTTATATATATCTATATTTATATAGGTATATATGTATTATATTTAGGACCAATATAATTTAAAATTGTAATACCCATTTTGAAAGACTTACTGAGACATTTGAAAGTAAACATTAAGTGTGTATCTCTGTTTTAAAGCAAAACTCAAATATATTTGCACTAAACAAAAATATACTACAATAGAATAGTGCTAACTATAAACATGTGCAAAAGCATCAGTACATTTAGGAACACAAATTAAAACCAGGACTGTAATTACATACTTCATTATTTATATGTATTCTGGGTATTTTAGCATACTATGGAAGCTGGACATGTAATCTCTACAGTTAATAATAGACCAAATTCATCCCAGGTGTAATTTCATTGAAGTCAACAGACTTGGAACTGCACCTGGAATGAATTTGGCCCAATGCTATGAATGCCTCCTGACTCTCGCCAGCCTAGATTTACATATAAGATATAACACAAAAATGAAATAAAAATAGAAGATGTCCAGGAGGCATAGCATGTTTACAAAGCAGAGTGGTAATAACCTTGTCTGATATATATGTGCCAGTGCTTTGCTTAGCCAGACAGTATTATTGGGTATGGGGGAGGGTTAATTTTGACGGTGGCTCAGGTTTGCCTAGCTCCCTTCATGTCATCGCCTATTTCTCTCTCTTTCTCTCTCTTTCTGTTTTTGAAGCCTCATAGCCCAGAACCGTCCAGTGAAATGAAGGTGTCCCAAACTGACTCATTTATTACCTATTCATTTGCTGTGATGCGATCTCCAGGAGCAAAAAAATGCTGCAATATAGTAAGGTTTAAACATTAAGACCTATTCCGATCAACTGAGATTATTCCTTACACTGCGAATCACAAACACAGTTTATATAAAATCCAATTTGCACATGTGATCACCAACATTCTATTTTTTAAAAAAAATTATTTTGCTAACAAACCAGATGAAATTCTTTGAAGCCTGGGTGTGTTTTACATTATAATGAGCTGTTGTTTCCATTATTTATTCTTTTCTCTGTCCAATAAAGGTTAAATCATACTTACCAAAGGCTCATTTGCAGAGTTATTATATGAACCGGTGATATCTTTAGGATCATAATAACAGAGAGAACTGGTTATGGACTTTTGCTGCTGGGTGAGAGTCAAGATCAGAAAGACCAGTTTGCAAATGTAAAGCAAATACAGCCTCCTAAAATTTCTAAATCACATCATGTGAGTGTAACATAATTTGGAATATATTATGACGGTTACAATTACTAAAAAGTGCACAATGCCACTATTTCCAACTGGAAATAGATGATTATACTAATTAAGTGATAGCAGTTGGCACAATGACTGCTACAATCTTCTCTGATGTGCAGAGAGAGACGCATAGTTCACTGTCTAAAACACTCAGGAATAGTAACAATTGGCTTGAGCAGTATTCTGTCCCAAGATGCAGAAAAAGGATTCACTTTGATTTAACACTTCCTTATCACATCAAAGAGGTGAAGAGGCACCTTTATGGCTTGGTTTAGGAAAAACTATGCTACCGGTTCAGCTTCTACCCTTACAACTTATGTTTATTGGTCTAACAGAATTAGAGTATTAAATGAATTCCAACAGAATCATGTAATTCTAAAACGTCAGCAACCTTCTTTTAAATTGCAGATGGCCTAAATTCATCATCACCGTTTTTAAGTTCCTCAGTTCAGAACCACTGTAGGTGTGCTACTGAGTCTTGTAAGTCAAGCAAACTGGAAATGTTGCAGTAAAATAAATATTTCTCTGTCAATAAAAGCACTAAATACTTTTAAGAATATATACAGTCATTAAATACATTAGACTTTTATCCCAAATTTACTAAGCAGTATTTACACATTATTATTATAGGAGGATTTGAAGACTATTCACAATTGCATTGTGAATTGCATTGTGAATTGCATTGTGAATAATCCTCTAGTTCCATGAATTATTTCAGAGCTTGTTTTTCTTGTCCTCTCTGCTCTATGTTCAGACTGAAGTAAGGCTAAGTCACCACCAAGAACTAGTCTTCCAGATGAGTCATCATTAGTTTAAATACTATGAGATTTGGTTAAGAAACTACTCTCTCTTTTATTTGAACTTCCATAGATTTCTGGAGTGCGACTTCAGTTTAACGATGGCAGGGGAGCAGATCTGCTGAAGAAGAACCACACTATGTGAAAATGCAACCAACATATGCCTAAGAGGCAAAACAAGTGATTCTTATAAATAACAAAAAATAAATGCTATCTAATTTCTGAAAACATCTTATCTAGTTTTATCTGTCTCTCTAGCATTCATTTCATTTTTGTTATTATATTTCTTATTACAGATCAAAAGCATCGCTGATAAGACTTAAGGTAGGATATATTTGTAACATGCTATGATATCTTACAGCATGGCTAGTTCATTTAAACAATTACTGTCTTCTCCCTCTATATCTCCCAAAGCCTTACTTGATGCCACAATTTTAAGCAATGCTTATGCCATCTTAATTCTCACAGGTAAATACAAGAGAAAGCCAGATTAGACAGTAGAAGGTGAAAAATTATTGTTTTCCCTAGGATGCTGTGCATTACATTATGATGACATTCTCTTTTTGGTGATTACATATGCAAATTAAAGATACCCTACTCTTCTTCCACAAAAATTCCCGTAGTGGTATGTGCTATGATAACAGCAAGTACTGTGCAGAATATGTCTTTAGCAAAGACAAAAAAAGAAAGGTTCTTGAACTTGCAAGCCTAAATGAACATTTTTTTTTCCTTTAGTTTGTGAAAGTCACTCATCTACATTTTTTTGTGCTTTAATAGAACTAAATGGAACGAAATCAAACTTCTGATTATGAAAAAATGCCTTATCTCCTCCATGAATACCAAAGTGCTCAGCATTTAGAATAGTATCACTTAGATGTTGTTCTGTGAATTGATATAAGCACTGCATCTTTTCCAGGACAAAATTTAAGCAAATTTCCTATAATGAACATGACTAATACCTCCCTCTCTGTGACAAAAATAAAAACCTCTACTCCTGCACCCCAGGATATTCATTTAGCTGTGCAAATGGGAATAATGGCAGACAGTTACTCAGAAGCAGCTACTGGAGAAATCTGAACTTGTTGTTCAACTAAAGAAAATAACATTATCGTACTATAGGCGTGAGGCCAAGCCTCTTACCCTCGCATGCCACTGATTAGTTCAGCCTTAGCTGAACAAAAATCCTTAATCTTCTCTTTTTAATATTGAAGAGGTAAACCCTCTTTCACCTGCATGTGGAGTCTCCTTTTCATCAAAGCTCAGGAGATTCCAGCAACAAAATCAATGTATGCATGTTCAGAGTAGTTTTCAGGGTTTTGTAAGACAAATCTTTCAAATGGGAGCTAGTTTAATGCTATTGAGCTGAGTTTCGATCTGACAGAGTGAGTGAACAACACAGAAACAGTTCACTTACCACTGCTCACACTACAGGAGGTGGGAATCAGGTACAGCTCTGTATAAATACAGCTGTGCAATTTCTCAGTAAACTCTTACCCTCCCTAATCCAATATTAAATGTAACCTTACAGGGTTTAAACAAACAAAGATTTAAGAAAGAAATGCAATTTATTTCTCTGTAGTAATGAGTGACTATTACAGTTTTCTCATTCAAATTAGTGAAAATTAAGACTAGCTCCAGTAAATTTGAGTTGTGCTACTGTGCTAATATTGTCAGATTCTGTGTCCTAACAGTAAACTATATCTGAACTACAATCAAAAATATCTTGTTCTGCATTTCCCTCCTGTTTTAAAACTTCCAACAACTTGCATTTTGGATTTTTTAAAGGAAAAAGAACATTTTAAAAAGATTTGATTTTACTGCCAGACATTGCAGATTAATATGAGCTGCAGTACAGCTTTGCACAGACAGATTCTTTTGTTCCTATGCTCTGAATCTCTGAATGCCAATACTACAATCAGCTTAGAATCAGAGACAATTCATTCCTCTTCTGAGAAAATGGTATTACAGCTGCATGTCCATAACACCATTACATTATGACAGTCTCCACGATCATACATCTGATCAAAAAAATTATCACTAGTCATTTCTTGAGCTATTCAGTATCTGTAATAATATGGTATATGCTCCCTCTGTACTATTTATATCCCTTGCTTTTAATAACAAAATTATTGAGACTTCTAAAGTTCTTAAAGTAAACATACACCCTGAGTGACAAAGTCTAAACTAAAATGAATAAAACAAGAAGAAAAATATTTTAAATATGTATAGAGAGTGACAAAATACCCATTCTACACACTTAGTCATGGCTTTTGCCATTCCAGATTTACCAGTGGGACAATATTGTACTAAGACAACGAGGGGATAAAGGGAGTAGCATTTGCACTCATCTACTTCAAATACCAAGTTCCAGGCCCTGAAAAATGCAAACATCAACTTGTCCCGTCATTATTCCATTCAAACCCACAGCTTAAAGTAAACAAGAAATGTGAGTACATTATTGTATTAACTGTGTGTTAGCCCTGACTCTTCCTCCTTTCAGGATGTGCAGTGTGCAGGTGAGGTAAAGAAGTTCTCTGGAAAAGGGAAAAATTAGTGCAGTTTCTTCTGATGTGCTTAAATATCTGCAGAATTCTGGTTGATTGATGAATATACAAAATACACCTTTGCAATCCATACAGAAGTACTAGACTGAATAATGTATTAATGCATGTTTCACACACTGTACCATACAAACAAATTAGTATAAATTATAAGAGGGAAAAAAAAATACAGGATCCAGTGTAAGTTCCTCATATTAGTAAAATTCCAGCAGGCTAGCCATCTTCCTTACATTAAAAATGTCTATTATCCAGTGTAATTGAATAACTCTCTGATAATTACATCAGCATTTTAATAGTATATAAATAACCTCTTCCCTAATTACCATTTTGCTAAATTTTTCATATATTGCAGTCTTATGAAAGGAGGTTCTTGGTAAAGTACTTTACCCTTTCAACAACAATTAATAATTCAATTAGCAGGTCTTTTTTTAAAAAACAAAAGCTTATATAGAAAGAGCAAGGAGTTTCACAGTTGAAAAGAGAGCACTCTTTTAGGCTATAATCATGGCCTCATGGCTGTAGTAGTATAACATTTTTTCATGGCTTATTCCTCTTTCAGTGCAGCCTTTCAGTAAAAAATGATATCTGCTTTTGGTGTCATTAATAAAATCCTGCGCACATGACTCAAAATACAAGTGCATCCATCTGTTTTGGAACTTAAAAAGAGGCATTTCCCCCTGCCAAATAATTTTTCACAAGTAAATTTGTATATTTGTTTTTAAAAGAATGCATAGAGATAGTCATGTCACTGCAGTCTTGACATTATGAATTAGAGGGGAAATACACTGTCAAAAATAGAAACTGAATTTTCTCCCACTAAACATTTAGACAGTCACACTTTCCTTTTCCCTGGTGTCAGGGAAGGAAAGTGAAGTGCATGGCTCAGAAAAACACTGTCGAACAGAAGATGCAGTCCTCACTCATGCATAGCCTGAGTAAGAAGCCAAGCAGTTGAAAAAGCTTTGAATCACGGGTGACCCTGTAGCATAACAGAATTGTGTTAAATGAATGGCTGACAATCACAACTGTGGTTCACACAGCAATAATATGCAGAGAATATAATAAGAGCTGCAACATTAATGTTTTCAGACTTTATAATCAGTGTCATATTTTTCTAATTTCCAGGCATGCTGTTTACCTCACGACAGAGAATGCCCCAGTTAAACTTCTATCTACTGTCAGAATTTTAAAGTGTCATCTCGAGTTTTATGGAACTCTCATTGTTTTTAGAAGTAATTAGCAAAGGCATAGTTTGTACGGCAATTAAAATCCACTTGCTTGCAGAAGCTTGTAAGCATTATGTAATTTTTTTTTAAACTACAAGTACACATGCATATTCTTGCCTCCAGCTTAAATACAGTGAATGTTGTAGTTGGTTGCACAGGAATTGTCTCAAGAACATAAAAGCAAGCCAAACACGATTGTATTCCAACTAAAATTGCTCTCTTTATACCGTGTATTGAAACTTGATAACTGTTGGTTATAAAATTCCTTTGATTTTCTGTAGGTAATAAAATACTTTGGCAATTACTATTGACAGTTCTGGATAATCTTGAAGGCTGCCTTGCCTGAAGAAGATGAGTGTTACAAATCACTCCACTGAAAGAGGGAAGAACAGCAGCAGGCAGCAGACAGGTTTCAATTTCACAATGCTGATTATCTCATTCGTGATTCTATGCATGCCTAAATCTGAGGATCCCTCAAGCAGCTATATGGACTTCTACTTTTAAAATGCCTATTACGCTTTCATACTTTTTGCTGCTTCCTGAAGAGTGCCATTTCGCCAAGCTTAAATAGCAGAAAATTGCACTGCTTTTCCTCTGCCCATCTCCTCAATCTCTATTAACCTGCACAAGAACAAAGGAGTATGATAGTCCAGCTATAGGTTGGGAAATAGGTTTGAAGTTGTTTTTCATTTACTGGTACCTACCTTCCTGATTCATAAATGTATTTGAACAATAACATTATTTTAATGCATTATCTAATGACTGAAAGCATAGCCTTTAATTACATCTCTATTTATACTAATAAATACACTCTGTGTTCAGACACACATGCAGCTATTGTTTACACGGGCATCAAATGATACTGTAGTGCTGTCAGCATGTGTCAAGGCTTTAACAGAAAGGTACAAAAAAGAAAATAATGAAAAATGTTGCGGGTTTTTGTTTTGTTAGGCTGTCGAGGTTTTTTTCTTTTTTTTTTTTTCTTTCCTATCTAGGCTACAAGGGAATAAGCAGAAGCAGCTACAAGCAAACAGGAAAATTGTTGAAGCACCTGGTTCTAATGCTTGCAGTAGGCCTTTATTAGATGTCATAAACTGAATGATGCATTACTGTGGACAACTTATAGCCTGCAAATTTTGAGGTAAAATGGAGAGTGAAGAATTCTTTTAAAACAAAAAGGTTAAATGTTCCTTTTCAGTCAAACGTTACTTATTAGATGGAGGAATCATAATAGGCTCAGAGAGACTGGAGTCAATTTCTGTTACTTTTTAATGTATTTCTGTATTACCTTAACAAATAAAAAATATTTTACTTTAATAATTCACATTTTATGTAAGAGTGTTTTACAGTCTATCCAACATTTCACCTGTATCAGTAAACAAAGGAAAAACATTTAAAAATCCTATTGTTGACGTAGGTTTGGCATCCCAGCTCAAATCTAAATAATTGCATTAAAATCCATGTAGGCAGTCAACCCCCACCAACAAAAAGATAACTTTTGTCCATCAGAAAATGTTTTAAAATACAATCTGCTTTGCTTTTAAAAAGATAAAAGAATGTTTTCTAAAATGACAATTGCTGGTTGGCCATAGATTCTGGGCGTTAATCTCACGGTCTGCTCAAATTTCCCATTATGTCTGGTGGAGGCTTAGGGGGACAAAAAGGCCAAATTGTGGCCCTTCGACAGAAGTGGAGGGAGACGCACAGCTGTTGCTCACGAACTGCAAGTGCTAGAAAAACTTACTACTGGGTTCGGGTTTGGGTTTGTTTTGGTTTTTTTCCTTGCTGCTAATAAAAACTTAAATTGTTTTGCATGCTTTCTATAAACAGTGCACTTAAGTTTTATAATCTAGTATATCTTATTAAGCGTGAAGTCTGCTGATCCCTAAATTATTCATAACATGGTCCAGACTGATTAAGATTGGCTTGTTAAGGAGCACAAGAAGCAATTAAACTGACAAGGCAGTGCGGCCTTGATGTATACATTTATTATCACAAGAATACCCAAAGTGAATGCCCTTATTAAGCAATGAATTTCACCTCACTGGCCTTCTACCATTGCTGCCACAGGCAGAGAGAGCTAGGAACAACATGTCAAAAGCTAACTCTGAGGAAATGCCTATCTTCAAGTGAAACCGATTTTGTAATGAACCTTTCAGTTCACTCCTGAGGTAATAAATCCTGACTGGTGCATTAATTACTTGATAACATCCCATCAAAATGCAAATGCAGCACTTGACCCATAGGAATGGCTCACTAGCTGTTAACTCTTCAGGGTATACATAAATTGTCTGTTTTCTTTTATCAAACAGGGCATTTATTTCCATCTTGCTAGGGTGAATGTCACTTCTGCCACCCTCGGCCCCTCAGTGGCCTGACACCATCATTTGCAGAGGACTGTCACTATGTGCCGACATTCTAATTGTGCTACTTCTTTGCTTTGTACCTTTGAGGCAGAATTTCCAGCTCCCCCCGCCCCCCCCACCTCTTCCTTTTCTGGAGGAATCTTGCATGTCAAGGACAAAGCTGTAATAGCGTTACAAAGAATGACCCCCACCTCTAAAGTACACTAATCTTTCTTTTCAATGGCAATACATTAAACAAGGAATTTAGTTCCTTGAAGTGATTAAATGAAAGCTGAACATATCTACGTGAATTGCTACCCAACACAGGCGAGCGTGCATGCTTTTGGCAGAACACTAAAAGATATATTTACATGTTTTAAAGACGTTTCCTCAATCCCTTTATCGAGTGCTCAATTTTGACAGTCCGCAAGCAAATAATATGTCAAAAAGTAAAACAAAGTGCACTTCACAACACAAATTTAACAACGGTGAAATATGATGCATCACATTCTTTTTGCTTACTGAGAAAATAGGCTGCTTTAACTACAAAAAACTATTTCCACAATAAACATTAATGAGAAGCCGTGTTTTATATTTCTCCACTCAAAATGCTAATCTACATGAGTGGGTCTGAGTCTCCCACCTGGGTCAACCTGCTTTACAGTTTTTCTATTTGTCTTGAAGGCTTGGTGAAAATCCTTAATTCAGGTTACTAGGCAACCCTGCAGGTGAGAAAATATAATGTTTGGCCTACTCCATTTTCAAATACACACAGTGGCCTAATGCCTTCCAAATAGACTGTGCAAAGCATGCACTGATAATTCCCTGCTACATTTTCTAAAGGCGAGGTCAGAAGAAAATTAATTGATGCTGAAAATAATGACAGGAGGAGAAGAACCACTGAGACTTGGTGTGACTGGCATGTGATGATGTTAGCAAGAATCCCAGCATGTGACTGGACAGTGTGATGAAAAATATACTTTATGTGAAGGAAAAACAAGTTACAAAACTTAATTAGTTTTTGACACTTCTTCATAAGTTATTATCTTTTCATTTGGAACATTGCCTTGGGACATCAATACACAAGAAGAAATGAAACATTCTTACTGTAAATCTGAAGGAAAAAAAGATGACTTTATATTGCTCTTCTTTTACATGTCTTTTTGAATAAACAAAATATCCACTGCAGCCTAAGGTGTACAAGCCCCTGAAGATGTTTCTGCTGAGAGCATAGAATAGACTTGTTCGATGTAATAATCCTGTTACAACTGATTATGCAGTTTCACTTTTAAAAATAAAGGGGAGGAGGATTGGAATCCAAAATGGTCACACATACACACACACACAGAGAAAAACCCTATAGAAGAGAAGCAGCTAAATTATAGCACCTACAGCAATAATGCTTCTTGTACAGCAAATGTATTTTTAATTTTTTCCACTAAGGCTTATACCTAGAAGTAATTCACACTGATTACTAAATAACCCTTGTGAGTTGCTTTGTCTTTTGAATTTTAAAAAATACACTTGCCGTGAGCAATGAATTTCATAAACCACCAGCTCTCATGCTTGATGAATCATTCTTATTTTATGCAGTGCTGTGTGATAGAGAACTGAGATAAAATATTCTATCCACAAGCTATTCAGTACAATTTATCATCAGCGGCTCACTAGTCCAGTGATAATACCTGGCTTGCAGATTGTAATGATCAGATTCTGTTTTTATTTCAAACAGGAGCGATCCGAATACCAGAGTTTTTAATTTACATACATTAGTGAGGTTCAAATGTGGCAATAGCTACAAGCAAATTCACTTGCAAACTGAATGCTCGCCTTGCATAATGGGTTCCCTTTAGCTATTACTCACCAGTGAAGTACCCAGATAAAAATGAAAACAAAGAGGAAATAAGGGAAATCATGATACAAACACCATACTGTGGACTAGGATAATTACTGAGCCATAGTGAAGGTCACGTTTATATCTGTTTTGGTAATGATTTCTTATATTTTCCCTTTGTATTGAAAGCATAAATGACATCTCTCTTTTTTTTTTTTTTTTTTTTTTTTTTTTTACATTATTACACCACTGTTTTCCTTGCATTCTGTAGTTTTCCAAAGTTCCAGCACACTCTCATTAATAAAAGTTCTCCTTTGTGTAAATTCAAGCAAATGAAATACTGAAGCAGCTGGTAAACACATAAGCAACTTCAAGGTATCTGTAAATTACACCAGTTTGAGTATTTAATAAAAAACAATGGGCTTACAATAAAATACCTCTTATAGCTATATCACTTTTATACTGACCACAGTATTGAGCTTCAATTCCCAGCAGCATCATTACTAGACATTTTCTGCCACCTTTCTAAATCTGAAAAGCTTCCTACATTTAGTGAAGATTAGGTAATGCTACAAGCAATCAATAACAGCTATCAATTCCACACCTTGTTTGGAAGAACAAGTTGATTAAAAGTAAGTAAAAAGGATGGTTGAATATCCTTTAAAACTATCTGATTCTTATAACTACACCATTGTGACAAAAACAAATATTATTCACAGGCCAAAGAGGTAGATCTTAGCAACAGTAAAGTTATGCATCAAACCAACAAAAGCCAAAATATTCTAAGTTGTTTGACACTTTCTCCTTAATTTATCACACAAGAAGGACAAAAAAACCAACACAAGGAAAAAAAAAAAAGGAAGAGATACAGAGGCACAAATGAAAAAAAGAAAATTATCATGTCAAACTCAACCCTGATTTCTTGGCCTTTTCTCAGTTTGTCTCTAAGCTTTAATGTTCTCTACAAGTATTCCTTGTCTCTAATTTTGTTTTTTCTTTCTGGACTTTTTTCCCTCAAGCAACATTTTTAAAAAAAATTTTTTCGAAAGTTAGAAAATGCCTATTATTTACAGCAACATAAAAAAAACATGGTGAAAGCAGTCATCGTAAGCTCAGTCACACATACAAATACAGATAAGACTTCACTTATTAAGGACCATGTATATTCTTCTGCATGTATGCAGGCCTTAGTCCATGCACAAATAATGGTCCCATGAATGCAAACACATTTACACAAATACAATCTTAATTATTCAGGTCCTTTTCCCATAGTATATGCTAATGACCTTCCAAACCCCTTGAATCCAAATCCAAAACTTTGGTAAATTGACCAGCTTAGAAGAATTTCTAGCATTCTTCAGAGGGCACAAAAGAAAAGAAGTCTTGGGTGAGAGAAAAGCTCTCATACAAATTAGTTCACCACATTCCCTATTTTCTAACTCTATATCCACAGCCCAGGCAGTTTCATATATCTCTGCTAGAGCAACTCATTTGCCTCACTACCAGTGGGGAGAGGCAGTGAAGTGGCCAATAATCTGAAAATGTGGTTAATCTTGATTACATAAATGACAGAGGGGAAGATGAGATCCCTCTTTTTACCATTCAGCCATAAGTGCTGAACATAGCTGCCTGCAATGCCGCAAGGACTGGCAGGTGGGAGGGACTCCTGCATCCAGGATGCCTTTACTTTGCATTGAAGTTCTTCTTGAGTGCTTCAGTGTCAATGGGAAGATGATGGCAAGCAACTCTCAGTTTAATGTGGTTTCCATAATAAAGCTGCCAATCCTTAAGAAGTTGCTAGGCAGGGGCCCTTTAAAATTTTAATCGAACTTATGAATAGCATCACAGACCAGATATTGTTCTTCTGCAAATGGAGGACAAAAATCATCAGCTAAATTGCTGAAGTAGCTACCAGCAGACGTTGTTCTCAGTTCTGGAGAATATACTTCTGTAGACATAGAGGTCCACAGAAAGTCAGAAGCCCCTTCTTTCATATAGAGCTCTTTAGTGTTGTACCTTTCTGGTGAAATGAACATTTCTGAATCTGGAATTATTTATGCTTGGAAAGGTAAAGTTCACCTTCCTGCTGCTCAGAAAAAAATCAATGTTTGTGGGTAATCTAAAAGAGAATACGGAAATTGCAATATATGATATGTCATCAAAGGACTACTCCAAAACACCTTATAGACTATTATTTCAGTTCATAGACTACATGAAATAATGCTTGATCACACTTACATAGACTGAAGGGTCTAGCCACAACAGTCTTCACCCATGTTTTAGCTCTATATAGAAACTTGCCTAGTCTCTTGCAAATTATGTCCAGTTTGGGCCCTGTTGTAGAACTTAAATGCATTCTACTGTTTTGGATGCCGTTTGAGCACAAGAAACGTTATGCAACATTTTGCAGCTTTGATAACACTGTAATTACCTTTCTGTGATCACTTCAGAAGAGATTTCCTTAGAAATGCAGTAACTTACGGTATTTTTGAGACTCCAATCCGGCTCAAAGTCACTATAGTAAAAATAATCCTAACTAGAATTGAAATTACAAAGACCAAGATGTGTGGAAAAGCATATAAGAATTAAAAACTTTTTTTTTTCTTTTCTTTCTTTTTGTTTTGAGGGAGGTGTAAGGCAAGTAGGAAGAATTACTTCTTGCCTACAGAAGAAGGACAAAACTCAAGCCTCAAGGTAGTAGACTAATAGATTACGGTTAAACAGCTTTCAAAAATACCATGTTTTCATGATACCTATACCTTGACAAACTGATCATCATCAGAGTTTTAGCTTTGTGCAAGTTTTAGATAATCTTGCCAACTCTCTAAAATGTACTTACAGTGAAAGCAATTTCTGTAGCAGTAGCATAAAGTGTGTGTCTAAACTGCAGCTGGCTGATAATACAGGGAAGTGATGTGAGACTGTGCAACTTTTATAGCAATTTCAATTGGTTTAATTAATTTAAAAAATAAATAATAAAATGAAATGAAATGAAATAAAATAAAATAAAAATAAAAAGAAAGAGAAGGAGTTTTAGATTAAGAAGTAGTTATATTCTGGTACAAAGTTTTCTCAGCAGAAAGTTACCAAAAAATAGGAAAATTAGAGAGATTCTGTGGAGCTATATAATGCTGAAGTCTGACACAATAAATCCAATTTCTTGTGAAATAGACCAAAAATGCTGTGCCGAAAGCACTGTAAATATGTGACAGTGAATTTCTGCTAGTAGGCTGGGGGATGGGATGAAGAAGGGTGGTAGGAAGGAAGGAAGAGAGAGAAAAAAGGAGCTCATTTAACTCTGGACTTGAGTTTGTTGTTCATGAAATAAGTGATAAAATTCCACTGAAGTCAATGGCACCAGAGCAGATCTTGTAAGAAGAGTGATATTTTAAATAATCAGATACTTCTAGTCAGGGGAGAAGAACACTCTACACTTCATTATCACACCCTTTATTTTTCTGAATATCTGACTCCTTTGCTGTCTGTCATTTTCCCCACGACAAATTAACGGAGTGAAACCCTAAAATAGCTCTTGCAAGACTGAAGGATACAATAGCTAACTTCCCCGATTTTCCTACATTTAGAGGAGGAAAGAATCTGACAAATAATCCCCACTGCCATTGTGTGGCCGTTACAGTGTCCTGCGAGCCTGGACAAGTTATTAGGTCAGACGCTAACTTCCTAAGTAGAAAAATGATGTGGTCGCCTTTGTCCTCTCTGCAGTAATGGCTGGAGTCAGTACTAATTAAGGCCCTGCGGCAGTGCGGTACGAGAGAGGTCAGAGACTTCTTTCTGACACCTAAACAGTGCTCAGCTCAAAGGAACTGCCCCTAATCTGAAATGATGTGATGTAGAGCTGGCCTTTCAGCTTCACTGTATATTTAAAGGAAAATGACAGTTAATGACAGGGGTGTCAAAAATGAGCAGATGGAGAGGCTAAGGAAAACATAGCTCTATCGTAAAGTTTACTTACAGTTCTTCACTGTGCTTAGAATTAGAGGTTACTGCACAAATGTAGAAGGTTTGGATACCTTTCCATTATTTTGCTGAAGCACAAAAAAAGATTTGCTTTATGCACATAGCTTGAAGAAAGTCTGTTGGCAAAGTAGACTTATTTTTCAATCATTATGCAAAAATAAGTATATACATACCCCTACGCAACCTACACTACCTTCAGTTTTCTGTTATCAAAATAAAATATGAAAATAATAAGAAGAATATTTAATCTCATTCAGTAGACTACTACTTTCCATTTTATCTCATTGGGAGTAACCATCGCAGTAATTAATCTTCTAGTCATTTTCTTTCTCTCCTTCAGGCATGGAACTTGGGAAACAAAAGCAATATTCAAAATAGAAACCAAGATTTATTGTTAGTTACTCATAACAGACATCTGCACAGATTACTAATTACTACAAAACCATATGATCTACTGGCACAAATCCTTTCCCATTCTCTCTTTTTATCCACCCCTTGTGAAACACCTGCAAGCCTTTAATTGATGTATTTACCTCAGGAGTCCTTGTTAGCATTGCAATATAGCATCACCAGTCATGATGCTATAGTTAAGGTTTGGTCAGCATTTCCACTGTTGAAGCTTCCCTCCCTCCTTCCTTCATTTTCCTCCTTCCCCTCCAAACCCCTTCTCCCAGGCTTTTTAAGGAAATTTGCTCAAGGCTAGAAGTTGAGTAGTGAGGTCTCAGTCCAGGCTCATGAAGGCTTTGAAACAAACTAGAAAGAGAATTGTTTTGGAATATTTTAAAATTATTTTTTAAATGTAAAACCAAACAAAAATCCATTAATTTTGTCGGACTTATATAGTTGAACTGTTTCTTTGATATATACCAAAATAATAAAAATTTAGCAAGTAATTGGCCCATGATAGGGAATTGTAACATCTGATATTTTCCTCAAAAGTCAAAAAGGATGAGATCCATAATAACTAAAAAAGAGGTTTTCAAGCAAGTACTCTAATGACGACCTATAAAGTGTCCTAGCAAACACTCATAATATGAGCATGAAGTAATTATTATTATACAGAGCATAGATAATGCAATTTCTGCCACCAAATGATGTATATTATTAATATTTTTACTTTATAATTGTAAGAAGCTACTATCCATATGTTCCAGAGGACTTCTTTGAATTATTTGTGTACAACTGCTCCATATCATTACCCCTTCTAAACTAACTTGAAAAAACAATATATTTAATGATATTGTAGAGGTTCCATGACAAATACAGAAGGTGACATTTCTCTATATATTTATCTCTATATGTATAAAGTCAGAAGGACATTTCAACCCATGGCTCTGCCTTATACAGTAGGGGGAAACTATAAAAAATAGGGGGAAATGAAGGGAATTCTGTTAGTCATGCGTCATCTGGCAAAGATAGAGTTTAAAAAGCATATTTTTCAGTATGGGTTCTCCCTGAACAGCCCAGGCCTCAGATCAGTAATGTATTTAAAGAATGCAGCACACTAATTCAGGATACTGTTTTATATTTCTTGTTGAAGTGGGCCTGGCACAGCCTGTCCAGCAGAACTATTTCTGTTTCCATCAGGACCTTTCTCCTCAAGGCCCATTAGAATACGACTTACTGTCGCCGGTCGAGGCGGAATGCGACATGGGTTTCAGGATACCAGCTTTTTTTTATTGCAACAGTATGTCTACCTTTATACAGTCCTGGGTGACACATGTACACACAGCATTGGTTTACAACTTCATAACAACTCTTGATTGGACATACAGCCACATGTCCTAACACAATAGGTTAACCCTCTAACAGGAAACCCACTCTGTGTTACAGTCCTACTGTCCGTGGTTAACCCTCTGCCAAGTGTAAGAAGTTCCATCTTTGATATCTCAGTTTACAGAGTGCCCAGAACCAGCTAGGCTCCCCCACAACTTACCACTCAACAGGTTGCTGTGACAACAACAACAAAAACGAGCAAAAATCCAACCAATCAAAAAAACCATCAAAAACAAGTCAACTGACTATAATGTGACTCAATTAAAGATTAATTGTCATCAGTGAGGACACGGCCCAGGTTTAGGATAGTTCAGATTAGTTTTGGGTTTTATCATGTTTCAAAGAGATCCATTGAAATAAAATCTTCTATTGCCAGAAAAATTTGTCCTACAGGAACAGTCAGTAGCAAGGGCATGGGGGCATTTCTGTAGCATTCCACCAGAGCTAGGCAGGTAAAAATTAACCCTTGTCTTGATATGTGTCGTGTTGCCCATGAGCAATTACTGCATTGGTTCATTGACGGACTATTCCAAGAGCTAGGTCTCCCAGGCCTGGATCCCACTAGAAAACATTAGCTGAAACCTCTGTAAGGTGAGGTGACATGACTGCAGACTGATTCCACTTCTGCCGCTTTCTTCGAAGAGTATAGCTGATTCCCCCTTCCTAATGAGCAGGTGTAACTCCAGCAGAGATGATTCTGGCCATAAGGATGCAAGCCCCTGTCTGTAAGGCATTTTTGGGTCGGACACTTGAGTTTCCTGGGGTTTATGTAGACTTTGGTAGAATTTCTTGGATCTTACAACCCTCCGTACCTCTATCTCTCCACACAGTTCTTACTCAGAGGCTGCAATGTGTTTTGCATATTTTCTGTTTTATAAACTGGTATTGTTCCACAGGCCTGACTCAAGCTGGGCCCTGCAGCTCTTTTTGCAATCTGAGCCTGGACATACCCTAAAAACAGCTGTTCTACTTCAAAACATATTGTTCAGAAACAAAGTATTAGATAAAATATTTTAAAACAACCAGCACCCAACATGAATCAAGAATAACCACATTTCTGACATTTCACAATTATCTAGACATGTCTATTTTTCCTCTGACATCCTCATTCCCAGCAGGTTTTAGAGCCCAGGTCACACTTTCCCTTTTCCTACTGCCCCTCCTAAGAAATTCTCCATTATTAAAGTCTGTAGGTATTCTTTGTTCTCCTGTGCTCACAGCTTAAGCCTGGTCTGCTGAAAACTAGATGTCTGGAAAACTTGCCAGAAGCTATGCCAGGGAAGCATGACTATATGCTTGACCTCTTCCTCTGTTCGTTCCCTCAGCATCTGCTACTGGCAGCTTTCAGATTTCTATTACAAAACCATCTACTGGTGCCAGCACCATCCCGTAACCAGAAGCATTAGCTGGTAAAGAACAACCTGAGCCCATTTTTTAAATTTCTGCCTGTGTTTAGTCATATCTGTTGACTGAAAGTCAACATACCCAAAATTAAATCTCATCTCAGTAATCAGATGAACACACAGTTTCCATGAATAATAACGATCTTGAGGGCACCTCAGAATCCACCGAACAGCTAAATTCAGTATTTAATTATGGAATATGAGCTGGAATCTAAATATGCATGAGTTGGAATATAAATTTGGTTTAAATAATTGTCCTATAGCACATGTATCCATACCCTCTGAAGTAGATCAGCCATCTCTGTACGGTGTTGTTCCATGGCTGATGCAGATGTGACTCAAAACAGATGGGATTCTTCACAGAGAAAGGCACTTTACAAGTTTCTCCTGAAACTGAATTTCACTTCTTTTGCAAACAATGAGGTAAAATTTTGGGGACTGCTGGAAGTTGAGTGCTCCTAGAAGATCTAGGAATTCACTTCTAGAAATGGGAAGCATTTACAAATCCATTATTCTCCTTCAGATTAAGTTCACTACTTCGCTGATTGCCAGAGCAAAGCCCATGCACCAGTTAAAATCCATTTAAGCTGCATTTTGAGGGCTTAAGTGAGGCTTAAATGATGCCTAGGTTTTGTGCTATCCTTCCACAGAGAGGATGAATCTTACCCTTATGTAAACTAATCAGTTTTGATATTCTCTCTTCCATTTAAAATCAGTGAATTATTAATCTTTATGTGTACAGTAACTTCTTGAAGCATATTTTATATGCAAATTCAAATTAACATCATAGAAACATCTATAATACACACTGAAATAAATGATGAGGTATTGTGTAAGGGATCCTAGCCATTATGACCTATCAAGTCAAAAATCCAATGAAATTAAAAAAAATATTATGCCCCTTAAATACATATTTACATAATAGACTGTAATGGCTCAGAAAAAAAATCTCTTACAGCATGTAAATAATGCATGTTTTTAGATTTGTCTAAATACGTATGCACATGTATTTACATATTAACATGACAGATTGCAAAGATACTAAATTAACTAGTTTGTATGGTCTTGTGCGCTACATGAGTGGTTTTGAACACTTAGAAGAGAAAAATATAAACCATAGGAACACACCCTATATCAAGCACAAAACTGATTTCCTACTCCTCCTGAAAAGCTTAGCATTTATGCTCAATTTCAAATCAATATGCTTAGACTTTCCACTAATTGATTGTAGATATTTTTAATTCAAGATCTTCATAGTACCTACATGTTGACGTACTACCAGCCATGCCACTAATCGACAAGAGGAGATGGTAGCATTTGTAGGTAAGAAATTCAGATTTAAACCCTGACATAAATGTTAACTGGCAATAGATTTTGTGAGTTGAGTTATAAAAGGTAGAAGATTGATGATTAAGTTGAATGAAAATGTGGACCTTGCAAAAGCTGTAAGTTTGTGAGAACACATCTACTGCCTGTCACACTGCTTCAACATCACTTGTGTCTCATCAAAGTTTATACTTCTAATCCAGAAACCTAGAAACACTGAAATGTACATAGTGTTTAGCTGAATGAGGAGTGACATGAAGGCCATTATAAACTCTTTAGTGAGCAGAAATTATTTGCATATTAAAGCATTTGAGACCACCTCTCTTTACTTTTAGCAACTTCAACAAATATTCAGATCCCACATCATCTAGCAGCCAGATAGATAGTGAATAGGTGTTGGTGCATCACTTAAACTACACACTGATACCGAGTTTGTAGTATTCTGTGATGATAAAACATCCACTCCTTATACTGCTAGTCCACTGCAAGTCTATTCGAAATAAAAATAAAAGCAATAGTCAAGTACGTTAATGTCCATAATCACTGTAAATTATAACTGCCAGTGGTCACAAACCTATTCCACGAAAACATAAGGTAACAATTTAGCCTTATATTACTACTCTCAGAGAAGAAGAATATTCATAGGAAACTTAAGTAGTATGGGGATTATAACATATATGTTAAAAATAGAATGTTTTGGGATCCTTTTTTTTTCCCCTTTTTTTTTTTCCCCTAAATGGAATATTTCCATATAAGGCACTATGAGCAGAATTTTTTCCTCAGTTTCCATTGTTGAAATTATACCAGTCTCAATTTAGAGTTAGTGAAGATGTGTATAGTGATTTTAATTCTGAATGGAACACTTCAAGGTGCCAGGAAAGCAATAGCTTTAGTCTAAAAATAATACCATACAACCACTTGGAGAAAATGTACCCTCCCTCCTTAAATATATAGCAAAAATAATGCTGAAATTGCAGGTGGTTGCTTATCTTTATGATATGGACAGTGTGCCTCATTTTCATTTTCTCTCACACAAAGGCAGATTGAATGCATAAAGACAGTTTCTTACAGTTTGAAAAGAGGAACAAAAGGAAGCTATATTATAAATTAATATGAGAAGTCAAAGATTTGTTGACTCAAGCTGCGTTAAGAAATATGCAATTTTGGACTCGCTTTTTAGGAAACTGCAATCTCATAAAAATGTCTTTTATATAAAAAGCAATATTCAGGTTTTTCGTTTTGCCAACACCCACAGAGATGAGACATGCTATGGACATTAATTTTTGCTTGCTTATCTTACATTGTGTCAACTTACATTCACAATCCCATATTTCCATAATTGTTCACAACTTGGAAAAGCAATGGAGAAAGGGAAAAGGAAAACTAATATAAAAGAGACATTTAATTAAAGAGCTCATTTGATTTTTCACTTTTCAGAAATATTTGATGACAAATCTTCTGTATTATAAAACATATATTTTGCCAAGAAGTGAATCAAAATGATGATGTCAGCACAAAGAATGCATTCAAAGACATAAAAATATTTGGCTGTTTGTGTAAGGACTCAGAACTGAAATTCCAAACTGTGTGTGTTATGAAGCTTACTTAGGTTTAGCCATTTCTTGAGTTTGGGTGAGTTTGTTCATTCTTTTTTTTTTCCGCTTGATTGTTTTGTTTGGTTTGGTTTGGTTTTTGGTTGTTTGATTGTGCTCATTTTTCCCCAATTATAAGTGTTCATATAGTTCCCTGGAAAATTTAAAAAAAAAAAAAAAAAAAAAAACCAACAAAAAAAGCAGGCCATAGACTTTAGCTCTATAAGTAAAACTGCTGTATTACAGTATTCCTCCTGTATGTTCTAACTGCCCTCCAAATAATTACAGAGTGGAGACTTGGCTGTCATTCATGTGTATCTATTCCATTGTGTGAAGAGAGAAAGAAAATGGTTGCCCATACATTAGCACATCACCCATGGCTAGTGCAATGACAAGATAGATTAGGATGTATATTAAATCTCACACATGACTGCCTTTCTGTATCAAGGTAAAAAATACTTGCTCTTACATACATTAGGGACTACTGTTGGACTGACATCTACATTAATATTGACAGCATATCAACATTTTTTACATTAACTGAGTCAATAACTAGTCTAAACCTGGTAAAACTTAGATAACAAAAATGAAGAAAATATCTAGCAAGCAGCATTAGATTCTTGTATCTAAGAAAAGAAAATTAACCCCCAAATACTACATTGCTTTTCTGAATTATCAATCCTACAGCAATACATCAACCAGTGTATACAGCTGTGACTTGGTAATCCAATCTCATTTGTCAAACAGGAATTCTAGTAGATAAGGAATGCTTCTAGGAAAAGAAAACCCTGCACAGACAATAACATAAATATTATATACATAGGAGGCTGATTATAAAAAGCTGGATTAGCATTATTGTATTACTTCACCTCCTAAACATTACTTTCAGAGACATGATGAAATTGTCAGACTGTAATCCCACTTCCACAATAGCTGCTCACGACAAATGCACACAAAACCTGCACAAACTCAAGACTATTTTCCTATTTTGCAGGAGAGTTAAAATGTTTATTTGTATTTGTCATGTTAAGAAAAACCTTTAAGTCAAAACCACTATGTAGGTTAGTTTAGGAAAGAGATTTCATCATTTACCTTCACTGTAAAATCTCCAGTAAATCAGCAGTTGCTTCTCATTCCAAGACAATGTCTTGGTTTCATTCATAATTAAATGTTGTTTTCCAATGATATCTAGTTATTTTATACTTGTCTTTGAAATATATTCTCTTCCAAAAGAAGCTTAAAAAATACTGTTAGTGTTTTTAAGGTGCCACACATTTTACGAACGTGCATATGAATGCTGGGAGATAAAAATGTTCATTCTCCCAGATTCACTGTGCTCATAGCAAAAGGGGAGAAATGCTAGGAAATCAGTGCACAAAAACTTTTGGAACCAGAGTCCATTGGCCAAAAGCTGATATGTAAATGGTTATCATTTCAATATTAGCAATTAGGTGGTTACAGTCAGAAGTATCCCAGAGCATTATTACTCAGTAGAAATAAAAGCATGAGGCAGCCATGCAAAGGTTTTAGATTTTAAACGCACAAAGAAGCAACAATTCAAGTGATATTCATCTCAGAAGTCAGAGAAGCTTTTGTTTAACCATCTTTCTCACTAAAGGCTACCTTTTCCTTCTGTTTTGGTGTACTGTGAAAGAATATGAGGGTTAAAGGGATATTCTTAGCAATATTTATCTCCAAATGATCCCATCTTTCACTTATGCAAGTCCTTGAGGACAGTGATGAAACAGGCCATGAAAAACCTGGGCTTATGGACATGAGCCCTTCCATCAAGCAATACTACGGATAAACAATGGGCAGAAAAAAGAGGCCTCTCTCTGCTGTTCTGCTAATGCTCCTCTAGACTCTTCTAGCAAAACATACAAAAGAAAAAGATGCAGACCAATGCCTGGCACAGAACTGGAACTATCACTCTATTGTTTCAGATGTTGACAGCATCCAAGCTGATTAATTAATACCAGTAAAACCCACTGAAAAAGGTTAAAAGAGCACTTTAACATGCCGTGATATTATTGTGATCATTAGGATGGCATATTTCTGTCTTTGCTAATGAATCTTCTTTTATCAGCTCAATAAACTGATGTAGGAGTGCAATTTTTCAATTACATTTTCATAAACAGATGGCAGAATTTAATAAATTAATGTTCATAATAATGGTACAGTTATGAGGCTTGTACTTTTACGTATTTTGCTCTGAAGCTTTTGATATTAAATCCCAATAATGCCAATCTCCTTAGTTCAGAGTAGCTTCATGTTCCTAGGTGGCTGCATAATGATCTCTGGTCTTTTAATGTGAAGACATGGATGACTGTATGTAGTAAGCTTAATTTATTAAATAACAGGGATATTAATCTGTTTGTCAAATTTCATAGACATTTTAACAAAAGCTTAAACTCCCTGATGATTATTTTTTTGAACTAAAACACGCTGTTGCAGGGCAGAAATGATGCTTAAATGCGAGTGCAGGATGTGTTTTTTGTTCCTAAATTTTATTCCTAACAGGGGCTAAATGATGCCCCATTTAAAACATTTTCAATTCACAGAGTCCACATGTGGCCATATCCTAGGATTGCCAGACAGAGTGTATGTTTCAGAAAGCTAAACCTCATAAATCTCCAGAAATTCCTCACATCTATTATGTTTACCTTCTGCTGCTGATGAGCCTGTTGGGCTCTGTATGGAGGAAATTACAAGCACTCCAGAAGATTTGGCAAGAAGATGCTAGAAGAAACAACGGGCAAAAAAAAAAAAATTCTTAACTGAAACATCACATCCAGCTTTGGCTACCATTTACATATTTGAGATTACAGCTAGTAAAATGGAAATTCCATTGAAATGGAATAAATTGTTTTCAAAAATCCCTATCTGATTAGTGTTAGTTATGTCTGAAATTAAACATGCTAAGCTGCACTCAGTGTAAGTTATGGACTCCAGCTGAAGTCTAACATTCATACTGAAATTCAGTCTGTTTATACACTTTTCCAATTAAGAACAAAAGGCAGTTGTATCCTACAGCTTTTTTTGTCTATCATCTTCTAGCTCATTTCTATTAATCTATATTACAAAATGTCTTCCTTTACTTAATAGATGTTTGCAGACTGTTGTAACAGCTGCTAAGTAGTAAGGAAATGCCAGCAGAAATATTTTATGGTCACACGTGTAAGTACCACTGGAAATTTGTTTATAGTTAATGCCAACTGAAATGGTTATGTTCTAGGCAAATTCTTCATAGTGATCAAAAATTAGTAGATCAAAAATCCCCCCACTTAATCCATGACAGAGCCAAGGGCCAAAGAAAATCAATTTAATTAATCACAGAAAGAAAATGAAGTTGCAAGTTTTAAAATTTGTTTGCAAAATAAAATAATTTTTAACTGTATTGCACATCCACATGCACACATCCTTGCACAACCACAAACAACTCTAAAATAAATACCTGGAATTTAGCAATGCCATTGAAAAGGATGGAAATCTATACTGAAATTACTGGTACAGTTACTGCCTTGATGTGCTTTCCCCCAGATCAGTGCATTCCTACCTGACAACAGCAGGGGTGGAAGGGCTCAAGCCCAACCTGAGCTACTGAGCACCCTGAAGGATGAGGTCACAGGTGGAGATTTTTATCAGAAACTTGTAAATAAACAACCTCATGGAACAAGAAGTGGTTGCTCCCATCTCAACGCAAAGGGCTGAAAGTCACACCGAGTTTTTCTTACAAAAGAGAAGTGGAGAAATACTTTGGATTATGTATGAACTGTATGACTGCACACTCTCTGAAAGCAAGTCATAAGAGAGAACTATCAGGTTTTGGAAACTAAACAAAAGTCTGCTCTTAATCTGGTGTCTTAACCGGCTTCATAACCTTTGAGTATTCCCACTTTTAAATCATCCAGGACATGTCTGTCTGGCTAGTGGTACAGAAACATACAGTAAAAATGGTAACCTGTGATACTGAAAAACAAAATATTTACAAAGCCAACATATAAAAGTCACATCTGACATAGCTGAAAGTAAAATCCATTTCTTTTATACAGTTAGAACAATGAATA
>NW_020955374.1:722056-767056 GCF_003031625.1 Empidonax traillii | reverse complement strand
GTGCCTGCAACACTCACAGCCTAATGAACAATGCACAAAAACAAAAGTAACAGCAAGACTCCTATTATCTGATCTTCCGTAAAACACAAAAACTGCCTTCTCTGGTACAGAGGAAGTGCCAGTAAGCCTGCAGGTGTGAGCCAGTTAAAAGAAAAGGCTTTGGCTAAATAGATTCTTTGACTGCCAGGGATTAGAGTCATGGCACCAGTGGTAACACACATCTTTTCCTTTAATTTACAAAATTTTCTCACGAGTTTGCAAGAGTTCACCCCATCAGGGGCTTTCTGAGGCCATTGAAATGTCTTAAGTTTTAATTAAGTTGGAGTTGACAGAAGAAAGCTTTTTTGGCACAGAGTCAGGGTCATTAATTACTGCTATCTTTGTTTCTTTCAGAAAAAAGAACTCTACTGACTTGTTGGGTTACTTATACAGCCTACATTTTCTATCCTGCAGTCCTTATTCACCTCCAAGCAAGGCTTGATTAAGCAGTTTACCAATTACTTCCATCAATCTGGTTTACAAATCCTATGGGTAATCGTAACTTCAGAAGCTTTTCTCTCTGCTGAGTTGAGGTACAGTAGTAATGAAAGCAGCAGTACTGTTAGATCTGCGAAACATTTTAAATTTCTAGGTTTTTCATCTGAAATGGTACTTGAATCACATTCTTGTTTTTATAATTTTGTACCTATCCTCTTACACCCTTGCAGCTAGATGGTCAGTTATTAGCAGACAAAGGCCACACTGCATAAAACTAAGCAGAATAAAGATAATTTCCTCACTGTCTTGCAATTCTGGGGCTACTGTTTTCTACCAGAGAAATACCTGCGAATAAGCTAGCATTCAAATTAAAGGACATTGTATCTGTATTTGATAATAGCTGAGACTACTTACCAAAAAATTAAAAGTCTAGAATAATAAGCTAAAATTTTTACCCCATAACAATTATTCATTGGCCTAAGTAAAGGCTATCTGGAGGTGTCATTTCTGCCAGCTGCATTCACATCATAAAAAAGCTAATACCTTAACTGCCACTAATTTGCTGCTTCATCAGAGTTTGAGATACGGGGAAAGCACTGTCTCCCTCATTCCTAGAGATAATGGTCTCAAGGCTCACTGTGAAATGCAATATTGTAAAATGACATTCAATATATGCATTCCACAGATAAAGGGAAGACTTCTGTTTCTAAGCCTGTCCGTTCTTTGCCTCAGGTGATCCCTAATTTCATATGCATACACAGTTAGTACATATTCCTCTAAAACAAACACACCACAGTTTGATAGTCATATAGTTTCACATGCCCAGTAAAGTCTTGGGTTTTTACAAAGTCTTTTGCATAAATACCATTACCATTATTAGAAAGCTTGATAACTATATATCTTTCTAAGTACACTGCTTGATCATTTAAATGAAGTTTGTTTTATCAAAATCCTCAAATTCCTTAAAGCCTGCAAAAGGCCTATGTCAAACTACATATTTTGTACTGTTTTTAATAAAAACATTGGCAAAATAATATTTTTTCAGACACTCTGACTTGGATTTCTGATTTATGAAGTACACTTTACCATTCTGAGCTACTCTGCTCAGCAAGTGGTTGCGCAGAGACTGCAAGACTTGAAATGTCTGTGGAGTAGTATAAATTATTTTGATCCTCCCTTGGGTATTTACTTAATTTCCCACCCATTTACTGTACTTCGCATAAAATGGCAGAAGTGAGATAGAAACTATTAAAAAGCTAGAAACACAACCAAGAACGTTAACCAGCTGTGGGAAGTTAACATGCCTGCAACAGAGTTAAAGAAACTACTTTGATGCTATGCATTATGTTTCTCTCTGTTACCTCTCTTTCCCAAATTCAACATTCAGAATGACAATCCTACAGAAATTGCAGCAGATATTTCTTTCACAAAATATTGAAAAGTGGTATTACAAAGAGATGTTGATACTTCTTATAAAATAATCGTCCTCTCTTTATTTGAAACTTTTTTCTTTGGGACTTTTTGTTTGTTTGTTTGTTTGTGTTTTTTGGTAACAAAGCAACACAGAATTGCATCAATCTTTGTTACTGTGTTCATTTTTTTCACCTTAGTTAAAACCATCTCTAACAACAAAAGTAATCCCGCCACTTTACTTACTTTTGCAGGATGCATCTTTATACAGATATTTAGATGCCATCATATCTTCGAATCCTTTTTTTCCACACACAGCCTCACTGTCACCAGCTCCGCCAGTGTATATCTGCAACTTATGGATGAAATGCTCCTGTAGTGGAGCACTGGAAGAACTGAATCTCAGGGACACAGTCTCCCACTTATGTTTTGCAGGCTGCATCTGCCACCAATGTAGTTATGGTATCTGCACCTACAACACTGGGTATAGATGTCCCTTAGAACTTTGGGCTCTTTTTTCTCTCCTCTAGTAAGGACTTTGCCAGCCTTTTTTGGAACTCCAGCTTACTTTATTTGCCTTCTGTAGTCGAACAATATCTTTGAAATCCATCTCTCTCTTTAAAGAAATATACACAGAAATAAATATACTGATAAGAAAAGACCTCCCAGGCTGGCAAAAAGCCCCTTTAATAGGTTTATTTGTTTTATTCTACAGCTAACTGTGCAGTTCGAACCCCTTTTAGCCATGATGAGTAATGGCAAACTTTAATAGCTCAGTTCTGGTCTTAAATGCTGTGTGTGTGCAGCAGCATATATGTTTTAAAAATTGGAAACCTTTACATGAACAGAGTACATCAAAAGCTATTTTAACAAGCTGATTTAACAAGGTATTAAGATGCGTATTCAACTGAGGAGGCGGAGACTCAAGCTCTGTAAATTTATGTAAACAAATGTAGCACAAGTACTGTAAAAAAAAAAAAAAAGAGTTTGTACATCTCTTCTGAATATTCAACTTCTACTTTTCACTGTGGTCTTAGTCCTTTATTTATAACCCTCAATTTGACTGTTAGAGAAAACAAGCAACTACTGCTTCATTCAATATTGCTTGAACAAAATGGATTATTCCCTTGCATTTTTGGTCCTTTGCATGATTTTAGGTTGGTACATTTAAATACATAACCAGGCTACTTGACCTGAAGGGTTTCTGTGGTTTCTGTCTTAATAAGTGTATTGCTAATATGTCTTAGCAAAGGTGAAAAAACCCCCAAACATGTTAAAGTACCATTACACTAGTAATGAAATTACACTTCCTAAGTGAAATATTTATTTCATGATGAAATTCCTTTTCTGTTCTTTATCAAGCAAAAGGTTATAAGACTTTGAGACAGGCTCATCTACCAGTAGCAAAAATGGTCGGCGTTAGACAGAGCATTCATCTGCATCAGCAGCTTCACTGAAGGTCAACAAACAAGTACATTTCTGTGCTGATACTAAGAGATACTTTCTTTCATAGAGTAAAAGAGAGAGCAGTAGATCCTTTTATTTTAATAAAAGTGCATTTTCAATTACATTAGTAACTAAATATCTCTGTTGGTTCCTTCTATAATGGAAACATTACTGAAATACATATTTCTCCTTTTTGCTTTCTTATTAATAGGCCAATACATGTACTTATATGCTGCAGGTGTTGATGACATGAAAAACTATAGTGGATAATACTCACATGTTCCCTGTTCCATAACGGATATAGGTGAGGGAGATATGCTTCTGTAGCAGCCTGTTGGTATTAACTCTGGGTAATAAACATGCATTTGGATATAAGAAATAGAATATTGCAAAAAAAACCCAGGCAAGTAGTACTCGGTTGAATTTCTAGAATCACTAGAAAGAGAGAAAACCAGCTGGATACAAATCAAAGGGTCTGCAGCACCCACACACGCCTGAAGCAACCGCTGTACTTACTGAAGGACTATTAGCAACTGTTTCATGCTTCTGTACCCTACTTCAGGAGCCACTGTTTTGAAGGACAGTATTTCCTGTATTTCTGCTTCTGCCAAAGACAGCCCTCTCCCATGAGGGCTTAGGTAAAAAGGTAAAAGCAGGCTTAGGTAAAAAGGTAAGTCAAGTCACCCATACAAATTACGGAGTAAATTATCAAGTTTCACTAACTGACTACATTAAAGTGGGAAAGCATATTCCTATTTAAACTAAGCATACAGGTACGGATAAACATGCTTTAAAATGGTCTTTTCTTCGGGGTAGTCTTCTTTCATCTACTATGTGAGAAAAGAAAACTAAAACATCCTTCTGCAGATCACCTTGCAATGAACTGAACTAGTAAGGCTAGGAGCAGTTTATTTGGTGCCAAGGTGGCATGGCTAACAAAATACCCTAGCCAGAAAAAAATGAAATTAACATGTTTGGTGTGCAAAGATACTTGGTTAAACAATAAGTACTGTTCATATTACTTGCCTTATATGGAAACATGAAAATTAAAGCTGAAAAAGACAGCAGCGTTCATCCATCCGTGCAGAATGACTTCCTATTATATGCTTCAAAATTCATCGTCCAGTCTCATTTCACTATAAGAGAGCTTCCAATTACTACACCTATTCATATCTATTATTGTTTTATGACATGCCTAAAGCTGTGTGCAGTATTACGTCTTATCACAGTCTGTAGAAAGAGAGTCTGTCCCATTTCTACTCTCTAACATCACATAAGCAAGAATGAAATTGTTGAGAAGGGAGGCCAGTTGCTTCTCGTTCTATATTACAAACTTTTACCAAATTTGCTATCCACTATCACCCCTGCCTTGTTTCACCATCAATTCTTTACAGGCATCTTTCTTCTGCTGAGTATCTGTGTTTTGCATTATTATTTCAGCAGACGTATCAGATTCCCTTTGCCAGGTTGAATCCCATTTTTTATTTCCTCTCCATATTTCTAACCTGTCCTCACTTCTTTTTATATCTTCACACTCTGTCCTCACTGGTGTTGGCAACACCTTCCAGTTTTAATACGACCTGCAGATTTAATAAATGGTCTGTTTACCTCCCTTTCCTTAATCACATGATCAAGAAAATAAGCCTTTCACTTACATCTGCAGAACACCTCTGAGACACCTTACTCCATCCCCAAAATACAACTTGAACTCCTGCAACCAAATGGAAAATTCCCATGGCAACATGGGCACACTTATATTAATTTCAACTGCCCAAAACCTTTCCCTTCCTTTAAGCAAAGATCTGTGAGGTCGTTTCCTCCATATTTGCGGTTTTTTTATTTAATCACAGTTTTCAAGTATTTTTGCCTTATTTTCTCTACTTAAACTCATTTATTCCCCTCACTACATCACATCCTCTGGAAACTGCATTCCTGTGTTTCCTCAGGAGCTGCTCCAAGGTCCCCTTGGACCTTCAGCAACCATGTTCTTCTCCACATTTTTCAAAGAAGAACTGGAAAACATGGAGGGAGTTCCACTGAATGGCATGGTCCCTCCTTTCTCCCAAATCCTCAGAAGCTCCTCAAGGGATGAACCCTCTTGAGACTAGGTGCTAGGAAAAGAGAGAGACTGAGACTGTCTACCCAGGAAATCTATGGGAAAGCAAGGTCAGAAGACTACTTCTGCTATTTTATCTGCATGTTCACTTTTGCTTCCATACCATGTGTGTGCTCAGGAACAAGCAATGGTCAAGACCTCTTGGAAGCAATCTTATTTATTTCCATGTGAGGCAGTCAGAGGGGCCAGCCAAGAGAGAGGAGGCAAGTAGCACCTGCCTGGATATTCTTGGCCTCCTGAAAATGCCTTTGGGCTTAGAGACAAGAGAAACCATGGGGTAAAACCTTCAGCATCAGTGCAATAATATCTGTTATCTTACCTCTTACTCATTTTATTACTTCAAGTAGACCACAAATCTTTATGCAATCATGAAGATATGCACACATAGAGAATGAACCAAAAAAAAAAAAAAAAACACCACCCTGTATTCCTACTGTTCTCATTCTTCTAACTACTTTACTTTTAGGTCATCTTCAACTAAGATGTATCAAGTTGAAAGTTAAATTGTATTGGGATAAAGACTGTTTTTCTTGCAGCTTCAGTAAAGTTCCTATCACTCCTTTATAAACAACAACAGGCAGCCCTATGGTAATTACCAGAATTACTCTTTTTTTCTTTTATTAAAGATTAGTATTAGATTTGCTTTTTCCCAATCCTATGATAATTCCTCAATTGTACTTTACTTTTCAAAAATAATTACTAGTGATTATGTAAATTCATTATCTATGTCTCTTAAGACCATACTATGCTTATTATCCAGACCTGCTGATTTGCATTTATTCCATTTTTTCTAAGTATTGCCTTACTCCTTTTTTATCAACAACTATTTTGAAAAGGTCTTAATTACTTGATCTGTTATGTCCTTACTCTTTTTATTTTTCTTGTCAAAGACTGATTTTGAAAGTAGCTCAGTGCATCAGCCATTTCAGAAGCAGTTTTATTTTGTCACCCCCTTAATTTATTATTGAGCTTGTATTTTCACTCCATTATTTCTTTTTTTCTCCAATATATTTGAAATTCTATTCTTATTTCCCCTGGCTCCTTTGGCTAGTATTAACTCATTCTGCTTTTGCATTTCTTTTAACTTTTCCAAGTCTTAAAAGAGTTTTCATTTTCTTGGTTGTTTCTGTCTTTCACTTCTGCCCTGGGAGAGATCTGGCTTCCATAGATCTTTGAGCAGCCCCTGGTGAAACTAGACCAACTTCTCCTTATCCCACATATTTTCATATTTCTCAAAACTATAGTTTAGTGCCTTGTAGAAAGAGGAGTCACAGATAGAAAATACAACTGGGAATACCTGATTGCCATTTTCAACTGTGATTGAGCTGTAAAACATAGAAAATGATTTGACAATCCCGTGACTCAGTTTCACCCTCAGTGAAACCTGTATTTAATTCCACCCATCAGAAATCAGTGCTCTTTGGAAAAAGGAAAAATTGCTACTTGCAACGCCAGTAGTGGAACAAAAAATCAGCATTCCCAGCCCTGAATTGCAAAGCAAACAATGAAAACAATTTGCTAATAATTTGTCAAATTTCTAGCTTTGTTGCTACTGCTAAATGCTTAAATGTGTGCATAAGTATGACAATAGCAACTGACACATCTTTATGAAAGAACAAAAACAATGGGATCATAAAATCCTATGTTTTAATGAAAAAGTCAACAGCACAAGTAGCCTCAGAAATTGAGTCAGTTCTTTCCTACTTTCATCTCTTCCTTCTCTCAACTCCAACTTTGGAAGGAAAATAAAGATGAAATTGACAAATTAAATGCTGATTTTAAATATATGGACATCCGAATTCCCTATGTTTAAACAAACCCCAGTGAAATCAGTATACCCCAGTGAAAATAAATGCCCTGATCACTCTTCCCCTCTGGAGTTCTCTGCTTTTCCAGGTGCCTGCAGTGAGATCTCTTGCAATAATGGAGTACTGCAATCTTTGATACTTAATTGTACTGGATTACTGTTTGGCAATGAACCAAGTGGTTGGCCTGGGGACAGATCATTTTGTTTAACGGCTCATCACCAGAACCTCACCAGCATGCAAACAGAAATCACCATTCTGCTGCTGCCAAAAAACTGTGAGAACACAGGAGGCAAATCACCCTGGGAGACACTCATCTAATGGCATACACAGGTAAGTGATCACTTAAAAAAATGAAGGACAAAAGGCAAAAAAAGACTCAAAAATTTGAAAGTATGAAGAACCAGAAACACACAGTAAAGAGATACTTTTATCTAAAGGGAAAATCAACTAAAATCAAAACAAGTAGGTTTTTTCATGGTTAATTACCATTACACTTACAATAACTTGTTACTTATTGTTTGTGTAATTTAGGCTCGAGGGAGGAATATGTGAAAAGTCCTGTTCCAAGAAAGCTTCAAGGAAATAATTTATGAGAGCTCACAGATAAGAGCCTTTAGATTTGACATTTTGATTTCTACAATAAATTGTTTTATTTAAAAAGTAAAACATCATGTAAATTAATTCATCCCTCAAGCAACATGTAGAAATGCCTCAGACATGTTTCAACAAATGTTCAGTCTTCAGCTATGTTCATTATAATGTTCTACTATGATAATAAGTGCTCTGTAAATCAATAAGTAAAACTACACAGTGCCCAATTTAGAAATGCAGCTTCCGTCTCCTCTTATGCTTAGCAGAAGCAAATGGTTTTAGTACTGTTGTGTCCTCTCCTCCACTGTGACTGCAGAAAGTTTATGAAAGGCATTCTGTATGACTGATTATGAAAGACACATACCAGGACAGTGAAAAGTTTTATGGGGGCTGTGGCAAATATCAACAGTTTACAGAGACGGAGAAAAGCAAGCATCCAAAGGGATTATTTTCTTCATCTCCATACAACCAGGTGAGCAACGAAAAGAAATTAACAACTAGCAAAACTCCATTTCTTTCTCCTTCTTTCTTTGGCCTCTCCTAATTACCAGCCAGGTTCTTTAGTATTAAATGAAATTTATCATGAGGCTTTCTGGAAAAAAAAAAAAAAAAAAGAAAAAGTCATCCTGTCTTTTTCTTTTCTTTTTTTTTTTTTTTTTTAATGCCTCTCCACAAACAACCTTTTGCTCTTTTGTTTCATTTCCAAGCTGCAAAGACACAGTTCAGAAAGGGGGTTAGAATACTGCAGTGAGGAAGAAGATTATTTGTTTCTTGCCACCAAGTTTTCCAGGGACATTAAATAGATAAGGGTCAGTCTGTCACTTTTGACTTTACACCTCCTGCTAGTCTTCCCCTTTCATAGGTGCTTCTTGCTTCCTAGTCATTAGGTTTTTTCCTTAAGTACTAGGTAGACTTCATATTGAAGGTGCTTATCTAAATAAATATACTAGAAAGCAGAAAAAAGAGTTTGTAATACAATTAAAAAAAAAAATCAAATATAAGCAAATATTGTGTGTGCAGTTTGCTACAGCCTTTTCTTAATTCGTGAGATTTGTAGAAGAGCCTGACACATAGATACCACAAGTATACATAATAGGAAACATAATAATATCTTTGCAGATACTGAATTTATATGGAACACCCTGCAATAACCAAGCAGAAAACAGCATCAGGTAACCATGTGATGAAGCATATATGTATGTTTTTATACGCTTACATGTCTTAATGCACATAATACAGAAAAAAGGTATGTATATATGTTCATATACAAATACAAAATCAAGGTTACAACACATGGCATGTCCCAATATTCCAACTGTTGTATTAAACTTAAACAAGTTAAATATCACCATTTTTCTATCATCCAGACAAAGTAATAGGCTGAAGTGATAGGCTGCAGAAGGAAGCACATATTACAAGTTCATAGATGGGTCCCTAAAAATATGCATTTATAGTAAAAGCAATCAAACATACAGAGGCAATGATCAGGATCACTGAACAGAATCTTGCATAGAAAAACAAAGAAATATAGGACACAAACTGCCTTCTGGCACTACCAATAGTAATATCACAAAGATGATGGTTATTTTCTACAAATAAATCTAAAATGACCTTTCGGGCCACTTACAGTCTGTGATAATTTGTCATTTACTTTCCTTGATAATCATTTTACTGGAGGCCTGAATTTTCCTTAATTTACCATATAGGATGAGTTAAGTACAAAGACACCAAAAAGCAGAGACAGTGAATTAGTTGGGGTTAGAAACAAAAAATCTATTAGGCAGTTAATTCTTTGAACACTGGGCCACACAATTTTAAATTACTTAAACATCTGTACAAGAAACAAATAAATCCCGAAGGGTCAAATCCTGAAGTCTTTACTCAGACAAAATTCCCATTGGCTCATGGGATTTGACCCTTAGTTGGGAATATGCACAGGTTCAAACCATCTTTTTCAAGCTCAAATGTGGAAAATTCTCTTTGGACCAGGGAAGTCCTCAGGGAAGGGCTTTCTGATACCGCAAGCATTCAAGACACTAGTCTGGGCTAATCACTAACAGGTTAGCATCTCTGAAAATAATACTGTCTAACAGTAGAGGAATGTGTAGTCTGGTTCTCATAAAATTTCAAACCTGGGACAAACCAGAAGAATCTGGTAGAGCTACCTCTTGTTTCATCTGAATTAATAACACATTATCAGTTTGGTAAGAAAATATGAACTGTTATTATCAAGCTTCCAGACATACAATGAAACTTCGGAGCAAATGCAGTGGTAAATATTTGGTACTTCTCAGTAATCTCAGTAAATACTGTACACTGAATACTTATTTTTTCAGCATTGTTTCACTTTAAAAATGCTTAAAGGATTATGCTGTAAAACTGTAAAATAACTCTAAGTTTGAACATACTCTGAAAAACAAAAAAGCTACCACAGCACAGAATAATCAACAGTTAGTCTATCCTCAAGAAAATACAATCTCTTTCCTTAAAAGAAGACAAGAAATTCCCCATCAGACAAAGGTAAAGGCCAAAACTAAAATCTCTTTGCTTTAACAATAACTGACACAGAATTTGACGCAGCGATCAGTATCTCCTGTTTTCTTTCCCTGTTATTTTCTAAAAAACAGTCACTAATTTTTTTTTTTTTTTGAGGGGTAGGTTTTCAGCTTTAGAAGTTCAGCTTGAGACAGTACAGGCCAAATTTTCACAAAGACTGAACAAAGCAGACTAGTATCTGAAGGTGCTCAGCACCTCTGTAAATGCAGGTGCAAAGTATATGAACCAGTGCATCTGCATTAAGGAACTTCTTTTGAACAGCTGGAACAAAGTGCTGGCAAACTTTTGCTGGCCACTTTACCAGGCTGATAGATTTATATATTCATCCACAGAAGAAAGACCCCAGGGTAGCAGATGCCCACAAGGTGAGGGGGGAGTTTGTCACCTGGGGAAAACATGCAGAGATCAGAGGATCTCTACTGCTGCAGAAACTCTGCTCCTGGCAGGCATCTTAATTCCACTTACAGGAGGTGCTCCCTGGCTACTAATGTCCTGAGGACCCGCAGACTTGAATTTTTCACAGCCCTACTCCTTTTTCTTGGGAATCCTTGCAGAATTATGGGGAAAGGCATTATTAAGCATCTTTTAGCTATCGCCCATACAACACGTGTCCAATGCTTCCCCTGGAAGAGATCCTAGACATGCACAGCAACCCATGTAAAGTCTCACTATGAAAAAGGATGGTCTATACTAGGTCTCCCTGCCTCAAAAAGGACGGGCCAAAAGTTTCAGAGCCACAGAAGCACTTCTGCAGGGATGCAATACACAAATGTCAGATCTGGCAGAGAGTTTCTACTACACAACAAAAGCAACATTAAAAGCATTTCCTGACAGAGGTCAAAATTCTTTTTTTCATATTTAAAGTTCTTTTAAAATATTAGGTGTTTGTCTTAAGTACTTATTCCTGGTTATTATAATGGTTTAGCCTACTGAAAAGAGAAACAGGAAGACCAAAGTTCCTTTCCATAAACAAAATAGATTAAAAAAATTGTGACGGCAAGTGAATCCCACTTTATCGCTCTGCCTGGAATTTCTATTGCAGAAACACAAAACTCTGATTTATTTTTAAAACATTTTAAACACATACCAACATTACTTGGAAACAGGCCAGGTAAAGAAATTCCATCAGAACTGACACCCTACAAACACATGTTACCAGTAACCGCTATTGAGCCTAAAGAAATAAATGAAATGTTATACCTTTGGCAATGCAACACTTGGCACTTTGTCAAAGATTCATAGCAGCAAGGTATATATCTACTTTAAATATACAGTAAGCTCAAGACTATGTATTAAACATATGCACTGCCATCCCCCACTTAAGAGAAGTCTTCTGTCCCCCCATCTTTTAAAATTATTTAAGGCCTTTTTTAAACAGAAACACTACGCTACTTGTATTCCATAACTGACCAAAAATCATGGCTATGAACTCTCAGAAAACCTAATCCTTGCAAAGACAAGCATTACCTGACTGTTATTCAAAAAGTCTAGCTTAAAAAAAAAGGAGAGGAAGACTACAGAATAGAGGTGATGGTACTTTCAGGTGAGAGAATATATTCTTGAAAATGTTATCTTTAAAATAAGCAATAGGTTTGTTAGGGCTCTGGATATCTCTGGCAAATCACAGCCTGAAAGGCCTTCATCATCATCCTTAGCAGTCTATTAAATAAGAGGAAACTAATGCAAATTTCACATAAACAGGTGTGGTTTCTGGGGTTAAAAAGCTAACGTATCCACATTAGCTGCATTTTTACTTACTCCATAATAAAACAACCTCAAAAAACCCCAGCAATTCTCAAACAGGCAGTGATATTTCTGTAAAACATTACAAAGCAGACTTATAGAGTATTTTACAGAAAGCACATGGGTAGACTTAAAACACTTGAAGATCTTCTTGTATTTGGGGGGTAATTTAGACTCCTAATTATTACTGAATGATTCCATGGGAAGAAAATAAATAATAATAAATAAAAAAGACATGCATCTTCTCAGAATAAAGCTTCTACTCATTGCTAAGAATGTAAGCTCACTAAAAGACAGAGTCTCCACATGTATCTTTTGTGCTGGCATTTGAAAACTACACGTGGAATGCAACCACTGAATCTGGAGTCCAATGTCCCATTTGTACCTGTCCCTAGCAAGCATGCTGAAAAAAAAATTCATACACCACTGCTACAACATGTGAAGGCATGAGAACCAAGATTCTATGGCAGAAGATAAAGGCTTGCAGGACCTTATTCAAGGGGGAATGTATGTGGATCCGTAGGTGAAATCACATGCATCTGTGGTGCGGAGGAGAGGTGTTAATTTTAAAATCTGTTCACTATCCTCAAGGTGCAAGGGGGGATGGCCTTTCCTCTACTCAGTCTCTAACAGCAAATGATATCACCTTTTAGGAATTTTTTTTCTGGTAATGAAATCCGTGGTGGGCTGGAGGGAGGGAGTAAGGGACATCTGGATCCTCTTCTGGAATGACAATTAGGCAGTGGTCCATATTAACAACAGGCAGCCAGTAAAGTCACCCAGGCTCATGCATCAGATATAAAGTGATTACCTTCAAATATTGATTTTACAGCAAGACCGGTCCCAGAGGTTATAATGGTTGTTGCTTGTTTCTAAGTGGACAGGTTTTTGAGCACTGGAAGTGAACTCCACAAGGAACTATTACTTCCCAACAAATATTTCATGCACTTTTAGTGGCTAGTGTATGGAGACTATCCCAACAATCAGTGTGTCTAAGGGATTAGAAGAAATTATTAGCCCAAAGTGTTTTGTTGTTGCTTGCTTTTCCTATCTTTTATGTCACAGTGACTTGGGACATTTTGCTAGGAGACCTGAAGTTCTCCAATTCCTCTAATAAGGCCAGTGATTCATATGGCTCTCTTATTGCCTGAAGAAAGTGGGGTTTGGGTAAGTGCTAATCTTGTAAGGCTCAAGATAGGACAAAGTTATAGTGGTTCACCACAGCACGTAGGGGAATACACATGCATTCTGTGGCTGGATGGACATACTGGCTTTAATGTTTTTATACCTGTAATGTAAGGATATTTGGGGATACAGCACATCCGGGCATTCAAAAGTGAGGCACAAACATGCATGCTTTTCGGCATAGCTGTGTGTGCTTCTGTGTGGAATTCATACTGCTGTTTATTCCCTTCCTCCTAAATCTGTGACAAATCTGAGCTGCCTTTGAAAGACTTTTGTCTTTACAGATGCCTATGACAACCTGAAGCAGCTGAAGCCAGAAGGTACAGGTGCCCAAGGCTCCAATAGCAACAGGCTGCAACAGGACCAGGGTTTGGTCCAGAGGCCGGCTCCGTCACCCCAACTGGCTCCTCTGAACCTCTCTCACATCTTAGGGACCTACTGTACAATCAGCCCTTATGCCCTCAAATGAGCATCTCTTATGCACTTCCCTCAGGGGCTACAGTAATATTTTCTACTTACAGCCACTTGTGAAGACCACTGAAAAATGGCAGCTAATGCTGAACGCAGCTGCCCACTTATTTAGTAAATTTTCTCATAGATAGCACTTATGCTCTTGACACTGCAGCTGCTACTAGTTCCTGTCTACGTGAATCTTTAAGAATTTCTTTAGATGAGGATTTCTAACATGTCAAAATATGCTTCCTAGTACAACTTAAAAGCCTTTAACTCAGCTAGATTGAGTTAAACCTTCAGAGAAAGCTTAGGTTTTAATTTGACCAGCTTTTAAGTTCATATTCTTTGATAATGTTGTGCTTAAAAGGTGCTAGCTAACATGTTCTCATCAAAGCCATTTACTAAAATATTGGTATCTACAAAAACTGTCTTAGTTTTTGCCTCTGCCTCCTGACCGTCTCCAACAGCAGGTTTTAAGCAAGTTTTATAACTTTGAGGATCATGAGCTGGTGTCAGCAGTAGTTCCTTGACCACAGTGTTCAACTGCCCTAACAAAGTTTTCTGATTTCTGTGAGGTACCACAACACCTATTGCATCAGCCATACTCCCACAGAAAATGGGATGAGTTGAGAAATCTGCAGAATTTACTTTACCATTTTGCTTTATGCAATTTTACAAAATATTTTTTAGTTCCAAGCATTCGGGCTTAGAAATATTATATGTAGGGAACAAGGAAAAGGTTCCTATTTGTCCATTAAAAAAAAAAAGTATTTTCAGTTTAGAAACTCAGAACAGCATGCTTTACACTGGCAGTGACCTTTATTTTGAATATAATGCTAAATTGCAACCTTTTACTGTCTAATGACCATTACTGATTATTACATAAAATGTAACTAACTTTTTTTAAGTATTATTGGTCTGTTAGGTACCTTTGAATGCCCATATACATTGCGGTACCCATATATCCATATATTAGATAGATCACTTATTTACCCTAGTACGTATCACTTTAATTTGATTTAACACCATTGAAATATATAAAGACTATCCCTGACACTCAGATGAAAGATTTGACTGAAGCATCACAAAAATATGTTGAGCAATCAACACCAACACACAGTTAAAATAGATTCCTCCTTTGCATAGGAGGACATCACTGCTGACATCTTAAGCCTAATATAACATGAAATTAGCAGAAAACATCAAGAAAAATCCACCTCCAGATATGTCATCTGTAACAGTGTGTAATGCTCTAGATGTACTTCATTAACACAGACAAAGTTTTAGAAAGTATTATATGATCTCTGATGGAGAGACCGTCTGCTATTAGATATTCTGCCGCCTGCTGAAAGATGCTAGTGACTTCAGCACAAATACAAATTGCCAAGATGACTTATTGATAAGCAAAGTTATCATTGTGATGGACCGTAAAATACTTAATACAGCTCTTGGCTACCTTTGACAATAGGACAGCATGTACTATCCCCTTTTCTTGATCTTTCTTGCTGTATGTTTTCACAGTCTTTCAGGTGCAGATGAGTGCAGCAGGACTAAAATTCTTGACACTTATTAGGTCTCTACTGGGCAGTAATGAAGATACAACTGTACTTTTACTCTGTGGTATGGTCTTTCCCATTCGATACCAGTGGGGAAATTAATAAAACCTGGAATTGACTGTAAAGTCCAGATAGTTACTGGCTTTTACAGAAGTGTTCTGGAATGATGAGGACACAAAGCAGCTTCTCACTTTTATAAAGTCTGTGAAAAGGCCAGGCCTGCTATCAAACTTTTAGCCTCAAGGTAAAAGGTCCGTTTTTTACAATTTTCCTCTGAGCCACTTCAGGGCCAGAAAGTATCCCAAAGACAGAGAGACAGAACTATGAAGACAATAATTTTCTTCCTCAATACCTCTCAAGGGAGTTCATCTGTAAATAGCAATTAGAAGTTTTAGCTGATACGTGGCAAACCATTTACAGCAATCCAAAGCAATTTCTAAAGCCATATAATAAAAACAACATCAATAGGCAGCCTTTTTATTTATTTTTATATTGTTTATGCTGTTTTTCAGCTCTTATAATATGACACATGTTCTGACAACTGTATCAGTTTGGGTAGCACCTTACTCTCCAAAGGACATCAAAATACTTGGAATATTTGTCACAGAAGAAGGTATTCTTTGTAAGACTATGGTTGTCAGAATATGGTCCTTGAATGGTGACTCACTAGGCAGGAATGTGGTGCATTGCTATTATTCATTTACCATTTAATGACACAGACTTTTAACATACAGCTCATACCAGAGTGTTCTAAATCCTCAGTGTGAGGAAATCTCAAATTAGTTGAAAAATTATTTGAGAACTTCAAGCTGCCGTGTTAGTTAAAATCATCAAAACTAGAGAAAGGAAACATGCAGATAATAAAGTAACCAATGAGAGAGCCTGATCAAAAAATGTTTTAGAAATGGTGATGTCAAAACAATTTGTTTTTTTTCAAATCACATTTATATAAGTATTTAGATCCGTTATAAATCTAACTGGGTTGGCTATTTTAATTGTACTTTACAATGTTAGTATTAATTCCAAAAGGAAGACTATTTCACGTATCCAATTTTTTCCCAGGTTTTCATACTTCATCCTTCCTTTTGATCTAATTCCTTAATACTGCATCATTTATTTGTTCAGGTTGAGATATTCTACTTGTTTATAAATGCACAATATTCAATCTTTATAAAAACTCTCTCTCCCATAGACTTCAAGGTCTTTACTGTGAATATATCTAGAACTTTCAGGGAAAGCTTACAACAAGCAGATCAGAATTTATCTATGGTACAGAAACCAATTGATTTCTGTTAATGCAAATTCCATTCATTGATTTTAGAAAATAAACACACCATGATTTTTTCCCCATTATCAATGTTTGACATGACACTCAAGGATACATTTAAATCAGACATACAGAACTCTTGGACTGATGTAAGAGTGTTAGGTTAAACTCATTTTTTTAAAAAATTATATTTTAATCCCAAAAGGATAAACATTTATCCTCTAAGATACAGGGATAAAGATTTTAATGGCATCTTGCTTTGGGATTCAAAATAAATAAGGCAAAGATGAGTTTCCATCTTCTTAAAACTAAATTACAGAGATTAAAATATATAAACACAAAATGAAGGTATTCCATTTGCATATTATATTTCGCTCTTAAAGTTGATATTGAAGATTAAGGGTCAGCATTTAATCCTCACTATCCTAATCCCTAAAATTACAAAGACAGGCATAAGTGCATGTCTGCTCCACTAAATTACCTTGAAAGAAAGCAAATTCCGGATGAAAAGGGAAGCATATTTATATTATGGTGATTTAAAATCTGTCGCCTAAACACATCTTCTCCCCTCTATCCATTGACCTAAATTGCACACTAAAAGCTTGCTTGTCTGCAAATGGGCAGCTAACACTTTGAGACAATCCAGAGATTCTTCACTTACGCACAATCATGCCAACTATTTTTCTGACTACAATAAACACTGTCTCTTTCATATTTTGCAGAAACAAGAGTCAAGTTACAAACCAGAAGAATTTCTCTACTTTTCCCAGCCTGATTCCTAGATATAGATAATTCTATAAATTTAGGATTCTGAGAGAAAAATGTATTACTGAAAATTAATGGGTCAAGCATTTTCTGAATTAAACAGTTGCAACTCTAAGGGGAATTACACCCCAGTGGATATTGTACCTCAGAAGAAGTAGAATTGTAACATAAAATAAGCCTAGTCTCTAGAAGAAAAAAATGCTATACTCTATTCAGATATGTCTCTAAAATATTATGGTTTTCTATAGGTTACAAGGAACGACTGAAATTAATGATGGAGCTGCCATTGACTTGAATAGGACAAAGACATCGACCCTCACTGTCCATTCTGTTGCCTTACCAATATTCTATTGCAATGGAGGAAAAAAACAGATAAACCATCAAAAATACTGGGACATAAAAGACTAAAAGTAAACACATAGAACTGCAGTCTGTATTTTACACTCAGCAGTTATCTACTTCCTAATATTGCAGGTTGATAGAAGTGAAACACCACGCAGTGAGGTAAAATATCTATGCTGCACTCAGCCCTTCAGATTTGCCATGAGAATTGTCTGTCTACATTTGTATCAAGATGTGCCAGTATTTATTTTTGAAGAATTCTTTCACAACTTAAGACATCTAGGAGAGAACAACTTTATCATGATTGTCAAAATGAGCAACTCTGTAATTATATTCATCAAGAGGGCACTAGTTTCCTTCTTCTGAAGTTCCTTTAACGTAAGTTTATACTCTAAAGGGTAAACAAAATCCTTGTACAAAATCTGTTAGGCAATAAGAGTTTTTTACCTGTAAAGAAATTTTTATGACTGGTCATAAGGTTTCTTTCTGCCTACCAGAATGTGTGGAGCTAAAATGCTATCACTACATTTAAGAAGACTGAAAAACATCTCAAGCTTAGTAAATGAGTTTATTTTTTTAACTCTGCACATTTCTCCATTAAAAGCATATTTTAGAATCATCCTAAAACACTTTTTCCACTAATTTTCATCTTCCGTAGGTATAAAAAACGTCTTCCAAACACAAACCCTTCAATTAAAAGGTTCAATCATCTCAAGAAGAAAAAAAACGCACACAACAAATGCTGCTGTGATATTCAGTATTTCAGAGCCAAACCCCTGCTGCTTGGTCATGATAGTTATAAAAGCACACTAATGAAAGCAGCAAAATTTATAATTAATTTTAATTCTGATGAAACCATACTGCTCTAATCAACTGCCTATCAAATGTCGGTGCAAATTACACTAACAAAAATAATTATTACGACAGGTTGGCAGAATAAAATTTTTTATATACTCCATCTGCATAGAGAATGCCTGTGTGGGAATTGCTTTTAATGAACAACAAATTACAATTACTAAACTAAATGAACCATCTGCCTTTTTTGTTTGTTTTCACAGTCTCACTGGTGCAAGGTGCACTGTCAGCTTAAAAGCCATTCAAAATGGCAGACCGACCTATCACCAGACTTTCATGTCCACAATATTTTAACTTAAAAGCCATAACAGATGTTTTTAATTTTATGAAGAGGACAAGAATGTTTTATAATATTCCAAATATAAAAGGCTAGTGTTTAAATAATAATAATAATAAGGTACATGCCTATTTCAGACTGCAGGGTTTGTCTGACTAAATATCTCTAAACCTTAAAATAGCACATGAAGTATTCATGGACCAATACCAATAGAAAGAAACAAGTCTTTATGTCCTTTATTAACAATTTTATTTAAGTAAATGTTCTGTCTCTAGTCTTTAATAAGCAACCACTGTTTTTTTGAGAAACAGGAGCACTCATGAGCACTAACAACATCTATTAATAAACTTTTACCAAGCATATTTGAAGTGCTTATTTGGATATGTCATCTGGCATCTGCATTAATGAAAAAAAGAAAAAAAAAAAAAGGAAAACCAGAGTCGTCTTAGCACAGTCTTGTATCAGCTGAGCTTTCCTTGCTGAGTTTTGGGGGACCATGGTATTATGTAACAGCTGGAGGATTAACTCCTATCACACTCACTGAGGGGAAAAAGAAACTGACCTGCACACCCACTTAAAAAAAAAAAAAAAGGAACCTCAACTTACTATTGTATGACATAAAAGGGATGGTTGAGGAGATACTTTTTATTTCCTTATATTACTACCTAGTGATTACATCAGCCATATTTTCAAAAAGCCTGGCTCATCACTTAAAATTAAAAAGCTTGCAATATTTCTAAAATGAAACCTTTTCTGTTGAAGGGGCTGAACTTTGTGAGCCTTTGAGACAAAAGCTTCTTCTTTGTCTTAACTACCAAAATCCTTCGAGCCAAACCTAAAAGTACCACTGCTACAGAAAAGAAAGAAAAATAAAGAAGAAAAGGAAAAAAAACCCCCACAACACACACACACACACAAAAACTCACCACCAACAAAAAACCCACCAAACCCTACTACTGTGTCAGTATCCAGTGAATCTGTCATTTCTCCCTGACACTGTCTGCAAATGCAACTGTGTTATTTCGGGTTTGAAGCCCTGATTTGAAGGACAGTTGTAAAAAGGAGAAAGTTTAAAAGAGTCTCCTTTGTTTTGAACAGCTTTGGTTCAAATCTTTGGGGATGTGATCAGTAAATGTAAATACTATTTTTACATTCTGTTTTTAATGTTATTGGCATGTCTATTTTCAATTTATTCTAAGTTATTGAGACAATGTGTAAGACAAGGGGAAAAAAGTGACTAAGAGAATGGACATCTCACTTCTAAGTATATTAAATCATTTAATGAACCATAGGTACAGACTGATGCAAAGTAAAATCAACTTTTATTTCCAGATCTCCATAAAGCTGGATAAGTAAAGGTAGCTTAAAATCATTCCTGTTTTAGGTCAATATTATTTATCATTATCCATACTGGGGGCTACTGTGCATTGCTTCAGAATAATAGATTTAGCTGGTTTGCATGGCAGTGCCCACTCACATACCCATGTCTGACCTGGGGATTAAAACAATCCTTATTCCCCTCCCCCTTCTACACACCTCTGGCTACGACTAGAAATAACAAAGAAAAATCTGATTCCTCTACAAGGATATTTGACATTAAAAGGTGCATTACAGTGCTTACATTACAATGTTATTACAATTAATATTTGCAATTATCTAACTTGTAATACCAGCATTATTAACTACAGTTCTTTGTGGAGATACGTGAGGTAGGTATGTTAAAAGCCGATTAAATGTTAGTACGTTCACTGAACAGCATTAATAAAAAGGTTTCGTTCTCATTTTTACTTTACAGTAGTCTTGTTTCTCCTGCTATCTGGACTTTATTTGAAGAAGCCCTTATTTGAAAGCCTTTGACTGGCTTCCACAACAGTTCACCTTCCAGGATCTACATAGCATTGTCTGGGGCAATGTTTTTTGCTCTGTAGTTTTTACCATCATGGTTTGGATGCCTGGAAAAATTACATCTCGATTTTCCCTTTGAAGTCTTTCCTCAAATAATCAATGTGTTTTCTTCCTTTCTACTAGATTAAGCTTTCCTGTTCTTTTGGGTCAAGCAATACTTTTACCTCCCACAGCTCTTCTTCAAGGCCCACTGACATACTAAAGTCTGAGAATTCTCCAGCACACTATTAACGATGTGCAGGGAAAGAGGAAGTACTGAAAAGTGAAAAATACCATGCTCAACAACATGCCCCTCCCTGAAGAAGATTGATCCTCCTCTTACAATTCAAATCTTCTGTTCTCCCCCACACTGCCTGTGTTATAGAAATCAGTAGTGCTTCCTAGGCAGAGTCCAGGCATATGCCCTGTCATCTCCCAGCTCTGTACAGGGACAAATCCCTGCAGTGCACCATCTTACCTTTGCTTTCCCTATTCCCTTTAAGACCTGGCTTCCACAGATTGACTGGCCAGCATTGGAGAGTTGCTGTGTCCAGATCCTGACAGCTATCTGCGCACAACCTCAGCATTTCTGGATTGTTTATAATAACATTCACAACACTGGAGCCTGTCTTCCTAATCCTTGCTCAGAGCAGAGTGTACAGAACAATTAATTATGGCTAGCACACAGATTTAACATGTTACTGCAATGCAAAAAACAGTAATCTGAATCAAGCCATATCTCACATCTTGCCAAGTGGATTCTGCAGAACTAGCTATCACAAGAGCCAGGTGGCAGATGCCTCTTTCTCTTCCAAGAGGTGGAATAAAATTGTGCTTCCTAGAAACATGGGGAGATCTTGTTGGTACTGAATCATAACCGGTCTTAGAATGATCCAAGTGTTTCTAATAGTCATTTTAAAAAATATATTCAAAGCCTATACCTTGACAAGCTGCATTGAGGATATCACATTATCTTTGGAGTAATGCTGATGAATTATTACTCAAATCCAAGTCCACAGCCTATGAATACTCATCTGAAGGGAAACTTTTTGTCATGTTCTTTTAACAGAAGCAAATTAATTAGTTGCCAAATGGCCCTTTCTGTCTATTGTCTGTACTTCCAAATAAAATAAATGAAACACTAATTATGATGCAGACACTCCTCTCCCACGCTGAGTGATAAGTTGACAAAGAAAAAAAATAACCCAGACATGCAGATTCAGTTGTTTACTGTCAGAGTAGTACCTTGCCTTAGTGAGACTAAAATTGCGAACAGAAAGGCATCTTATTTACATTTGAAACACTCAGTTCTGGTATTCATTTTTGAAGTTTAATGCTGTCCTCTGAGAACAGTCACTGAGGGAGACAGAGAGATGGAAACGCAGGAGCAACACTATGAATCATACCCTTGGCCCAGCTACTCTGACATGCTGTCTATGCAAGCAGCTAATGTCAGATCCACAGAAAAGCGGGGTACAAATACAGCTCTTCAACAGCCAAAATGAATGTGCAGTATGACGAGGGATCCTTGCCTGACCCCGGAAGACAGCCTGTTTATATCCTGACTTAAACAATAATAATAGAGAACCTAACATTCTTGTATCTTTTTGTTTTAGCCCACATAATCAGAAACATCATTAATGTTCATGCCCTTATCCTTCTTAAAAATCCTGATAAACTGTTTATCCGGATAACCCCCCACTGCAGCAGTGAATTTCACAGGCTGATTATTTACTGCAGAAAACAAGAGTAGCTCTGAGTTTCACCAAATGCCACCTCCCTTTCCTACTACAGTGTCGAGTAAAGTGAGCACATGGCTGGGTTTCACTCTCTCCTTCATCATTTTATATACAGCCCTAAGCCATACCACCTTGTGCTGTGATCCCTTCAGATCTCGCAGGCTAAAGCAGGGTCAATACTTGGAGGGGAGATCTCCAAGGAAAACACCAGTGCTACAAAAAAGAGTTTTGGTAATTCATTGATGCTGCTCTCTGTCTAAATTAGTAATGACTCAGTGCCTTAGCTTGGTGTTTAACAGCACCGTCCTGTTAGGAAATGTTTTCTTTTGGTTGAAACAAAGAACAGATTTCACAACCACTTGTACTTAATAAAGTTATTAAGTACGTGGCACATTTTTTTTCAAAGGAGGAAGAGTGTTAAGACAAATGTCTTGGCCAAATTTCAACTTGTAATTATGTTTTGCCTACCTACAGGCAATTCCCTGTGCAGTTTCACTTGAATACAGCTTTTTTTTCTTTTTTTTTTTTTTTCACCTGCCTTGAAAATACAGCAATGCTGCTGCACACAATTAAACACAAGCTTCCTTCCACTCTACCAGTATGTACATGAAGATGGCCCTATATGCACTTGGACTAACACAGAATGAAGGAGAACTGAATTTAATTAACATTGTTAAAACACTTTGAAAGCTTCTGAATAAAGGCTTTACAGAAGTGTAAAGTATTACCATGGTTCCTACAGTCTATTTATTTAGACTTAATAAGATTCCCTTCCCACACACATGCACACACACACACGTCACCTTTTCTTTCTTTGCTAAGTAAAAGTACATTAATAAATCTAATATCCAAGACACCAAAATTTTTTTTTCACCTAAGAACAAACTTGGCCCAACATGGGCACCCTTTATTCCCTTTATCCTGTAAGAAACTGAAAGACAAGTGCAATTTGCTATGTGGTGGAATGATTGAAAATTACAAATTTTGTCCAAGAAAGCGAGAGAGCAGATTCTCCATTTGCCAATCACTCTCTGAAAACACAAGCTTCCAGGTATCTTTGAGATTTCATCCAGGGAACTGCTAGCTCATCTGAATCATGTATATGAAGCGAGGTTTTCAGAGAGATTTGGGGTTCGACTCATTTCAGTGTTTATAGATTGAAAGATTGGAACTGCAACTAGAAACCAGTTGTGAGATTTGGAATAGAACTGGGACAGCACCTGCAAAATACTTGCTGTCAGAAGCACTGACTAACAGATAGATGGCTATTTTCCTGGCAGCTCAAAACTCGCAAAACTTCAGAGGTTTACCTCTCGCCTCAAATTGGAAGGTGGCAAAGTATGGTCCACTAAGTTCTGCAAGTTCTGTAGTTAGAATTAAAACAACAGACAGAGAGGTGGAAAATAGTGGACATATTTGTCTGAAATTCCTGAATTAGTTCCTTCTATGCCCCACCTCTTGGCTGTTTGCTCTTCACAAATTTCTACATACTAAATCTGCTGACCTAAGCAAGGAATTTGTTTCAGAAATGGCTACGTTTAAATATATACTGCAGAATATCCAGGGAAAGCACATTCTGAATGTGTAAACTGAGCATTCACGAAAGAGCCAATTTCTAATGGTACATTTGCAATCAATCAGGGAACAGAAATGTACCACGTGCCAAACCAAAACTAACCAACAAAGCACAAAAGTTTAAATGTATTAAATATTGAAACTGACTGGAAGTTGAAGCAAGCAGCAGGACTGAGAAGGCTTTGGAAGATATTTTTAAGACAAAAGAATTTGAGAGAAGCCGATTTGAAAGAGAAGCAACATCTACACGTTTAGCAACCTGACATATATATAAATGACGAAGTGATACTCATCATTCCTTGGGTTACCTCGGTAGCCAGAATCACAAGGCTTATGACTGTGGGACAGCTATGCAATGCTGCCTTGGCCATTCCTACCAGCTCTGAATCCTACCAGAATGACTTCAGTTTACACAGCTGATATATCCAAACCCCTGGCAAGATACAGTCAGACAATTGATTCCACCATCCAAGTCTAATGAAACAGTTGTGCAAATGAAAATCATCTGCATCTTGGAGACACCCCCACTTGAAGCACAGATGATTCTCCTGTAATGGCCTTGAGCATATGTTAATCAAGAAGGGTGACAGACTAGAACTCAGCAATACTCCACATGGGAACACATGAATGCACCCACTAGGCTGATGAACAACCACCCCAAACCGCTCCCAATCCTGAGCCCTCCTGCAAAAAAAGAATGGAATCACTCAAGAGTAACTTCATTTATTGCTCTCATGGCCTTCAGCTATTCATCAATACCACTTTATCATCAAATGTATCAAAAGTATCCGACAGATCTGCAATAATAGGCATGCTTTAATAGTGTCTAAGGGGTAAAGAAATGCCCTGATGCCTCTGTCATCAAGTGCAGCTAGTAGCACTGATTCTGCCTGTCATCTGGCCTTTAAATATAGCAATTCCCCATGCAGGTGTATAGAAGTGACAGTAGTTCAACCAATTGATGCCTGAATGTGCATATTCAGTCAGTCCTAATTTGACTCTATCGTGTATCAAGAAAGTGAGAGTACATAGGAGTTCCCAAGTCAAATTCTCCACAATTTTTCATTGTAATTGACTTCAAATATTCTAAAACATATATGTATATACATTTCAGTAATCAATATAATTAGTTATGCACATGAATATTTAATGAGTCTTTGAACTAAAGATTCAACAGTTTAAGAGAACTAGTAAGGTAATAAGAAACAATATTTATTTCATTGGTGGGTTTTAGGATCCTGAAAATGAAAGAAAGAAAAGGTCTATTTCTTCTTATTGATAGCACAGTTATTCCCTATAGTGATTTGACCAGATGAAAAATCAGCATTTAAATAGAAGTCACCAATTCAAAAGAGTAGTCCAAATCTGGATTGATTCACCAGCTGTCTAGTGGTCCATCAGAAATGCTCTAGCGCTCTCACTCCGCTTTTTGACTGGGTATAAGTCATCATAAGTCAGTATTGTCCTTATCAGGATTGTTGCTATCAGCAGAAAAGCCAGGAAATGATACCTAAGGTAACAGTACCCCTCCTCTTTACCACAGGACGATGCTTGCATTCAAGTCATTATACTGGGAGATTCTGCACTGATGCTCTGTAGTTAGCAGAGATCACTTGTCTGCCCTTGTCATGCAACTCTGAGAACTAAAATTTGTTTACATAATTTTTTTAAATCAATGCACAAATTGAGACTGAACTGTTAAACTGCTGAACTGCAAAAGACATCTGAACATTAGAATTAAAAGAAACTCCAAGGATTGATACTATAGGAGTTAAACTCGTTTCAATGTGAATTTTACTTTTTGATCACCAAGTAAAAGTGAATTCTGTAAAAAACATAAGTTTTGATATGCATCTACCATTGTTTGTTATATTTTCTTATTTATAGCAACATAAACCATGCAAGTTCCCAAAGGGTTAATACAACTAGATGACTGAAATTCATGAGCATAATCCTAAACAAGTGAGTTGAAGTTCTATCAGGTCTATTTCATAGCATCAGGGATTACTGCTAGCAGTCTAATCCTACTGAGCCTAAGGGAGGAACGTTGTATTGTATTTGAAATCCTGGCCAGGAAAGAACGGAAGGTTAAATGGGTGCCTTGCTCTGTAATCAAATATCACAGGCACTACTTATCTATTCAATGAACAACTAACGTAGAAAATCAATTAGGAAACAAATAGCTTCTTCTTTTGAATTTTTTTTACCTAACAAAAAGAGAGAGTGAGGAATAAATGGTTTTAGAATATTGTTTAATGAAACTATATCATATTATAAAATAATTCTACACATAGACCGGCAAATATAGGTACAAAATACTCCCTAGCAACTGCTAGTGTTTTCATGCTATTTCTTTAATAAGTACTAGGGCTGTTTTCTAGGATAGCATGTATTCAAACTCTGGCAATTGAGTGTCTTCTGAACATATAAGGCAGCACACAGAAACTATACATACAAAAATATTAACTGACTGCAGATAATTGGACAGTGCTCAAATGAAATCACAAATACATATCCGGTTGTTTGTAACTGAACATCTTAAATTATGTATCAGCTGTGAAGAGCATTTCTTCAGCTGTGCTTCGTCTTTTGTTCACTTGGTTAAAATCCCAGGAGTACTGAAAAAGGCTGAAGCTCCTGCTGGTCTTTGTTCCCAGCAGGGAGAAGTCCCTTTTGGTGGTCTTGAGGTTAACACCCTACCCGCTTCCCCGCCCCCCCATACCTGTCATTCTGAATAGACTTCACAGTCTGTGCACACAGACAAACAGCCTGACCTGGCCAGCTAGTTTGACCCCTGGGCAGGAAGAAGATCACATCTGGTTATTAATATTGGGACATTAAAAAAATGTAATCTTCAAGGCACTTGGAGAAGCAGGTTGGCAATTATACAGTATGCACTGGATGTCAGTCAGGGAGCATGTTAGATGTCAGATACAGTCTCCCTCTGTATCTCTGAAAGCTGGTGAGAGAAGTTAGCCCAAAGCACTTAAATCTTCAGATTATCTGTTCTTCTGCTTCCCAATTTTAGTCTCTTTTACACAATTTTATAATGTAAAACATTTGTAGCTGAAAAATGATGCAACTAGAAAAAAACCCACATGATTTTACAGTAGGGGAAGGCAACTGATAAAGGAAACAAAACCTATCAATATTACAATTGTGAAAAACACTTCCCCATTACTTTCTCTGAGTATTTTACTACTATCCAGATTTTTTAGTTCATTCATTCTGGGCATCTGCATATTAGATGGTTTAAACATAGTTTATATAACTTGATAAAATATACAGAAACACAGTTTTACATGCTTGTGATAAATATTATACACAAGCGTATGCATACAAAGCTTTATATAGCACAGATTTTAGTGCCATGTGAAATCTTAGTTCCACCAAAGTCATTGGAAAATTTACCTTTTGCTTGAGTTGAGAAAAAATTTACCCCAGCTAAACAACAACACAGAGTCTCATCAGGATATGTACTGTAGCTATAAAGCCCTGCTCTGACACCTGTATGTAGCCAGATAATCATTTACATGTGCCCCTACTGGTTATACCTAAAATAGAATGAAACACCGTGGTTGGAACTATTGTATCAGATATTTTGCTGGCATCCCAGCCTATTGATGCCACATGGAAGATTTTGTAAAACCAGCCCAGGTCCAGCATACTTCACAAGGAGCACTCTGACCTCCCAAAGCACACCTCTACACCTGTCATGTGAAAGGTAAAGGACTGTGGTCTTCAGAGAAGTCTCAGCTGCATACTAGATGTTGCAAACAAAATTTCTGTGCTTGAAACAAGACCTAAAATTGTCTCCAAGGGTAATTGCTGTTAATTCTCCCAGCCCAGTTAGCTTAAATCAGCTGTCAGTGTTTGTTTTTGCTACAAACCACCATCAAGACTTTTTCCTTTCTTTCATATGAAATAGTTTCCTTTCAGATTACATTGGGCCAACACCCGGGATGGGCCTTCTACCAATGATGTGTTAGTCTCATGATCTGTGAGTCTGAAAAAGGAGTTTCATAGTACTGGAAGCAGGAATTTTCCAGTTTTCCAAGAGAATGACAGTAGTACTTGTTTTTTAGTTTTAACAGGCCTTGAGAAGTCAGACCTTCGAACTGAAACATTATTATGCATGGAAAAGCTATTATAGGAAAAATGTAAGACGTTTCTAAAATATATTAGTCACAAAGTCACAGCGGTGTTTTTCCCCCTTAATATTAGCGGAGCTGGGCTTGGTACATGCAATCATATGCAAAAAGAGTATTGATACAGTTAAAGATCATCCTACAAGTTTCTATATTATTTTTCCTAATGCAAAATATGCAGGAGGTTCAAAATGCATGATAGTTTCCTGTGGGATAGTCAGTATGCCTTTTTATTTATCACTTAAAACAACATAGCCAACTTGAGTTTGAGACAATAAAACCTTTATCGCACTCATCCCAGATAATTAGAAATTAATTTTTGATGATGCACATAAACACACTCACATACACAAGAGAAAGAGGAAGATAAGGTTATTGACAGAAAAGAGAAAAAATACAAAGTAGTGTAGGGCTTGGCAAGAAAGACATCAGGCTAAGTGCTGCAGAAATGACACTGTTCCCAATGCAAAGGGCAATGTGAAAAATAGACACGTAGAGATGTTGGTAGAGCAGGAAGAAGATGATATAGTACACACTGGTAATACACTGCGTGTGCAACTGAGGTTCCAAAAGAGTAAACCATGAAGTAAGGATGACACTATGCATAGTCCTGAGGGAGCTGGCATTTTGGAGTGAAATTCCAAGCTTCAGGTAAAGGAGGAAATGTTTCTGACAGGTTGGGGCACTTCAGGGTTGAAGCTTTTTAGTTTTAAATAGTAGCTGCTTTAAAAATGCTCAGAAATGTGGAATAATTTAGGAGGAGAAATGGGCTACAGATGAAGTGTCTCAGTGTGTATGCTCACCCACAAAGTACGTCACAGTTATCAATACCCAGTAACCTGTTTTGATCTGTAAAAGTTATTTAGGAGGTGGATTTTACTATATCAACTCACATTCTGTATCAAACAGTTAAACTGCTTTCATGAGAGGGTAAACACTTCCAAATTAAAAATGTCTCCTCTTTTAAACATCCTCTTTGCAGAGCAGTTTCTCTGACTCTTCCTTTGTGACTAGTCTTTTATCTAGAGCACCAGACACAAATGGAAAAGCCTAGAAATAAACTTTGGGAGAAAAACAGAAACAGTAACCATCAATTTCAGCAAGAAATTACCCAAATAACAGAACTTTTTGAACTGGATAATTTCTCACAGTAGTGACAAACCACAATAGTCAAACCACAGGAGAGCCATGTCCCAGTCAATTGACAAGCTAAGAAACACAGTTGTTTTGGAAAACTACTCCATCCTTGGAGTAATACTACTGAGATTAGCAATGCTACAACAAAGATGGATTTGGCCTACGTTCTTCTCAACTCTTTCCTCTCATCACCATTTTAATAGGAAACAAGCAATGTTTTTAAAGCTTCAAACAAGTTCTATAAAGGACAAAAACCCGTAAAAACCCTGTGTTTTTCCTGTATCTTTGTAAATATTTTGACTTTTGTTTAACAATATGACCTATCTCACACTAAAGAAACTTCACAGACTCTACTCATGCCATTGGCAGCTGAGTATCTTTGTGGCAAATTGAGGAAATAATCCTCACCAAAGACTAAATGCTAGATGAAAAGCTGGGGGATGGGATGTGGGAATGAGAGCCTGGTCTATGTTTTAGCACCAAAAAAGAACAACTGGTGCTCGGAAACAACTGCAGTAGTTGATCAAGTCCAGAACACTCTGACACAGCCCAGGCTCCCTGCAAGGTGAGCACATGAGAAATGAAACCTACCTGAGCAAGGGATCAAAACACAGGACTGCAGTCAGACCCTGCAGCTTGTGACATCAGCCACTGCCTTTCTGTACCAGATAAAAAGCTTCCTGCAGTCACCACCATCCTGCTGAGCCGAGTCTGCCTGGGAGCTACCCATGTCTCCCTGTGCAGCGGGGATCTCACCCTCATCACAGACACACTTACATGGGCTATAGCTACTGACCTTCCTGGTCCTTCTCCTGACACAGCCCTGAGTGGTATGCCGTGGGAAGGACAGTGCACACACAGCTGGCTACCTGACAGCTGGGGACTCCCTGGCACAAGCGGAACAACACTGCCCTCCCCCACTGCAGGGCACTTGCATCAAATGCCCTGTTTCTTTTGCCCCATTAACAGCAGAAAGGGACCTGAGCCAAAATTAGAAAGGGTTGTCCTGTGACTGTGTGTTTGTCATATGTTTCCTTATTTCAAATTTTCTCCAATGACTAATACCCTCTTTAAGAGTTTCAAACAAAAGTATATTATTCTAAGATGCAAACTGCTGGACATAGCAAGAACCATTTAGAAGTATTGCATTCTGTGAGGGTATAGGAAATAAAAAAGGAAAAAACCCCTCAACATTTATATACTTTAACTTTTCAGAAAGAGGGAGGGGGAAGAATTTAAAGTATCTCAAACCTAATTTTGCGAAAAAAATATTCAGTGATCTACTGCCAAGATAAATGCCTCTTTGGCTTTAACTAATTAGCACTACTGCAGGGTTCAGTAGTGACATTTCAGCAGTAATTGATCCTCTGATGCAATTTTTGTGTATTTCAAACCAGCCAATACATCCAGCCAAGAGGGCTGTACAAGGACAGAGGCTGGCAGTCAGCACAGAGAAGCTGATCACCACCTGAGTGTGACCTCGGATCCCGGGATGCCACCAGCAGGAGCCACTAGCACTAAGCATTCTTGAAAATCAGACCCCTAATCCCTCCGCTTGTATCACTTTATTCTCTACTGGCAGGTAGCACAGTTAATTTAAATTCAGGTAGTGACTGTCCAAAACTAGTGTTTTTATATACTCACACAGGGAATTGGGAACTTCCTGGCTTGCTCTGAAATTAGTATTTCATTTCAGACTTTGTGCTGACTTGCTGGGGAGGGCATTTGGCATCATATTTTCACATTACTTCACACTACATACAGGGTAACTTAGTTACTATATGTTTTTTTTTCCTCTTCTAAACCCTAATGTGAAAAGTTTTAATGTCAAGCAGCATGAAGGCCAGAACAATCCAAAAGTCAACATAGCTCCCACAGTATGAGTTCAACCACAACAGACATCCCATCTGTATTTCATGGTGTACCTTAATAACAATCAATAACACATTAAAGTTAGCACTGAACAATATAAAAAGAGCAAACTACAAAGAGCCAATTTCAGTTATGCCTCGGCCTTGCAGACCAGGTGCAGAAACAAATTCTTCTATTTTGTACCAGTAAATGGATGTCTGGGGTAAATATTTGCAGATTGATGGTTAATTAGTTATTTCTGTTTTCAGGCTCAGCAAATAGTTAACTGCCTACAGGCATTTGCACCCCAAGTCACTCTGTAGAGCAGCACGTGTGGGAAAGCAACAGGAGGCAGCTACCTGAAGAGACAGAAAGGTGACATGGGGGTAAGGGGATGCTTTTTTCCTCCACTCTCCTAATATTAGGGGGAAATTAATTCTTCCATGGGGTAATTCAGAGCTGGAGTTTTTAGCTCTCAGCTGGCTATGCAGGAAGCACCCTAACCACTTAATGCAGGCACCTAAAACAGAGGTAAAACAACTCATGGATTGGAAACTGACAGATAGAAAAGAAGCTAGAGGAACTAACAGGCCATTTACCACAAGTTATCGCTGTGTCTTCTAACATCAAACTAGGTCTGATCTTGCAGAAGTCATAAATGAATTCATGCCAGGCAAGAGCAGCCAAAGAACCATCAAGAATGCCAGGTAGTTTTCAAGATAGCTGAGAATGCATAAGAAATTCACTACCGACAAATAAATCCAAGGAAACTTATACTGGAAGGAATACTTTGAATCAATCAAACATGTTACTGGTGTCTAAGTTAAATGCAACCACTCTAGGACACTTCAGTATCAGTATGAAGTGGGGGGCGTGGGAAGAGACATGTAATGAAAGGCAACATATTTCCAGCACAGAATGCAATAGCATTTGTTTAAAGCAGATTATATTTTTGGATGCACCAGGCATGGGACAGTAAGATCATACAGTTCCACTGAGAACAGTGTGTTCAGTTCTGGAATATCTATGTATCTCAAGAAAAATTCAGCAGCAGTAAAGGAGTTCAGAGATCAGTGACAGGATTAGCAGAAATGTGGAAAAAATTCCACTAAAAGCAGCACTGAATAGACTGAAATTCTTTGGTGCATTAAACGTGTAAATAAAAGAGAGGCATGATAAAAGGACCATAAAATAATCACAAAGATTATTATGAAACTATAAAAATTATGTAGAAAGACCACAAAGCGAATAAGAACACATGATCTTTCCTGTTCTGTTACCAGATGAATAAAAACAAACAAAACTTAACAAATTAATGCTAGAAATGTTTTAAAGCTGAAAAAATTATATTTATATGCAGGTTAAATTGACCTGTTGAACTCCTTCCCACTACATGTGATTGAGCCAAGTATTCAGTTTATAAACTGATTTGATGTTTGTGTACCTATAAGGCTACCCCAAGACCACTGTGGGGGAAAAAATATACACTTGAATTCATATGATGTTAGTTCATTGTTAAGTACAGAGGACATATGAGAAGAAAAAGAATTTTCCAGTATGAGTAACATTATTCCGTATTTGCCCATGAAATTATTTTTTTTTTTGCTTTGCTCTGAGAAGCAACTGTTGTGGGCCAGTCTGTAGCAAAGAGACTAGATAACGTGGACTAATGGTATAATTTGCTGTGATAGGACAATGATTGCATAGTTGGCCTATTAATGTGTTGTTGCTTTTAAAATCGCATTCTCTTCTGTTATGGACAGCCACTGCATGAAATGTACTTAACTAACTTTGTTTGCAATGGAGTATTTTTCATTAGGACGGGCTGGAAAGATATTTCTTGATTAAGTGACTCAGAAAGTGCTCCAAAGAAAAAAGAAATATTCTTTACACCCAGACCAAATCCTGATAATTTCAGCCCTAACAGCGTCTATGAGAAAATTATGAGTAACTAGGAGAAGGAAATAAGAACAAAAACGGAAACCCAATCTTTACTATGGCAGACATATATAGACTTTTGGACAACATTATAGAAGGTGATGTAGAAGCTTGGAGTATGTATGGATGCACATAGTTTTTAAATTTTGTTTATGGTGTTGGGAAGTGTGCACTTTTATAAGCACACACACCTGCCTTTTTGTTTACCTTCACTGCACTCCCTGTGCAAGAAACTTGGTCTCCAAAAACTGTGATTTCCTCCCTAACAGCAGTGTTGGATTATATCTCTCTCTGTGCTCTTGCGAGCATGAACAACTTCAGACTCCATCTCTAACTCATTCTTCCCAATACTGTAATTCATCCCTCCCAATTATGGGCACTCCATTAAATACATGTAAAGACAATTTCTTCACATATGTATGTCTTTCTGTCTGCATATGTTTAAGTGTTACACTTAATTATAATTCTATAAGGTCCATTTAGACTGTCAAATGTACTGGGGGTCAACCTTTCACTCACCTCTGCTTGGACAAATTTTCTTTTTTACCAAGGCCATGCTCTGTTTCCTAGTCCAGACAGTATTGACATTACCTTCTAAATCTACAAGGACAAACAACTACTAGAGGTAAGGGAGAAATTTGTTTAGTTCCTGTTGTGGACACACAAGGCACAAAATCTTTGTATCTGGAGAGCACAAAAGCTCTGGGATGCATGCTTAAACTCTGTAGCATGAGATTTCAAAGTTCTTCTTTTATTGATTACCAGCTCAACTCTCCTCCATTTCATAAAAATTATTACATATACAGAACTCTTCAAAACCAGCATAGCTCTTGTCCTTTGTATGCCCCGAAATGTTCTGCTTACCCAGAACATGTTACCTTATCATGTTTGGTATTTTTGAGGTAGCTGAGGCCACAGAATTTAAATCCTTCAGTGTAAAACCCCTGAAAGAAAAGAAATACCCTAGCAAGACTTCTGGATCTAGGTTCTACACGTAACATATGATGATCCCACAAACCTATTTTTGTTTTTCAGAAATGAAAAAAAAAAAAAAATCCGAGACTATAGTGTCAATGAAAGAGCAAATTCTTTCTCAAAAAATACCTGTAAGCAGCCCTAATGACGAGTTTTCGTTCCTTGAGTTCCATAAGTCACAGAAATTCAAGTGTCATGAAGATATTTTTGAAGCCTGACACACTACAGAACATACCAGTGGAGATAGGAAAAGAGAGACAGAGCACATTGACAGCATATCCAATTCATCAAGACCTATGAGACTATCTTAGTAAATCAAAAAGTGACAAAGCATATCCACAGCCTAAGTACAACACCTATTACTGAGATGCATCTGCAACGGGGTTAGTCCCAGGGGACTAACACTACAGCAGTACTTTCAAATCTGCCCAAACTCTAGGTCAGAAATTTGGTAAAATTAGTCCTAAACCATTTTTTGTGGCCTGTGATCTTTGTCATCTGAGAGCTGACTTCAGAAAATCTTGCTCTGATATATCCCAGCAGGGTCCTAACTTCCTCCTGGGTCAAAGATTTTGAGTCACAGAAGTTCCTGAACAAATAAGGACATAAGGTTTTCAAAAACACTCTCAGTTTGGCCTCGGGTTTTTTTTCCTAATTTCCAGTCATTCATTAGCTTCATACATATCTGCAAATGCCAAAGGGTGTTTCCAAAATAGTAACATCTAGATACTAAAAGCTGTCTCATTTCAGTGGTAAAGCAAGCCTTTTTCCATGCTCTCATCACTAGCACACAAAGAGCAAGAATACCAGACTTTGTTTCATTGTTCTAGTTGTAAAAATATCAAGCTTCTGGTCATTCACAAAGTCTTTATTCAATTAGAAAACTTTTTTTTTTTTTTTTGCCTCAATCTATTTCCCATAGAGTAAGTTTTTGTCTAGGTTACATAGAAAATAGGAACATTGTTGTATGAATGGTATGAAGCTGCATCAGGGTTCAGACTGGACATTACTGAGAGGATGACTGGTCACTGGAATAGGCTCCCAAGGGCAGTGATCACAGCACCAAGCCTGTCAGAGTTTAAGGAGCATCTGGATGATACTCTTACTCATATGGTGTAGTTTTAGGTTGATTTGCAAGGAGCAGGGAGTTTGCCTCAATAATCCTTCTAAGTCCCTTCCAACACCAGAAATTCTGGTTTTATGAATAAGAAGTTTCCTTCCTTCTCTTTTTCTATCAGGACCCAGAGTTTTGAATTTAGCGTAAGGATAATATCAGTCATACCTGTTATTATTCTTGAGATACTTGCAGCTTTTAAGGATTTTCCACAGAAAATACCTTCATTCTTAGTAAAGTTGTTTAGAGACAACTGACCTCCCCCACCCAAGAACTAATATAGGCCCAAACTTAGGGCCTAAAGGCCTAAAGCTTAGAAAGTCAAAGGAAAAATTTCATATCTGTCAAAAAAAACCTTAAAATGAGGAGATATAGACCATTAGAATTGCCCTATAAAGTTCTGTTAAGAATAGTTTCCACTCCAGGCCTTTGTTTTAAACAGGGTCATCGCAACAGGATTGCTCTTGAACTTTCTCTGACCTAAAGTAAAAGTAAAATTCTTCTGTAAAAGACTGGGTACAAACTATCTCTGAACACCAAATTCCATGCTGTTTTTATGTGTGGAGGTGGCTCTATGGTTCTTTTCTCCAGTAGCAGCCTAAAGAAGTGTATATTCTTCTTTGGGAGAGGTTACAAGGGAGAACAGAGACTACAGATAAACACTGTCTTTGGGTAGAACCCTGAGCACTATCTCTATATGCCGGCAGACAATCCAGTAATAAACCTACACTAACAAACTATGCAAAAGTAGTTACACAGTCATGTAATTTAGACATGAGAATCATGTGAACAGCATGGTCTGATTAACACTCTAAGATAACAATTTTAAATAGAAAAAAAATACATTTCTGTTAGGTAACCCAGGCAGTCAAATGCTCACTCTTGGAATAAGGTTAGTATATTACCAATCATGGTTTTCACTAGCAATATGTAGTTTCGTACTCATGCATATAGCCAAGGAGTATTGCTCATACTCCTTGTATATGACAAAACCATTTTTTTCATTACTGTAGCTGCTACTGCAGTAAGATGCCCAAGGCATGGGAATCTGCACACTTCATCATTCAAGGACTACCTTTGCTCAATTTTTGTTTCCTTCAATGCCTCCTGCCTTTAAAAGCTAAGGATTATCTTAATGCCTTCCTTCCCACCGGGAGAGTAGAACATGCAGCTTCCCCCGAGGCTATGGTGCACAATTCTCTGTGTATCTGTCTGCTGTAGAACTGCAGGGTTGGCACCTTCCGCTGCAGACCAAGGGAGTCATTTCCATGACATCCTCCTTCATGGCTGTCCTTAAAGCAAAGGTCTTGCAGTTCTTAGCAAACCTTCACTTTTTTTATATATCAGCATGAGTTTGTATGATGATCGGTCTGAACTATCTGCCTGGTTTAACTACAGCAGTCTAACAGGCAGACCATCAGAATCAAAAAATATTACAAGCTACCACTTGTAATTTATGGTTTATTAACATAAAAACTGTACTTGTGTTTAATGTAATTAGTATCTATTTCCTGTTGTACTGTGTTGTATTTTACCCACAAGCACATATGGAAGTTTATCCAATAAAATATGTCTCCTGAATTGTGCCCAATTCTTGTTGAAACTAACAGAAATTGCCTTACTCAGCATTTCACAGAAGCCTCTTCACTATCCTTTCTTATCCTTTTCTGGAGCATTGCTCCAGTGGTACCCCAAAGGAGAAAAAAAAAAAAAAAAAAAGAAATGCAGAAAATTAATTTGTCTGTCTAGCAATATAGACACATATAGCACCAATAGAGTCTTAAGAGTTCTGTATCAAACAGCTTAAATCTCAGTCCTGTGCATACGAGCTCTCTGAGGTTTAATTCCCATCAACCTTCCTACAATACCACAATTCTGGCATTTTGTCTGGATAAACTACCAAATGCATAGACCAAGGGAAAGTTTCTTCTAAATCACTTAACAAAAGCAATAGCAAACCTGAATTACACATATGCATATCAAAATATAACTTTCCCGTGGTGTCTCAGTCTTTTTCTTTTTTTTACTACTCATTTTTAAATATGTGGAAGAGAGCGTGGAGAAAAATCTCACCTGGGAGAGTCTGGCAAACTAATTACAATTCTAGAGAAGACACTTGTAGTAAGTTGCATAATATCAGCTAAAATCTCCTAAGGGTAACAAGAAAATCTATGTTGCAAGGCTGGGAGGGCGTGGCTGCCAAATCCATAGCTGCAATCTATTAAGGCACACATACACATGCACTCCCATTGACATAATACTCTTATATACACTATACACTGCATCTCTACTTTGACTTTAAGTTAGAAATAAATACATATTTCTCTTAATGTAAAAATGAAAGAACTCCAGGCAGAAAAAACAGCTGTTATACAGCCATTTTTTGTGCTGAACATACTGAACAAATGAGGCTGATCCTCTTTCTACTGCTTTTGCTCTCCTCCTCGATCACTTCTCCTGCTCTCCAAGAGGAGCTACTAGGTCAGGCTCCACTGGGCAGGCTGCACATTGGAAGTCATGTCCAAGTAGTCTGGTACAGCCTCTTTTCAAATAGCAGCCTTATACAATCTCACCCAGGACAGCACACAGACTGGGATTCCGAGCAGCATTTCAACAGAAGAACACAGGGACTCTTTAAACTGCTATTTGAGAGCACCTTTATGTTTTAGTGGAAAAATGAATAGAAAGTATGCTATTTTTTTTACAAGAACCATTAGGCAGGACCATCTGAGAGCCAAATATCTGAATATCAAATTAAATAAACATGAAATATGTGAAAATTATTTCTCTACAATTTTAATTTAAATTTGTAATGAAAATAATAGGTTTGAAATCGCTATTTTTCCAGCCAAGTTTTTGTTTGTTTTAATAAATGTACTTGTCTATCGTGTACAAGTACATACAGTAGGCATATACGTTACAGATATCTTTAACTACACAATGTATGTATATCTGTGACTAGACAGCGTGTTCTTTGAACTCTAGTGTCTCTTTATACATGTAAGCACAACAACATAATCTGAATCACGGTAACTAAAACTTGCAGTGTAAATTAAATTTCATAAAATATTTAAAAGCTGAAATGAACATAAGTACTATAAAAAATTAAAAAGTATCCTCTCTCCTCTATATCATGAGGTTTGTGTTGAGGAGCAAATTAGAATAACTTCTGTTTATCACTGAAAACAGTTTTCTTCACCTAAACAAACAACAAGAATAAGATTAAGCAAAGCATGGTTTGGCTCCTCAGATGTGCAGACATATTCCAATTTCCTTTCCACAATGATTTTTATGCAAATCAATGCTGCACAATCTCCTGACCTCTTTTACCATCATACTGGGACAATGACAGTTCAATAATTGGACTGGCACATATCTAGGATATTTGATTTTATATTAAAAAGTTAGTGCAGGACAATTGAAATGAAAAGAATGTGACTTTCTGTTAATTCCAGGCTGATCAAGTACCAACATTTCATGTCACACAGAGTAAAGCAAACAAAGTGATTTGGGCTGTGAGTCCATTCGTCCCCACATGCATATACTTCACACCCCTCCCAGTTGTTAATTCCTAACAACGATGCTTTCATCCAGAACGAGGATAATGAGAAAAAACCAAGCAGTGTTCCTTGGGGAACTGTTACACTAAAGTTACCTAAGCACTAAATCCCACTTGTGCCTCCTGCACGTGATAAAGATGAGCAAAGCATTCAATATCCCTGGCTTATTTAAAATCCAAATATGCAAACAGCATTATGGAATCCAGACAGACTATTCTGCTTCGCTGATGACAGATGCAGAAAAAGAGCTGGTCTAATTAAGCTTTTGACTTTGAACCAGCAGAGAAGTGGACACCTTGCTCTAAAAAAGCAGTGCAGAACCCCAGCTGATGAGCAGGTGCTGCACGGTATTTGCATTTCCTGCAGAGGATGCTAGCTAGCAGGACCAAGCAGCTAACCGTGAAAATTCTTGGCCCTAAGTGACCCAAGGACAGACCATAAATCCAGCCTATAAAATATAGTAAAAGCCCTGTTTGTTCTTCCACCCTTTCAATATGTGATGTTATACATTTGTGATTATCTCATTTTATTGGGCTCTTTAGAAAGATGTTTATGATCATTTGTGGACAAAACAAAGGCTCATTGTAAACTGTCTTTTAAATAAGTTGGAAAGTCAATATGAAACAAAGGGTACCACTTTCATGACTGCTTACATGCAAGTTATGCTTGTGTGTGTAATATTACAAGGCATTTCAGTAAAGGGATATAGTCCTAGCTAATTACAAAGCTAACATATAGTAGTATTGCATTAGCAGCCCAAGAAATTCCTCTCGAATTGCATACATCTGAAAATAGAAAGACATGCTTGTGTGGAAACTTAATTATTTTGGCAGAAACTGTGAGGGCCAGATTCTCAGAAGACATAAACACAAAGGTCTGCTTTACACTCCCAAGGATCTCATTCTTTGTTTATTCAGACAACCTCCATCAGATAAAACTTACCATTTGGATTGACTAATTTGCCTTCTTATTTATAGTATCTACAGCTAAGTAACACAATTACTGCTCGGTTTGTGAGTAGGGAACAGAATACTGCTAATCTACAAATACAAGGTCTGAAAGAGACAATCAGTGTGCTCTGCCAGGTTAAAAAAGTTAATGCTGTTGCATTCCACCCTAGGCAAAGAAGACAAGCTTTTTCAAGAACAGTTCTGACTTAAATGCTTTTTTATGGGTTCAAAGTAAAACATTATGGTAAAAAAATGAATACAGCTTTGTTTGTTTCTTCAGCAATAGACATAGGGGTATTCTGTTTTTGAGCCCATATGGAAAGACCATCAACACTTTCTGCTGCAGGGTCCTTTGCCAAAATACCATATCCCACATGCCTTTTACCTTAAAACATAAAAGGAAAGGTGTTGTTCTGGTCAAATAAAGAAATAATTTTTACTAGCATGCGTCTAATGTTAAAGCTGCCTAAATCCTGCCAAAGACATTACACCACCATCTGCAAAACAGATTTTCATTAAATTGATCAGTTTAAAGTTAAGCAGCTAGGCAGATGATGCTTTTGAGCTAACCTTTAACCTTTAACCTTCTTAAACTGAAATCAGGTCATTCCTTTGGGGTAATATCTTTGCCTTTTGAGAACACAAGAGGTAAAGTGATCTACCCAAATTTAACTGGCAATCATAGCATTAATAGTGTTATGGATCAATATTTTGTCAATAAAGGGAAAACCAAGGTAGTTTTCACATAGCTGAGTATTAGTCTGCTAACTGCTGCCTGTCACTTTCCCTGAGCTCCTAAATAGTTGGATATGTGATGTAAACAGCAGTAAACATCCAATATAAAAGCACTATTAAAGCTTTTATCAGTAAACTGAATAACATTTTTGATAGACTATCTTCAAATATTTATTTGTGATTAGAAATCGATCATGCCACTCAGTTACTTGATTAAGTAAGCTCTTCAGCCATCCCAATTTACAAAAAGGCAACCCTGTATGTATTTATTAATAAAAGCATTTGAAAATTACTTTATAAGCACGCGACATGATATATGCCATTCCCCGAATCAAAAGCTATTTGACCAAGCTACAAAATGGCTGCTTTAAAAGCAGTTCCAGCTATATGTACTTTACATCCACGGAGACAGATCACCGTCCTGCCCCAGCCTCCCAAATCTGCAGAAGCTGAACGCTTCCTCCTGCAGAATGGAAATGCACTCTGTTGCTATAGAAGCTTTCTCTGTTTACTTATGGAGTCACTGAATGCTTCTTGATGGATGCTGCCAAGAACTTGCAACTCTTCTGTGGTTTAATTTGCTTACATCGAGCTCCACAATTCCAAACTTAAGTCTTTGGGAAATTCATTTAGGCCAAGCTGAGTTCACTCAGGGTAAGGCCGCCTTTGTTCTGGTTCCTAGCAGCCGCATTACCAACACCATTTGAATACTGCACTTCTGTAAGGAACAATCAGGCCATTTCTTTTTTAAATAACTTAGAAAACAGCTAAAGGTTTCACTTTGCCACATTTAGAATCTAACTCTAAAAGGGACATTTCCGTACTGCCTAAAATTATACGGTTTCAGAAGAGAAGCTCTGATGTTCATCGTTGCTTTAAAAGCCATGGCTATGAAAAGATGTCCTTTCATTCCATCAGCACAGGAAGAGAAATAAAGCTGTTACGGCAACATTTATAAAAAGAAAATTCATAAAACAATAACATTTAAATAAACATAAATGACTAAAGAAAAACTTTGAGGTACTTGACAAAGCAAAGGAACAAAGTCACAAATTCTTTCTCTGTGCTTTCAGATGGTTTTTGTATTAAAGTTTTTATTGCCAAACCATATTCACAGCACCTTAATTTTAAAAGAGTTAAGAGGAGCTGCTTGAATATAAACACAATTCATGAATATTCAATATCACTCCCAAGGCATATATCTATTATTCATGCAAATTAATGTTCATTTTTTCCTTAGGTGCTCTAAAAGTTTATCTGATGTATCAAGAGAAGAAAAGTTTACAAATCCCTTGGTGTCAACAGCTTGACCAAGACCTGACAAAACTATCAAGTTAGCTAGCAAATAACAGATTTCAAAATCTCATTTATTTTCACCTTGAGGCCTGAATGTATACCTGCAATTAAGAGCAAAGTTTTCTGGATGACGTACAGAGGCATTACATTCTGTTATGAAGCACACACATCCAGAACATTTTGGTCACTTGGGCCATATTGTAGCACTGCACTGCCAACCCCAAGTCTTAAAAAATAATACGAATACCTCAGTTGATGTTTTAAATGAGACATTCCTCTCCTTCAAGTTAGCCTTAAAATGAAATTATATAAAAACAATGTGTGTACGTGTGTGTGTATGCTATCTGCTTTCAGAGAGTTGCTAAACCTAGTGAGGTTCAAATGCTAAAGCTTCTCTAAGAAGGCCCCAGGGACAGAAACTTTTAACACTTTTAACTACCCTTCTGTAAAATGAAAATCCATGTTACTACATGTGCAGCACGTGTTAGGTCAGACCAACCATTTGAATGTGGTTGAACACCAGAAAAATATTATTTCTTGCTCAAACTAGAGGTCTGCTGATACTTTTCCATATTTATTCTAACAGTTTATGGAATCCTTTTGCACCAGGATGTCTTTAACTGACACAGAGACTGGAACTCCAAAGGCTACTGCTGGCCATTTACTACGTATGATAGCAGCATCACATAGGCACTATTGTGCTATTGCTCCATTTAACAAAACAGGATCTGGCAAAGAAGCAGATTCAGAAGCAGGACATTTTTAGTGATGGGGGCTAAGAGCTAATACTCGCTCCCTTAGCACCCCACGTCAAATATTTTGTAGAACATGCTGCAAACTGAAACATATTTCATCAAGATTTCTCTAGGGATCGGGTTGAGTGAGTGAAGAGACAGTACTGTTTTGAGTAGATAGTTTATGTAATTTCATAGCTATGCCTACAGCTTTTTTTTTTTTTTAAATAAGCAGCTAGCCTCTTATTTTCAACAGTCTCTGAATGGAGAACTGAAGCCACCTAAGAAAGCTGCTGGCCTTCCCATCTCCTATTCTATCATTCCTGTCTGTGACACCATTTGCAGTAGCATCTCTCTGAATGGTGACATTATAAAACACATCATTGAAATGATCCAAGTTAACACTCCAAAAAAGAGATAGTGACAAACATGGATCATTTAAAAAAACGTGACTTAGAATGTGGCTGCACAATCACTGTAGGGTGCAAGGAATGGCTTCAGAGATGGCAGGAAGCAGGAACTTCTAAAGCGAGTTTTGCCACTAAGCTAACTGTGTCACTAGACCCTCAGCTCTTTTTGCACTTTCACAACATGACTTTGGATCTCAAAAAAAAAAAAAGGAAAAAAAAACCCAGCTCGCAAAAAACCCCTACACCCGTCTAGAATTAGGGAATAAAGCAATTTAAATAAAATACATTATTAAATTAACAGAGCAGCCAGCATTGTGGGACAATATAATAGATCAAACCTCTTGTTACTGCCATTTTTGTTCATAGCAGATACACCAAGGTTACAACTATCAGGTTATAAAATGAAAATCCATGTTACTGCATGTGCAGCATGTTAGCTCCGACTAACCGTTTGAATGCAGTTGAACACCAGAAAAATATTATTTCTTCCATAAACTAGAGGTCTGCTGAGACTTTTTTGTATTTATTCTGTGTGTACACGGTTTCAACATAATTAGAAAACCAGCATAGTTGCTGTAATCAGCAGACGACTCCTGATAGTTTAGTTATCACAGATTTCTAGTATAAATCAATAGATAACACTTGCAAAATGGATTTTCTAATCATATTTAGAGCTTGTTACAGTGACTAATGGTTTGCAATATTTCCTGAATTTTTATATCCCTTAGACAAAAGAAGTTTTTAATAAGTTACAAAGTTATTCATCTTGGAAATGAATGTGTTATATTTTGTACATGAACTAAGACAATCAAGCCAATCCAGTAAACACACTGCAGAAAATAAGTTACCCCATAATTAGGGTTTGGAAAAAGTCATGACAAGTTGTGTAATAAATGGTATTCATCACTCCCACATATTCATTATATCCACATAGTTTTTTCCAGTAAAGATAAAAATATAGTTGCCATTCTACTAACATATTTATCTACACCACACCCTTTCATGTTTGTGAAAAATCATTACTGGCTTGGAAAAGAAGGGCAGACAAAAGGATGACAGTGCTTACTTTTGAATATCCTTGGTAATAATGTGGCACGTTGCATGTGCTTACTGAAAATACCAATGTAAAATAACTTGGCTGTGATAGATTATGGCTGCAAACAGATACATATGCCAGAAAGTGATCTCCTTCCCTATGCATGGAATGGAAAAGTCATAATTTTCCCTAATCTCCGTCAAGCTTCTGAACAAAATGTAACGGACAAAGTCTGAAAAGGTTATGAGGGATATAAAACTCCTCTAGTCATTTATTATGAGAGAACTGTTTTTAAAAAAACTTTCGGATCCTGTGTTTGCAGAAAGTGCATCCTAAATGGGCCCCTGGGAGAATCAGTGGGACTCATCTGGAGCACTCCTCCCTGACTAACATGCATAGTTTTTGTTTGATTATACGGATGTTCAATAAACATTTACTCTGCTAATTAATCAAACATTTGTTTGATAAGCACTGAAACAGGTAATTTCCTCGCCTACTTGGTGCTGACTGAAGTTGCTGTCACTGGCTTACCTTGTACAGTTTCAGGGCTGCCTCGTGCCTGTGATTGGTAGTGTGTAAGCGCAATTTATCCACGCTGTTGGTGTAATAGTCACAGGCGTTACATTTTAGGTGAACTGGGTTGCCAATGGCAATACACTTCAGTCTCCACTCATTAGTTTTGCCGCCTTCTTTAATGTGAGCCACCAGTTGGTATTTCTGCATATGTTTGTCAGTCTTGCAGTGGAGCTGGAAGTTCGCTTTGAGCTGAGTGTTGTAGTTACAGAGCTTGCACTGGTAGATGTCTCCAATTACAGCCCTCCACTCCTCTTCGGGGAGTGAGCGTTCACTGCTCACATGCACATTTAGGGCCTCCAGGCTGTCAGAGGTGAATTTGTTGCAAACAGCACACTGGAATAGCTTCAGCGCTGGGTCACTGATATAAGGTGACAGCTCTCCTGCAGTAAGGAGGGACAGGTCATCACCCATTAGCTGACCACTGGCAAGCCGGATTTCAGGCGGCAGCTCATTATTTACTACAGGAAAAAAAAAAAAATTAAAAGGGAAAGTAGA
>NW_020955374.1:714556-717056 GCF_003031625.1 Empidonax traillii | reverse complement strand
TTATCAGATAAGTTTTCAATTAAGTACAAAAGTTTGATTACATCCTGAAAACTATTGTTTTAGGTATCTGAAGCATTAATGTTTTCTACATCTTCTCATTTACCAGAAAAGGAAATCTAATTTAAAAATGTTGCGTAGCTAGACAATATAAATTTATATACATAATAACCAGGTGCTATATTCTTGCATAAAATCAGTCAGTGTGATTTTCGGATTAAAAAAAAAAAATCCTTGCCCAGGAAAGGCTTCAGTGAAGGTCATTGAGAATATTAGGTATGAAGGATAGCTGCTTAATTTTTTTTAAGTGTAATCAAATCTAATCTTGTCAGCTACATCAGAGAGAGGAAGTGATCAGTTTAAGATACATCAGAAGATTTGCATAGAATGAAAATGAATCAAAATTAGTTTTGGTATCTGAGATGGCTAAAATGACAGCCTAATTGCTCCTGAATCAAACCTCACAAAGCTTGGTGTGTAATTTTAATCACTGATGAGAACCAGGTTAAGTTTGCTCATGGCACACATGCAATTTAAAACCCTTTTGAAATAATCTGATCACAATGAGAATGAAAACATAATAATTGTCTAATTAGTCCAGAGACAAGCATGTTTATTTTCCCATTTGGCAAAATGCACAATGTATGCATCCAGAAGAAAGCCTACACATCTAACTCCCTAACTCTCCTTCTAAGGCCTTATCTACAGATAAAAAGTTGCACAAGAAGAGTTACGCCAGAAAGCAACTCCCAGCCCATTCCGTCTGTAGAGGACTGGTATAAATGTCTTCATACTGGTATCTCTCAACTCTGACACAAAAGGATAAACAATGCTGGTACAAAGCATTTTTACATGTATCCACTCAGCAACTGCACTTGTGAGGCTATTTAGTCAGATATAAACACATATGCAAGCATGAAGACATGCACCCAGCTGGCATCAACATGCACACAAGAAATTTTTTGAGCCATTGCAGAGAAAAAGAGGCAGTAGTAGTTCTGTTTTGTTTCCAAGCAATGATACAGGGATGCACGTGCAGCAGCTCTGTCCTACCTAGTACCATGAAAGGATCAGTCAGGGTGAAACTTCTTCAACAGGTAAAGCTAACTGATAAGGAAGGAGTTAATACAGCAAAAGGAACTAGATGCAACTCCCTAAAACTATTCTAGTCCTATCTGTGGCTTTTCATTTAACCTCTGACACTTAAAGCAAGCTCTACCCATACTGTAGTATATTACTGTATCCCACAGCATCATAGTGTCCAGAATGCACACAAGAACAGTTGCCAGAATAGTCGTAGGATGCACACTATACTGGGACCAGATGGCATTTATAAGCATTAAGTAATTTAAGGCAGATACAAAATTGGTTCTGCAGCATAGCATCTCACCCTTCCCCTTCTTCCCACAGCCCTGCACTGAACAGTCTTGCTGTTGCAATTTCATCTTAAAAGATTAAGCAGAAGTAAACTATATTTTTAAACCTTTCATTAAATAGTCAAAATGAAAAACAAAATCAGCACAGTAACAAGTGTCATAACACCTTTTCTGTTACTTAATCAACATTTTTAAATAAACTGCACATTTATAGTTACCAGTCTTATATAACTTCAGTATTAATCAGTACTAAACAATGACATCAGCCCTCTGATCACAATTGCATAAACAAAAGTATACTTCATTCCAATTAAAACAAATATTGAATCTTTGAGCTGAGGAGCACCACAGAGAGAAACCATAACACATATTTCCATACTTGAGCTGTTTACAGTTCTTTGTAGCCATATTTGCTATCAGATTAGGTAGATGAAATCATTATACCTTGATGAGGAATTAAAGATTATTGGGATGACTTACTGATTGTATGTAACATATGATGGAACATGCATCCATTAGAGGCTATAGCATCTTCAATATTGAAACAGAGAAAAATAAAAATCTCCTCCCCAGGAACCTTCTATGAGAGTATAATAAAGTTTCACAAAGTCATAGATTAAAATTTTACAAAGTGTGCCTCAGAACCAACACTCTTTCACAGTCTCTACAGCAGATTTTAGTTCTCTTTACAAAAGCAATCACAATGAAAAACAGAATATTAAAAAAAAAAAAAAACCAAACCACCAACAAAAAAGCAAATATATCAAGCATGTATCTGTATAGCCTTAAGACATCAGGAAAAAACTCAAATCTCTGCCAATGCTATCAGCTGAGTTCACAGAAATACATACCTGCCGCTCTGCTCAGTATTTAAAGTTCTCTCAGTAATTCACAAGGCCACCAACTTTGATCATATAAATCCTTTCCTTGGAACTAATGGTCAGTATACAGAAAACCTTAAATTGCTAACCTCTGCTTTCCTCCTGGAGAAACTGTGCTCTAAACTCTGCTCAGCTAAATTACAAAAACCCACCTACAGCCAGATTTGCTAATGAAAAGGGGGTGCTTTCTGAACAATAGGAGAATTCCTCTGCATTTAAAATGCAGAATTCCCATTAGAACAAAGA
>NW_020955374.1:697056-712056 GCF_003031625.1 Empidonax traillii | reverse complement strand
AGTGATGAAGAATGGCCTAATCAGTTAAAGTATTGCTAGAAAGCTCTTGTTTGCCAATACTAGGAGGAGGCACCAACTTTCTGCCTTTCTTTCTTTATGGAGAAAGGTGCATCTGAATGACAGTGACCCAGTGAACATTAGAGCATTAATCACTTCCCTTTGTCTCATCTATGCAAAGTAGGATTAGAGTTAAAATGATGACTGCTTAATCCTTTTGATTTTCTTTTACTAAATAAATATTAATCTACAAATCAATCAGATCCTGTATTATAACACACACAATATACGCTATGAAAGGTTATGTAAATTACACTCAATTTTACAAGCATGCCATTAATGGAAAGAGCCCCATGTTTTCCCTTTTCACTCCCCAAACCCTTATTAAATTTGGAAGTTCAAGTTAATAATCCTGCTAAATATAAAGCTTAGCTATTGAATCCATATTCCTTTTTAAAGAACTTCACTGCATCAATCATTTTAGGAATTAATAAATCATATTTACTGTGTTTATTCATATGTCAATACTCCCAATCTGTAAAGCTTTCACCATTTAATCTCTTTAGTGCTGACCAAAGTTAGTTTACATTAGATGTTGTTTTAAACTCACGTGGAACTAAATTAAACAGAAACAGCTAAAAATTAATCCTAATTGTCTTCACAAAAAATAATGCTGTCTGGATCTGTCACCTGTTCCCACATACTATGAAAGAGATTATTTGCATTCACAGCTTTTAAGAAAAAAATTACAGAAATGTAGATTTTTGCTTCATTAAACTCGGGTCTAATTTAACAAAACGTAATATTAACATAAGTAAGTATACTAAGAATACCTTAATGATGTAAAATAGGGTAGTATAATCTTTTAAAGTGTGAATTACCTCAAACTTTGAGATTTTACTGAAGTCTAGATGTGCCCTCTGCCAGCATATTTGGAAAGTAGGAATGGATTGCAAAACTAGCAAATAATGACTAGGGAGTCAGCGTGGCTCTACAGTATTCACCTAACCTCTTTGTTGTCTCAAAATAAACTAAAATAAATTTTACAGTACTTTTTTGCTTGCATGCTAAAAATGCTGCAATTATCTTTTTAAAAGTTACCACAAAGCGGGTAGTCAAGCAAACATTCCAGGTCTTAGGGAGATACTACAACTCCAGACAAGTTCAGAAAGAGTCTTGATGAAAACAAAACATAAAGAATCATGTTTTTGAGCAGACTTACAAGACTACAAGACTCTTCTAATTATGCATCTGGAATAAAAAGAAAAACCAGTGGTATTGTAAATCTTGTTAAACATTTAAATATTACTCCGTATTAAAATCAGCCTGCTCAGTGAAAATATGGGATGTTTTTTAAACAGTTTAGTTATTAGTAAAGCATTTTTTTTCCTAAAATATTATCATTGCAAAATTGTTTTGTATTGCCAAGATCAGCTGGGCATTTTGTTTTTATTATGCATAGTCTTTTGTCATTTTTTTTTGTTCTGCAAGTTAATTTGACTGCTGTGCATAAGTGAAGTGAGCAATTCAGTAATTAACTTTGGTGTTTTAAAATGTATGAACTTTAATTAGATTTCATTATAAACAAACAAATGTCAACCATAATTATAAGCTCCTTGGTTTAACCACATATTATCCCTTTTCAAACAAACTTGATGTCAGACAAATTAAAATCAAGCAGCCAGCAATTTTGAGTTGAATTTTACATGATCTGCCAGTAACCTGATTACTTTAACTTCAATATCATTACAGGAAAAGTATTTCAAGAAAAATAATTACAAGAATTCCAACAGGAGACAAGCTTAATTGTATTGATTCAAAAGATGCATGTATGCTGAAGGAATAATGTTATCTTAAATCTACAGTTACTATTAAAATTATATTGTCTGGCATGAAAAAGGCAATTTGAGATCAGTGTCTGGAAAAGCAGAGATACAAAACTAACTGAAATAATTATCTTTACACCATTATACTTTAAGCAACAAAATATCAATGTGGAACAACTTCAAGGCATGAAGGTTTGCAGGTTTATTTACTGACTGGTGTATCTATTAGTACCAGGAACAAGTGGAGCTGTCAGGACATAATGAAGGTAAATGATTAGTTAGCACAGAGACTGAGCTCTTCTTCAATGCAATAAGAGTTAATTAAAGTTTACCACCAAACATCAACCAAAGCAGGATGTTGATCAGGTTTCAGCATTAAGTGCAAACAGACAATGGTTGGCAGCAATTAGTGTAGCTATCAAATGACATGCAATTATAATTATACATTTAAAACAGCTAAAGTCTTGTGGAAGGGAGGGAAGAATCCCATCAGCTTCTTTGACTACATACAGTCAAAGTGCAGGAAACAGGTATCAGATATATCACTTCAATATTGTAAATCAATAGAATTAAACAAAAAAAAAAAAGGCTGTACAAGCACATTATCTGAAAAAAGACAATTCACAGTACGTGAAATGGAAGAAATCTGCAGGTGACTCCTAACAAAGATAAGTACTAGCTAGATTAAATAAATTACTTTGCTGCTGCCACTCACACTGACAGGCATAAACAGAGAAGTGTTTGGGATTTAACGGGTGGTGGCTGCAGCTTTATTACACATTTCTAAGCCAAACTCAAGGTTACCTGGTATCTTTAGTCCCTGTGGCCACTTTCACAGCATGAGAAGGCCCAGAAGGACCATGGGCCTGAAGCCCATGAGCACAAAAGGTATTTTCACATGCTAGCTGCAAGCCCGCTGCAAGGAAACCTGGGCTTCCCAGAGGCAATTGCCTGGTATCTGAGCCGCAGCCTAAGGCTCTGCCACACATCCCCTGCCTTCCACCCCCTCCAATAAGCATGTGCACTAGTTCTGCCTGCTCCCAGACTTATGCCCAAGTTTTGGGAAAGGAAAAGGAAGTGAGAGCTTTCCACCATGGACAAACACTGTGCACTGCACAGTAGCGACGCAGACACGTTAATAATCCAGAGCACAGCGTGGGCTGGCGCTGCCTGCTGCCACACTCTGCTCCCTTTCGAAGGCCTTGCGTAATGGTGGCACCTACCAGATCAGTGATACGACGGGGCTGATAACAAACTTAATCTCCTTCTCAGTCTTCCATTAAAACCAAAGGAGAGATGGTAAACTTGCAGCAGTACCTCTAATAGCAACACCAAACAAAGGAAAAACTGCTTGTAGCCCAGTGCTGGCAGTCTACTGAACCTCCTCGGCTTGCATCTGTAAAGCCAAAGCCCCCAGTTCTGCAGTATTAAACACACAGGACATATTCCTTCCATAGGTAAATATTCCTTCCACAGATAAATACCCATTAATAACTGGTGGAGCCAGACAGACAATTAGCTACACGCATCTAGTATGAGGACAATTTTCAGTAACTGCTCGACACGCTGAAGATGGAGTAACTCAGGCCCACTGACTCCTCTTGGGCTGGCATAGTGCAGGTAATGGGATTACCTGGTTAAACACCTATGCTGTTTCACATCAGCTGAATAGATCTGGCAAGTAGAAAGCCCACTTCAAAGAATTAATGATTCAGCATTTTTATGGACAATGCAGTGGGAAAAGCACCTTGCGCTTCCCAGGTATGTAACAGGAAGGAAGACAAAGCTTTTCAGAAGACAAGTAGCAGGTTTCCAGGAGAGCTAAGCTGTGACAAATGAAAACCTGATGATGAGAGAGGCAAAGAGGTTAGACAGTAGGATTCACTGATGAAGGATACCACTTAAAATAGTGAATCTATCTAGGTTAAAAAACAGAATGGGAATTGGCTGCCAAAATTATCCAGAGTTATTGTAATGACTGTGAACAAAAACAAAAACAAACCCAAAAACTGTAAGGGATATTAAATCTTATTTTTCAGGGGTCTAAAAGATTTGCATTTGCAATCTTGCCAAGGCAGGCATATTCAATAGGTTATCCTACATCTGCCTGCATTGATATTTTTCAAAAGCATCTTGTACAGACTAGTCAAAGAGAGAAGAGGCTAGCCATTCCAGAATCCCAGTCCGGCAATCAGTATGTTTTTACAGTATGAATTACACCACGAGCGTCTACAGAAGGGAGACTACCCTTATATTTTATTTGAACTAACCCATGCAAAAAGATTATCAGCATCCGTTCATATTTAAATGTGTTAATTTCCACGGTGTCAAATTCAGTAAACCTTCTTTTAAGATTGTGAAGACCAAATTTTTATTTTTATTCCAGAAGCAAACCCACGTACATATGCAAAATGCATTAAGATGTGTTTTGTTGATATATTGGTTACCAATTGTGATTTTCATTGGAATGTGTGCACATTCACATTGCTAAAATTATTTTAATAAAATGCTTTACTGCTTTTCGTAGTTCCTGGGCTGCAGCCTAGAGCAGTTCTACAGATTTTTTTTTCCCTAACAAACCTCATTTTCCCAACTAATTCTGTTATGCTAGGGATTTGTGCACAGAGTTGGCTAATCCCAGTATTTCCCTAGAGCTGCATCTAAGCTATGGCCCACTCCCAGCACAAAAGTGTCTCCAAAAGCCCTTTCGCCCCCTTCAGCACTGATACACTCATTGGTCCTGACATTTTCACTTCAGCCATGACAAATGAGCTGATGGCTGTGATCAGATTGCACACGAGGACTGCTTTATCAAAGACGTATCATTAACTCTCATCACCGTCTTCCATTATGACTCTTTTGGTCAAATCTGTTGCAAAAATGCAAGTCAGTTTAAAAACATAACCTAAACATAGCAACAAACAAACTTCATTAAAAAGCAGGGAAGAAAACCAGACTCGGACGGGATCAGAAAGAGTCTAGCGTTAGCTAAATGTTTCTCTGGGGATTTAAGTAACTGTACTCAACCTCTGCCCCAGTGCAAACATGGCAGTTGACCGTCTTCGAAAGGTCCCTTCCCCCATTGCAGACTGTGAGCACTACTTTGCCTTTTTTAGAGAAACAAAAATAAAGCAGCAGCCATCAAATATGCCTAAAAACAAAGTCAACCTTTTTTTATTCCTTTTTAGTCTCTGAATCACTTCACATTTCTGTGTGTCTTTCTTTTATCAAAATATGTTTCTCACATAAATCCCTTAAAGAATATAAAATTTTCGTTTGACTCACAGCCACATAATCACACTGTTTTCTGACTCACATTAAAAACACCAACATAAAGCACTGTCTGAAACGGAAATCTCTCAGTTTCCTAAGAATACCACAACCTTTCTGTCAAGTTAGAACCTAAGTTCCAGTTACACAGTTCTTGTTACATCTAGAGGGTTTACAAAGTATATATTTGTTGTAACGTATTCTAGCAATTCATCTGAGAATACACATCTAGAGGAGTCAACTGTAACACAACAGATCTTGGGAATGGAGGTCATGCTTTGAGATAAAGTGCTATTCACTTTTGGACCATGCAAGAAGCTCTTTATTCCTGTTCTTATTGGCATCAGTTCCCCCTTACCAGAGCAAGAACAAAGCCAAGTGCTCGTGTGAGGTTTATGAATAAATCAGAGGTGAGCCACTTTAAGTGCTGCCCATGATTTCCTTGTTGACAGTGAGCACTTAAACAGGCTTCTATGACCAGCAACTCCTGGCAAACCTTAATGGCTCCTAATCTGTACCCTGCTTCATTTCAGGAAAGAAATTACCTACCCCAATTTTTCTCAAGTCTTCACCTTTTGGGCAACTCCTGTCCCACCTTTTTAGAAAATTCACGTTTGGGGACTGTCCTATTTCAATGCCAAGTTTTCATGTAACATGCAACATAAAAATCACCATTTTCTTCCCTGAAAACAAATGACAGCTAATAAAATATTATTACGCTGTGCAGCCTAAGTAATTCCCAGACAAACCATTACACAATTCAGCGTTTGTTTAAATTGCATAGATTTTTAAACAAACTTAAAAGATACATAATATATTTGCCTCCAATTATTAAAATCATGTAAAAAGCATGTTGAAATCAGATTCAACCCTTCTGTACAGCTACAGCTGAAATCGGGAACGTTTATAAATCATCACCATTGAATGTATTTTAAAAATTCAAACAGCCTCAAAATCTATTTTTAAATAATGATAACATTGAAAAACAAACTGATTTCATCAGTAAACTCTGTGCTAGGCCAAATAAATCTGGTTCATGACCAACAGAATCCAATTATGGAAAGACATTAGGTGTTTCAGTATATATGTCTTTGATGGACAAAACTATTCAGAGACCTATGCTGTTCAACATTAAAGCAGCAGCCTGTATGGAGATTAGATTTCAACATGGAATGAAATCCTTCATTTTTGAGGTCTCTCCCCCTGCTACAACCCCCTCCTCTGTGCCCTGCACCCCCTCCCCCTGCCTTTTTTTGACATGTCACCATCTCCAGATGGCTGAATTGACTCTGTAGTAGCTAAGTTATTGTCAGGATCGCAGTTTCTGCTATATTTAAATACTAACATTTTTTTACTCCATTGTCTCTTGTTGCCTTTCCACCCACTCGGGAAAAAGCTGTGATTTCAGCAAGCGTTCCCCTCGGGGCCAGGGGGTGGCTGCCTGGCAGTGCTGACCTGCTGCTGCTGGAATTGCGGCGGGTGCCTCAGTGGATGACGCTCTTATTTGCAAGGGCCTGATCCAAACCTAGGGAAATAGATGAGGGGCGGCACTGGACTTTGGAAGAGGCCCTCAGTCAAAACTGGAAACTGCAGCAATACTGGAGAAACCACCTATAAAGTAAGAGAGAAATCCATAGGCCAGACCAGTTGGGACCTAAAACTCCAGTGATGCTTTTCACTGGAACTAAAATGTCTGTCCCAGTGCATCAGCTGACAACCCAGTGAGAAATCATATTTTCCCTCCCTACAGAAAACAGTTGTTACTGCTGGAAAAAGTCCCAAAGCACATTGCTGTGCTGCAGCAGAGTGGCTCGTGGTTTTGTGTGCATCGGGTGACACTTCCCACTCCAGAGACGGCTGCACTGCAATGGCAAAGAAAATTATTTTTTTGGTGACTGGTTCATAAAACTCAAAGGAACTTAGGAATTGAGGGGTGACATATGCCATACAGCTAGATAATTTATTTTAGAAATGCTACATTTTCTTTAATTTAAACCCTTGGTGCTGTAAACAAAATCAATAACCATATTTCAATTAAAAAAAAAGTAGAAAAGGACCACAGGAATAAGTTGCCTGTTTAGGAACTACTTTTCACTTAGAACTTCATTTTCTGGAGTGGGGAAGGCATGTAAAATGTTAGGTATTAAACAAGGAGAAGCTTACTTGAAGGTGGACAGCAATAGTTTCTCACGCAGAAAAAACACCTGCATTTGAAACTGTAATGTAACACCTGGCAACTCCAAGGATACTTTTCCTTCTTCTCTTCTTATGAAAGCTCTGGCCTTCTGAATACCAAAAATCAAACAAAACTCCCCAACAAATGAAGGGAAAGAAGGAAGAAATATTTTCACTGTGAAAAAGAGATTATTCTTATCTGTTACACTACCATCTTCTGGAACAAGTGTGGAAATAACTGGGATTACTCCAGGTTTCCATCAGTGCCCCAAACACTGGAGCACTACCAGTGACAGGTGCCTTGTCATCTCAGATTAGGTGAATTTGTAAGGCAGCCTCAGTGTCAAAACAGGGAGGAGCAAGCCTTCAGCAGCTTCAGCCTCTCACAGATCCTCAGCTCTGCTGTTACCTGGTAAAATGAAGGGAATTGACCCCCCCACTTCAGCCTCTCTGGAAAACCTCTTACAGATTCTCTCGTGCTTTCTGCCCTAAGCATATCATCCTTAAAAATGGAAATGGTAGTACAAAAAGAGGAGAAGAAACCTTTTTAATTCGATTTTATGGGATTACTGTCAACTGGTAACTACATGTCTGATTCTTTATCCACTAATATCAAAATTGTCCATCTTGCCAGTTTTACACCCATATTGCTCCTTTACTTTCAGAGCAGTTATTGTTGATTCAGTTTGGGATGAATGGCAAGAATCTGGTTCTTTTGGTTTTATGTGTCCTAGGCACACATCAACTCAGGCATTTTGTAAGGATCTCTTTGTTGCAGAAACAGAACATTTATCTATTTAAATACAGTTTTAGATGTATGTCTAGTGTGTGCATCGCTTGTTCTGCAGACACTGATGCATTCTGTATGGTAAATGTTTGTTTTCAGAGTCGACATGGTCTATCATGTACATACAGCCTTTAGTTTGTGAACTATTGACCTGAAGGACTATAACACCTTCTTAGGAGCTGGGACAACTGATCAGATCACAGTAAATACAAAAAGTATGCTAGATTTGTCTGTAAAGAGATCCCAACTTCTGAGTGTCTTTAAAAATGTTCTCAAAAATACCAAATGCAAATAAAATATAATTTGGACAAATTACAGTCTAAATATATCTCTAGCTCTCTCCTTTTTTTTTTTTTTAATTGAAAGCTCATTTTGAGTAATATGAACATAAAACAGAGTGTTTTGATATGGCAAACTTTTATTTTGATCATATAACTTAGTTAAACCATTCCTCAGAATAAGTAATTATTCCGCAGAAAAAGTAATTCCTCAACAAGCCTGCCATATTTCAGTCTGATACAAACTTTTCTGGTTAGTTTGGAACATGGTAAAAGCTGCAGTAATAATGAAAATATTGGTATAAAACTGCTATAGAGTGACTACTAAAAAAGGAATAGTGACATGTATTAAAGACGAAACTTCCTGCTTTTATTTATGCAAAACAAGTTTATCTCTACAGGTCTGCCAAATATCGCTATCAATAAATTGTTTATTACCCTTTCAAAAACAATAAATCTCAACAACCAAACAGGATCTACTGGGTTTGTTTTACCTACTAGATCAAAGCAACTCACACATTTCTTAGTTTCTCCTATCTGTGCATCTGTTAACATAAACATATTTTGTGTTATATCTTATTCTTTACAATCTTGAATCCCAGTATCTTAGCCTTCTGGGTTTCTGCCCATTCAGTAAGAATGCAGACATCACATAAGTTATTATTAACCCATGTGTTATCCACTTCTACAGTGGCTGGAACTTTGCCAGAGACAACACATGGTGCTTGGTTAACAATATTTTAAAATATAAATTAATTTATTTTTTAAATTAACACATTTTTCTTATGGAAATACACTAATAAGATCCTCACAGGACAGAATATACCCTAAGCCTATTCCTTTAAGAGAAGTTTTAAGGAATTTCATAAAGTTAGCAGCAAAACATACTAAAACCCCCTAGTAGGTTTTCATCTTTGCCTGAAAAGAGAGGATTTTTGTGACTGTTCTTCCCAAGAACCTTCTGCATTTACAGTTTTACTTCATTTATCCATAATTAATCCTCATTTCTTGAAGGCATCTCCTAATATTTAAATTTTATCAGATCAAGCTTGATACTGCACTAACAAGTATTTACAAATAAATGCTCTGCAAATTGAAAAAAAATACCTGAAACAAGTTAATATTTAGTCTAACTACGAACAGTTTTACAGCAGCTCTAAATCAGTAATTATGTTGACCTGAAAAAAAAGAGATCCTATTTAATATGCACACATACAAATAATTATTCACACTGCATTTGATTTACATACGTACAAAAGAACCACTTCCCACTTTCAAAAGTGGCTCAACACTTATGGTATTTTAACTGCCCTAATTACTGTTGAGAGAACATAATTAGAAGCACTGATCACATTGTCAACAGCTAACCAGTTGCAGCCCTGGCTGCGGGCCTGATCCTGAGCCTGCTGGAGGCAGAGGGGCCCAGCACTGATTGCAGGAGAAGGCCAAGGCCCTTCTCGCCACCTGAATCTACCAGAATCCAAATGTTAAACAACGCTGATGCAGCCACGCTGAAAACCCCGCTCCTTACGTGCATGTATCAATTGCTATTTCGGTAAGCTTTCTCTGTTTTCAAAGGCAAATGAATAATTTTTTTCCCCAGCAAGGCTCCTATACCACTTAAACACTTAGCACTGAGTCAGAATTCATAAGTTTTTCCAAAAGAGAAACAGTTTAATAATTAAAACAGATATTGACTAAACCCTGCTTCCTTGAATACCAAACTTTTATTAGATTATTATGTGTTGATGCATAATTTCCATTGGCAACTTTTAAAGCAGCTCCTTCCCTCTCTGCTGGCCACCCTCCTCCCTCTTTCTTTCCCCCAAGCAAAGTGCTGGGAATCCTCGATACCCAATAGTCAATATTTGGTTTGCCTGTCATGTTCCTGGAGCTCCCCTCCATACAAACCTGCGTTTCTCATCCTTTCACTGCACTGTTCTCGTACGTGTTGCTTCACATGATGTTGTAAACTCAGGGCATCTTACCAAGTTGCTAAAATCTGAGCTTCTGCTTGTTTTCTCAAGTCTTGGACAAACATAACTTTAGGGAGAGCTGAACATAGGCAAAAAGAAAGAGGAGCCTGCATTTTCATCTTCCTTTCATCTCAGTCATTCAGTCAACCATTCAGTGCCCTATTCAACAGAGCTTTTCATTATGCAAAAAAATGCTAATCCTTTTCCGATGCTTTCACACTTGTATAAACCCCCATTCCTTCGACTGAAAAGCAATTATATCAGTTTACCTTTCTGTCAAAAACAGGATTAATATTCCAATACCAGAATCTCCTTTATTTTCCTATCTTTCGCTTTAGGAAACTAGAGATTATTAGTGGCGGTATTCCTTAGAGCAAGAATACATTATTTTAAATATGATTATTTTAGCCAAAGCAAGAGGGGGGAGGGGGAGGGAGAGAGAAAAAAACTTCAGTTGCTGCGGAAACTCTTTTCACTGACAGAACTGACCTTCCCTTTGCAGAGGCCTGAATAGAATGAGCCTCACTCTGGTCTATTAATCAGAAACAAATTATGAAAGAATGTGGCTGGACTGGTTGACACTATCCTGTCTTGGGAGACTCAGTAACAGCCTAGTAACAATGTCCTCTTCATGGGTAATGAACAGCCATGACAAATGGGGCAGAGAAACTATTTATTTGCATATGCAAATTCTCACACAAGGGAAACATGTACAAACAAGTGTCATTGTAAGGTGGATTAGGCAAACAACGCTTTCTTTTTAGGACATTCTGCAGCCCAGAACATTAGTCAGCACAATTAAACCAGTCTCCATGGAGACTAATGAAATTTCACCATGGTATGAGTTAAATTAGATAGCTAGTTATGTGTTTTCACAATCCAACTTGAAATCCATTATTGTTTCAGAACAATACAGCAATTGTGCCTGGCTGATCTTTGCCAGCTCAACAAGCTCCTAAGTTGACAATTTGCATATGTTAATATAATTAAGCACTAATTACATGAAACTTGTACATATTCACATGCACTTTCCCTGGGCGCTTCTCAGTTTGAACCTTGGCCAAGTCTTTAACCCTTTGAATGAATTTGGAGCAGCAAAGCTCTGCCTTCTGGGTACAGCCCCAAGGCAGATGCAGAAAAGCTCTTCATTTATAAACACAAAGCTTAACCTGGCTTCTCATATTTCTATCAACAGGCTAGAAAACATTTTTGTATGTGGTGGGGTAGGAGAAAGACTGAGGGGTGGGGGGAGCTGGATTGGAAGTTCTTTAGAGACCCAGCTCTGGTAGCCTTTTTGCACATGAAAACACAAATATTTACCCACATAACACGTTAGAAACACATGTATTGCCATTGTCACAGGGTTTTCAAGAACTGAATCGTCAAAAACTAGATTGCTTTTTACATCTGTGTTCTCAGATCCACAAAAATGGGAACGAGAAAAGGAAAAAAGAGCAAGCAGTAACTAATGAGCTTTCCATAAATATACGCAGAGGCAATTAAGCAGTGTTAATTACTATGACAGCAGTTAATTGAATATAATTAGATATTTTAAGCTACTGACTAAGGCATAGTTAAGATTAATTTTATCGAGATTAATTGTAAATAAGAATAGATTAACTGTGTTTTGACAGGCATAAAAAGTAGATCTGCAAATTAACTAGGAGAGCAGAAACTAGCACAAAAATCATATATTATCTTAATGTCACACCTCAGAATCATCTGCTCAATAAACATGACTTTTCAAACCCAAACAGACAGGAATCTTGAAGAAAAACAAACAGCTTGCAGAGATTAAAGAGCCTTTTGTCCTTTTTCATGTGCATTTCTTTTAGCAGACTAAATTAAGCGAGTCTGGTGTACGTTTTTAGGAAGGAACATTTCACACTGAATGGAAAAAATGTTCTATCACATATGAAATTCATGCAGCTGTGCGGAACTTGGTCCAGATGGTCTAAGACTATAAAACAACACTAAATGATAGACAGTAGGGCCTTCCCAAGATTATGTGATAAAATCACAACCTCATATTTTGACTTAAATTTTCTGTCATGTATTGTTTCCCTCCAGATCAGATAGCTCCATTTTAATTTTTAACTGATCCTGAATATTCAATGGAATCTCTTAATAAAAATTACTGATAAGCATCTGTGCAGAAATCATAAAATGCCCCTTAGCTTCATTAAAACAATGCTGAATTTGAAGTGCAGAAAACAGTGTCCTGCTTCTACCACAATACTAAACTGTTCACACCACTTAGCTTAGGTTAAATAGGTAAAAAATGCCAGATTTTTAATATGCTTCAAAGAAAACCCAAAACGCATTCTACCAGCAGATTAATTCATGCATGCTGCTTAAGAAAATTAACAACAAGGCTGAAGAATGCTGAACAAATCACTAATAAGAAAGGAGCTTCAATTGATTTTGAAATAAATCAATAGGTGATTAACACAATATTTTTAAAGCAGTAGAATGTATATATATTATATAAACATATATATTATATTTTCAATACCTTTTTAGCTCTTAATCGAACAAGGGCTTTACAACAGTGAGCATGTCCCTATATTGACTATCAACTTCTAGGGAATGCCTTTAGTCTCTTATAACAAAAATCCAAAAAACAGTCTGTGAAACAAGGCTACGACAAGCCATTCTGAAGTGAAAGATTTTAAATCATCCAGCCTCTTCTAATAGACTTGAGACTTATTGAGGTAGAAACCATAAAAAATGAAGAAGGGAAATTTAATCCCTGAAATATTGATTTGCACATTAATATCATATAGGCAGAGGGCAATTTGGCTTCATGGAAATGACACATTGTCGACCCTTGGTGAAGTCAGAGCCAATCTAACTGCTGAACATGTCTGAATCTCAAGAGTTATTAAGGGCTTCCCTTCTTGCCTTTATGACTTTTCTTCAGCCTACCAATGCAATCTTAAATGTATTATCTTTAAGAAATAATTGTAAAACCTCAGGGGTTTTCCAGTTAATGGAAGGGAGGCTAAACCACATCAGATTCTGAAATGCAACATTAAACCCTTGCAATCAACAAAACCACCTCAATTCTCATCCATCCAGTGCAGGATCTAATATTGTTATTAGAGATAATCAAATTTCATTGTGTAAATTTAGGCTTATGGTCAGAATGGAAGCAGTAAATTCTGCAATATTAAACAGTGATTTTTCTCAGCCCCCTTTATATGTTCTTTGATGGTGCACCATCTTTACAAATAAACCTAAACTATTCAAAAATTGAGGAATACAACTGTCACCCTATTCTGAAAGATGCATGCAATGCCATTTACCATCTCCACAGCTTTCCTTTAGTTTTAACTTGATCTAGCGGATAAGTTTCATTTTAGAGAATAATAAAGCAGTATCACTGCATAAACCACACAGCAGGTACTATTACTGTGACTTACACAGATGGTTTACCTGACCTTTCTTTGTTCCTTGGGTAGGTTTCACTTTTGCAGATTTACGACTTTTCCCTCTATATTTCATTGACCCTCTATGTTCATTATCATAAAAATGAAAACTATTGAATACATGTTTATGTTGGCAAAGTCCTAAAAGCCCACGACTAAAGGATAAAGAGATGCTACAATGCACTGTGTGGATCTCTAGATCGTACACTATAAATATTCAAGCACAGATAGCACGAATAACTGAATAATCCTGGTGAGCCCCAGCTCTGGAGCCAGGTGCAAGAGGTTAAAACAGCTGGCTAGCCATCTTTTATTTTGTGTGCCTTCCTACCGGCTGAAATCGCAAACCCTGAAAACTAGCAGATATTCCCTCAAGGTTGATAGTCTGATTTTTTTCATTTCAACCAGTTTAGTAGGATCTCCCAGTCGAGAAAAGAGAGAAACTCCTTAAATACAGGCAGTTCAATAGGAAGTGGAGCAATGATGATTAAGGCTCTTCCCCCCACACACCCCCAACCTTCAACCCCCCGTTTATTTCCACAATCTTCTCTGTGCACCTTCCCATCCAAATGTTTGTAGTCCTTATTTCAAAGAAAAGCAGTCCGGATCGTTCTGTCAGTTTTGCCAGTAAATATAAAGTAAAACAAGTGTTGATGGCACTGAGAGTGTTACATACCCAGGCTGTGTTTTTGCATTGCTCTCAATGGAAGCGATCGATGCCCATGTCACAGTCGCGTCCCAATCGCAGCCAAGTCTCTGCCTCAATCTAACCAACAACAGGCAGGGCTGCAAAGGCTTCTCACTACCTCTTCCATCCATCCACCACCAAACTAAAAATATAATGCTACATATGATCTTTTTAAACACTCCACCACCGCTCCTAAGGATCGAGCCACTGCAAATCCAGGGGAAACACGATTGAAAAAAAAAAAAAACCACCATCAAAAAAAAACACCCTCACAGCAGCCACCCAAAAGCACCCGAGCCCTCTCTTTCCACTCTCTCGCTCCCCTCTTGTCAGCTACATAATCCTTGATAAAACCGGAGCAAGGCTAATAAAAAGAAAATTAAAAAAAAAAAAAAAAAAAAAAAAAAAAAAAAAAAAGAGGAGGACGGAATGGAGCCGAGGAAATGCAACTGTCAGAAAACGGGATGGTCAGACTTCCTGAGTGAACCTGCCTGTGTCTGGCTTAATGTAAATCTCCACCATCTTCAGCCTGGCAAGTTGTCTTTTGGTTGGGCTTTTTTTTTTTTTTTTTT
>NW_020955374.1:686159-695634 GCF_003031625.1 Empidonax traillii | reverse complement strand
CCGGGCCGGGCCGAGCCTCCTCCCCGCGCCGCGCGGCGAAACTGACAGAGACGCAGGGCGCGCTCCTAACGGGCTCCTCTTCCTCCTGCTGCCAGAGACGGCAGCCAGCAGCGCGATCCCCCGGCGCACACACACACACACACACACACGCCCGCACGGCCACCCTGCCTCTGCTCCTGAGAAATCTACCTGCAAAAGAAAAGGGGGGAAAAGGGGGGGGGGGGGGGGGGGGGGGGGGGGGGAGAGGGGAAAAAGCACCCCACACTTTCTCCTGTACGCACGCACGCAGTCAGGGTCCCCATTGCCCTGCTGGCACCCCCCTCTCCCCTCGCCCGAAAGCGAAAGTTTGAGAGGCCGAGGGAGGTGGAGATGGGGAGGAGAGGGAAGGAGGGTGGGAGAGCGGAATCTGCCTTCAAAAAACACCTCAAAGTTTCGGGGGGACCGAGCTGCGAAACAAGAGTGCGAGCTCTAAAGGGGCTGGCAAGGGATGACTTCTGACAGCCGTAACGTCTTTCCTAATCTGACAGTATTCCCCCCCCCTCCCCGAGCTCCCTAGGAAAAAAGAGCGGAATAAAAAGTGGGGGGCATCCCCCGAACCTCTTCTGCAAAGTGAGCATGATCCTCCACTTAATCCGAAAGTTACAGCCCGAAAGAGAAAAAGAAAAAAAAAAAAAAAAAAAAAAAAAAAAAAGAAATCCACAGCCCCAAACCAAAACAAAAAAAATACACAAACAAAACGTAACGCCCGGAATAAAAGAGAAAGGCAGATAGAGAAAGAAAGGAGAGAGAAAAAGCAGCCCCTCCTTCCGAAATGAGAGCAAATACTGTACCTAAAAGTGGGGAAACAGGCAGAAAAAGGGGGGAGAGAGAGAGGGGAGAGGTACATGGGATCTGGGGATGTGAGTGTGTGTGTGTGTGTATGTGAGAGAGAGAGAAAGAGGCACAGAGAGAGGGAGAGAGAGAGAGAGAGCGAGAGCGAAATATCAAAGATTGTGCAAGATCAGCCTGGAAAGATAATCGATACTCGACCTAAATTTAACACAAACTACTCAATAAAAGTTAAAGAAAAAACTTACTTTCCATTTCCCCTCGCAGTTCCTACTGGATCTTCGCCTCTCTTTTTTGTTTTGCTTTATTTACTTAACAGCTGATCACATCCAAGTAAACGAGAGAAGGTTCATTAAAAAAATAATAAAAAAAATAATCCTCCAACTTTATTGGGTGAAAATAAAAATGATTGAGCAAGAAGTGGGGGGCATGGAGCGGTCCTTTGGGGTCCGGGAGTTGTTAAAGCATGTGCCGACCGCGGTCTCGCTGTTTGGTTGTGAAGGGGTTGGGAAAAGGAGGAAAGGAAATGAAAATCCGATATGTCTTTATTCTGCTAATTATTATCGTTTTAGCCCTGTTTAAAAAAATGGCTGATTAAGTTGAGTGCGCATGTCTTTGTGTGTCTATTCCCGATATGCACTCTGGGAATGAGAGAGAGAGAGAGAGAGAGGAGAGAGAGGAGAGAGAGCGAGGGAGAGGGAGAGCGAGGGAGAGGGAGAGGGAAGAGGAGAGGGAGAGGTGTAATTAGTGAGGTGATCAACATTCTCCGGGCTGCAAATGACGCGCAGCCCCGGAGCCGGAGAAGCGGGAGCTGCCGCGGCTGCCGGGGGCTCGCCGGGGCTGCAGGAGCCACAGAGCCAGCCCAAAGAAGAAGGGACAGCAGAAAGGAGCTCATGGATACACACACAAGTCTGCAAACTTCATTAGTAACACAGACACACACGCACAGGCACACAAAGTAGATGGCTAGGGAAAATTAAAAAAAAAAAAAAAAAAAAAAAAAAAAAAAAAAAAAAAAAAAAAAAAAAAAAAAAAAAAAAAAAAAAAAAAAAAAAAAAAAAAAAAAAAAAAAAAAAAAAAAAAAAAAAAAAAAAAAAAAAAAAAAAAAAAAAAAAAAAAAGAAGGGCGGGAGAGTGGCAGACTTGCTCTTTTAACTGTTCAGAAACTTAAAATAAACGGATCCAAATTAATTATTTCATCGGGGAGATATTTCTGGCTGTCTTTCTCTTCCATTTTCTCTCTTTTAATGGGAATATAATGAAAAAAATATTTTTGCATCCCATTTTTGCAATGGGCTAGTGAATGTATGACACATCTGTAAAAGGAAAGGTAATACATCTAAGATAAGGAATAGCTACCCATACAGAGATAAAGACGGATTTATTTACACATACGCACACAAACGCACATGTGTGTGGACTCACATCCTACATCGTATTTACACATATGTACATATGTGTACATACACTCCACATATACGCAGTCACACAAAACATAACTCACTTCATTTGTTGACTGCCATGTGACTGCTTGGAGATACTAACAAAGTAAAAAGCAAAGCCTTCCAGAATATAAAATATCAACTGTAAACAGCCTTATCAAAATGAAGTAAATATCAGCCCAGGGAAAGGATCTCTTTGCATACAATACAGGTTTCATGCATATACATGCATCATCTTCCACTTTCCCTGCAAGTATTGATATTTTATTAATATTTTATCTGCTATATTTTACCAGACATATTTCATTCTTGGGGGGGAGCAGGAGCGGGGCACGCTATTATGATGAAAAGTAGGGTAAAATGTACAGATGTCATTATAAATCGGAATCTTCTACAAATATTTTCCTGTGTGGGATTTAAGAAGATTGCTTCTCATTTGAAAATCTAATTATCTTAACCTAATACTGCAGATGTGAATATGACTGACACTTTCATTAAAAGATAATTAACTAAAACTAGGAATAGACATACTTTAAAGTACCCCCTACTGAAGATAAAAACATGACTATTCAAAGAGCATCCAAATACACCGCAGGAACACGTGCAGATTTTTGATAATGCTATTCCAGAAATGGGTATACCAGCAATGGTCACTAAGTCACAGTTACACACAAGAGATATTTACAGTACCAAGGACCCCGCGCAGGTGAACCGTAACCTTAGAGCTGACATGCCTTTGAAGTTCGTGATTCCTGCGATACACATCAAAACCTTGTCTTAGGCCTTAAACACTAAAAACCAGCAGGAAGGTTTTATCACAACCTTCCATTAAAAGCGCGCACGCACAACATCAACAAACCAGCAAAATCCAGGATGGCAGAAACAGACACCTCTCTGGGCCCTAAACCTTCTGCTGCAGGAGAACATTTTGCAAGTACTGGAACTAATGCTAATAGGAAAATCCCCACCTGATGATGAATTAAAGCTGCCCTTAAGGAAGCACAGGCCAGTGTCAGGGAACCGAGTGTCTAAAAGCAGATGTTTAAGGTCAGAGTGAAGGTCCTGATAGTTTTAGGAAAAAGAAAAGAAGGGAAAAAAAAAAAAAAAAAAAAGGAAAAAAGAAAATAGGTCTTTGGAAAGGGGAGGAAAAAAAAAAGGCAAAAAAAAAAGGCACCAAACCACCACCCTGAAAGTACTGCTATTCAAAATAACAGAGTCTGCAAATAAAGCAGGGAAGGATCCCTATCCCAATCCAGAAAAACCTTACTTCAAACTTCAGGAAAATCTCCAAGACTCGAACTACAGGAAAAAGTCAGGGGCACTGGAAGGTTCGTGAGAGCAACTTTATTGCTTTTCCAAGCCTCACCTAAGCATTGCCCCAGCTCATCAGTGAAAAAAGATGTGAGTATATGTATGCAGATTTCCACAGGCACTATGCCCGGTCAATGAAGGTAATAAGGAAACTAGCGATATTCTGCATCGTTGTTTACAAGGTGGAAAAAAAATGCAAACAAAGAGTGAAAATGGAATCTCTGAAACCAGTTACAGTTATCAGATTGAGGGAGTATGATGGAAAGAGGGCTTTTAGGTTTAAACTGTAGATGAAACGGGACTGAGATAGAAGGGTGCATTGTCCATTCAAGTGCATGCCTGAAGACAACTAAATACAATGTGATGAAGAAGCACCTGAGAACAATACATCTATTTCAAATTCAAGTGCAGAAACACGTATACTTAATGTCACAGAAGAATAAGGAAACGAAGATAATTTAGTTTTAAAGTCGTCCCCCCTCTCTGCACTTCCCCCCCATCTCTTTTATTCCTAGTGCTTTTTTCCTGGTGAAACATCAATATCATTAATGTCATTAATGTCAAAACACCAAACGTCAGAACAGTCAAGTCATTATTTTTTTGGCTGTAGAGTTTTTTTTCTCTTTCTCTCTTCTTGGAGGGGGATATAGGTTTATGGTGTTCTTGAGTTACAGCTAAAGGAACAAAGGACCGGGGTAATAAGGCAGAAATTGCGAGAAGAGAGTCCACATTTTTCAAGGTTTCTTCTGCCACTGTTTACTGTCCTTCCTAACGTTTTAATTCTCCTCTCTATTTCTCTCTCTCTCTCCCGCTTTCTCTCTCCCTAAAAATAGTAGCTATAGCGGAGCGGGGTGTGTAGGAAAAAAAAAAAAAAAAAGGCACTAAGAGATGTTAACAGTTTAGAAGGAACCCGGGGATCGCCACGTAGCTAGGAAAAATCGAAGAAGGTTAATTCCGGGAGGCAGCAGCAGCAGCAGGTTTGTGGGATGTGATGAGAGCGGAGCGCGGCGCGGGCTGGGGGCGGCCGGCGCGGAGGAGCCGGGGCCGCCGGCGCGGCTGCGGAGCGGTGCGGGGCTCCCGGCGGGCGGCGGGAGGGCTCCCCGGCGGCGCGGCCCGGCCCGGCCCGGCCCGGCCCGGCTCCCGCTCCCACTCCCCTCTCTCCTCCCTCTCTTGCTCAGCTGATCGCCCCTGAAGACTCACGCCTAACCTCTCATCTCCTCTCCTCTGGTCTCGATGGACCCCCCGCCCACCTCCTCCGAACTTCTCCTGCAGGCACCGTTACACATTTTGGGATTTTTTTGAGCCTCCTGTTGAAACCACAAAAAGCTCTTGATAGTGACGTTACATTTCAAAGAAAGGGAAGGGGGAAATTTAAAAAAAAACCCTCAGCCTTTTCTGTCCTTCACCACCTTCAGCCTCAACCCCAAGGAAAACTTAGTGGCCTGGGCGAGACGGAGCTGGTGGGGGCCAGAGCCGGAGACTGGCCATTCTTTAATAGACAAAGAAATCCTAGCCCAAACCGAGCTGTGTTACACCACGTCTCTCCGTCAAGCTCATTTCACTCCCTAAATCTGCGCTGCGGACACACAGGGGCACAGGGATCTGCATAATTACAGACATAGCCGCTCCCCTTTTTAATAAACCGACATAATTCCCTAATAAGCGTTCCCTTCCCCCACCTTCTCCTCTCCCCAGACCCCAACCCAAGGGAAAGGGGATCCATGTCTTTTTACTGCGTTCCCTAAGTCTATAGATGAGCTCAGTTTGAAACGAGGTATTACAAGATTTCAGTGTTACAGACCCTTTATCTGAGCTACAGACACTTTCAGATCCCCAGCCCCCACCTCCTCTCCTTTTTGTTGTCTCTTCTCCTCCCGGGGGCTATTTGACAAAGGCAGTGTGTTAACTAACATTTTTGTTTAACTCAGCAACTTCTTTTCAAAACATACTTAAACCTGATAGCAATCTCTTGTACTTTTTGTCTTTTTCTTTCTCTTTTTTTTTTTTTCCCCGAGATGAAATTGGCTCTGAACACAAACCGTTTGACTATTATTAATAATTTCTCTGTTTTCAGGTATCACATACACAAATCTAATGTTAATTACACACCCCCCCCCCCCCCCATCCCCCCCGCCCCAGCACATTCCACTAGACACTAAAAAGGGTTGGGAGGGGGGACGGGGAAGAAGGGAAGAGGGAGGAGGGAAGGAAAACAAAAATCCCCGATCTGATTCCTGGAAAGTTTTGTTCGAAAAAGAAATAAAACAACAATAACATTGCATTTCAATTCTGCCCTCACTGCCCCAGATTTGGCATTCACCTACTGAAAGTGCGTCTAACGAGCAGTGACCATAGAGAAAAATCACAGCCGAATAGTATAGACATCTCGCTGAGATTTTGAGCTAAATAGTGCCGTTCCCGATTGGCTTTTTGTTGTTGTTGTTATTTTGGCTGGAGCCGCACAAAAACGCGCACCCGGACGTTACTATAAATAAAAGCTTTCCAGGTCTGAGTCTGCTGCCGGCGTTTCCTCCGGAGCCTTAACAGCCCTTTTTCAGCTCCTTTCTTGGGCAGATCGCGGGGATTAAATGCCCTGAACCTGAGCTCCTGGCCTTGGATGGGAAGGGAAAGAAAAAGGGAGAGGGAGAGAGAGAAAGGAGAGGGTGAAGGAGCCAGGCGCCCTCTGGGCTTTCAGAGGTCAGCGCTTTGACTGTGCTCTGACCTCCCTCCCCTCCCGGCAACCACCCCAGTGTTTATAAACAAAAACAGTCAGGACTAGCCCCAAACAATAGCAATTCACCAACTTCACAGGCACTTCACCAGCTCTTATGCAAATAAAGGAAAACGACCGCTTACCACCGCTCCCCCCCATCCCCTCCAGAAAGCCCAAGAGCATATTTCCAGCAGTGATATATCCAAGGGAAAAATTTTACATTCTATTCTGGAAAAGGACAAAAAGGGACTTCAGAAATAAAACGGTTCTGCTAGAAAGACAGACAAAAAGGAAGAAAAAGCCAATAAAACTACCGATCTTACTGCAGAAAGAGGAAAGTTATGAAATATTTATACCTAAATCCAGCAATCCACACTGCCAATAAAACAGGAATCTTTGTTGTGTAGACAATATGCTAAACCACCTCTGCGACAAACAGCGATTATAAAGCAACCAGAAAAAGTTATTTTCGCCCAAGGAGCCAAGTTTTCAAAGAAAACGTGTGGATTTTACAGCTAAATAAAAGCCACCACCTCTGTGTTATCCGTAAAAACTACACATAAATTAAAAGCACCGTTAAAAGAAAAAGCCTTCCATCAAGCAAGCAAGCAGCACATCTGATCTGACTTACCAAAAAAAAAAAAAAAAAAAAAGAGTATAATTAAAACCATCTTTAATTACAAAAAGCAGCAAGCGAAAACTAAATGAATCAATGCTTTCTCCCCAAAATGTTGTCCGCCAAGGTATAGAAATGACAGTTCTATAGTCCTGCATTATAGCGTAACTGAAACTCCACAATTCAGGAATTGATTATGCGATAAGGAAAAAAATAAAAAACAAACCAACAAACCATAAAAGGTAAAAGAAGGTCTTAATGATTTTCAAACTTTTGTTTAAAAAATGATGAAGATCAGAAAAGGTTGGAGGAAAAGTTAAAGGAAATATACCTCAAGAGAAAAAAGACCATCTCCTTTTCTTCTTTGTCTATCAGTCTCCAGTTAAAGCATATGGAAAATGTTTTCAAAATGCCTAGATTTGGCACATTGTCATTGCAAAGAGAGGAGCGCAGTGATGCTGTTATAGAAAATGGGAAATAAATTCAGGATTGGGTGCTGCCTCCTTCAATGCGGATTTATCTAAGTTTAATTTAATATTCCGCAATCACTGTATGATCGCATATAATTCACCAAGATTTTTAAGGGCTTTGCCTAAATATGTTGACCACAGGCACAAAGTAATTTAATCAGATTATTTCCTTATTTTATTTGTGTTTATTTTTCTCATTAAAAACACTTTAAACAGCAATTGTAAATAATAGAAATGATGGAATATTAGGTTTGGGGTGAACAAACGCTCAGAGAAGATATTAGCTTTATTAAAATCATTCCGAACGTAAAATCAAAAAGCACAAAATGGTTGTTTGTAAAACACTAAACCTTTAATCGATTTATTGGCATTCCGATCGATTAGATAAACGGAAATCTATAGTAAACATAAAAGCACTTAAAATATTTTTCTCTCATTTATAAACAAAACTTTTCTTTTCAGTAGAAAAAAATGATTATCAAACGACTAACAGGAAATTCTTCAGATATCAAATTACGATAATAAAATTATTTCCACATGGAAAGGGATAATGACAATGATGATAGTAATTATAATAATGAATAATTCAACAGCCCTTTGACATATATGGAAGAGCCTGGTTCAAAACTAGCTTTTGAAGGGGGCTACTTTTAGGGGATTTTTAAAATAAAATTGAGTTTTGTGGCTGAAATGCTTAGATCAAATGACAGTTTAGATGCATGTGCTAAAATTGCGTTAATTTTTTTCCTGCATTTTTTTCAGGCTGGAGCTTTGACATCACCCCTTAAATTAACACTTAGCAGTAAATAAGTATGTAAATATATAAGCTACCCCTGAATTTGTGGGGGAAAATTTTTGTATTCATGCCAGGGCGACGGGAATGGGGACTCTTTACCTTATAATTTAAACGATTTGCCTAGCTTGCAGCGTACCTTCCAGATTACAGAAAAATTCTGCAAGCAATAATGTCTTAGACCATTTAAGTGAAAGAACACAATTTATTTAGAGGGTGGGGAACTGTAAGCCGGAAAAATGCAGCAATCAGAGCTTGTGGCATTCTAGCTGCGCGAAGAGGAAGTGTTGCTGTAACGGGTATTATGTTTATTTGATAAAGAAAATCAATGAAAGTGGCTGTAAAGTAGTTAGTGAGGCGTGTGTTTGGGACTCGGGTTGAATAGTGACTCCAGCGGGCTGGTCGATGAGCTCTAAGAGCTCTGGAAATCTAACCTAACCCTCAGAGTGAGCTCTCTCTCACTCAGTGCTGCACCTTCCCCAGGCTAGAAGACTTCAGTCCTTGTCTCCTCCCTCTGTCTCCTTCCTTCTCTCCCCGCATCCCTCCCTCCGTCCCTCCTTCACTCTCTCCTAGTTTTCCACTCCTGCTTTCCTTCTTCCCATCCGCTCCAACTGTTCCCTCTCCCAGGTTTATTTGCTCCCCTTAATCTCTCCCATTCTCTTTCTGTCTCACTTTCATTCTCTCTCCCCATCTCTGCCGTAGCTGTTTCCTCCCTATCCAGCTGGTTCTCTAAGTTTCCCTGTACTCTTGGAGCCTTTTTCCTCCTCTAATTCTCTTCCTCTCTTCTCAGGTATTAGTATTCCTAAGTTTTCTTCCAGCCTTTTTCCTATCTGTCTTCACCAGCCAAATTTATCTCTTAGTTTGGATTGGTTCCTCCGAACATGTGCTATATTAGTAATTATCCCTACTCATTTCCCTTTCACACACCCATGCTGAAGGGATGAGCGCACCACGCTCTTTCCACAGTTGGAATATTTTATACCTTGGCTAATCTTCAGTGGTGCTTTATTTCAGACTTTCTGCAGCTATTTCCCTCCTTTTCTCCCGCTAATCTTCATTCCCTCTAATTTACAACAGAAATGTTTCTCCTCCTCCTTTTCATTTCCTACTTTACAATTTCCTTTGGGGTTTCTAAAGAGTAGTACGTCCTTTGCATTTCCCTACCCCCATCTCTTTCACTGTTTCACTTCAGCTATTTTATTTACCCTGTTGGTAGGGGGATATTTCTTTCCTTAACAAGTTTATCTCCCTGTCTTTCAGTCCCAGCCTATTAAAAAAAAAAAAAAAAAAAAAAAAAAAAAAA
>NW_020955374.1:659621-685534 GCF_003031625.1 Empidonax traillii | reverse complement strand
TGTTAAATATGGCAGATTCCCGAAAAATGCTTCCTCTCCGGCTCTCTGCTGGAATTCATTACCAGCCCCACTCTTCCCACCGCGCGGTGTCTGCGGGGCCTGGCGCGGCCGCTGCCCGGAGCTCCGCGGAGCCTCCGCAGCGGCCGCGGGACGCGCAGCGGCCGCCGCCGGGCAGCGCCCCCGAGCCGCGCAGCCGGAGCTGTGGCGGCCGCGGGGGGACCGGCCCAGGGCTCTGTTCCCCCCTCCTTCGCCGGGCCGAGGGGAGCAGCGACGCCTCCGGCGGGGGCGGCCCAGGGCAGGCGGCCCGCGGCGGGGCGGGGGCTCGGCCGACCCGGCAGGTGCGGGGGCTCCGCTCCGCAGCGGCGGGAGCGCCGCGCCCCGCACAGCCCCGCGCTGGAGGGCGCGGGCTGCCCCGCGCCGCGGGCTCCTGGCTGGCGGCGGCGGCAGCATCCCCTCCGCGGGAGGTGGCCGGCTTTCCCAGCCCGTCTACCTGCCCTCGTTTGTCTGGGGCAGGAGGTGGGGGTTGGGGTCTAGCTCTTATTATTTTCTTTTTTTCCCCCTCGCCGCCCCCCCTACATCTTCCTCCCTTTCCTTCTTTTTTATTTGGCCTTTTCCCGTGTTGTGCCCTGACTGTCTGGAGTGGGATCTAGATGAGGGATCCCCCCTGGCGAAGTCACTCATGTGCTGCTGGCTGTGACACATGCTACGTGTGTCGCCTTTGTATGGTCCTGGTTGGGCCACATGCACTTAGCCTGCAGTTTATCACAGGATTTGCTTTCATGTGTGTAATGAGTGCTGGAATAAAGCAGGATTTCAAAGGGTACCACTAGAATTAACGTTTCAGACTTGGTCTGGGTTTTGAATAAACCTTAACCTGAGGAAATGATTGTTCCAGGTTAAATGGCCCTAAACTGTCCTTTGTTTCATTAATTGGGATCTTCTGTATTGTTCTTTTGACAATTCTTTACAGAAGCTGGAGGAAGAAATCTAGTTCATTAATTTCTCCCATACTAACTGAAACATTTTCACTGTTTTACACATGGATGGAGTTATGTTTAGACTTACTTCTTCTCTATAGGTTACACACATGAAGTGAACAGAGGGGTCTCGATCCTGCCTGTCCCTTCTTGAGTGAGTAAATGTAGATCTGGCCTGTTGTCAGAAACTCTCACTACTGTCAGGACCTCTGTTCAGTGTGAAGTCTGATAACATGGTTTTACCCCTTTCAGGCACCCATAAGGATACCCAAAAGAAATGTTGTCATATAATTCTGGTCTGCTAAAAGCATGCTATGTGGGTTTTTTTTTGCTAAAACTCTAATACCTGTAACTTTCTTCTTTGCTTAAATGTGCTCGAGGGAGGAATGTTAGCTTTTACTTTAAGCGTTTCATGGTACTGACACGGGCACAAGTGGAAATTAATATTTTTGATAGTTTTAAAGAAAATACAATGCACAAACAAGGCAAACAATATAATCCCGAAGTCTTATTATTATACCACAATTTAGGGGTATACATTTTACAAATATTTGCCTAGGAACTTAAAGTGCTAAATTCTGTCAATATCTCCATCACCTCTGAAATTATTGTTCGCCTATATCCACAGTGACCCCAAATTGTCAGAGAAAAAAACCTGCCAGTTGTAAATCCACACGGGGCTACAACAGGATTGCAATTTATTATAAAGCAGAAATGTTACTGAAGGGAAAATTGGTGCCTATTCCCAAGTCCACACCTGAAAGGAACACACGTTCCAGAAATAAAGATGTTACAGAGGGTTGTTTAATTTTGTTTTGTTTTGTTTTGTGAGATAGCATCATCATATTAGGTAGATTATATTTATCCTGAATTCTTTTTAATCCACTATAAATGTTTTTTAAAAAATTGTTTAAAAATAATAGGGACTACTGAAATTCAACGCCACCTTGAAAAGATTAAAATATTTACTTATGCTGCAGACTTCGTGCATGACAATACATTATAGAATAGTAGAGACAGAGATACACTTTTTCCTTCTTTCTCCAAAATGATCTAGCTTGGTATAATATTCCTGCTTCCATCTGAAATTATGTTACTGAGTGCAAAAAATATTCTTGATGTAATTTAAGAGGAAATGAAAGAGTATTATAAAACTAAATTTAAATGTATGTTTTAATACTATGAAAAACAAATATGGAATGTATGTATTTTGTGGGGAGATCTTATATACAGTGTGGAAAGAGTTTATTTTAAACAAGTGTGTCTGTACATTCCTTCAGATAACAGTCTACACACTGTAGTTAGAGTCATAGGATTTTTGATCTCTTGGTCTACTTATTTTCGACAGAAAATGATTGTAGTTCAAGATATACATAAAGAAATTCGAAGAGTATCTAAATGCTACTGATTATGAAGTGCTTGTAAAACATCTAATTAAAAAAGATGAAAACTTTAAAAAAAATATTTACTCCCCAAATAGATTCATTAATTTAAAAAGATGCTAACCTGCATACACAATCAAAAGTGGACAACTTTCCACTTTCAGTTCATTTCTGGTGTCAGGAGGAATAAAATGAACGCAGAAAACATATTTCACTCTTTTTCTGCTTAAACTCCTTTAAAATTTTCTCTTCACAGAGACATCCTTAGAAATTAGAAGTACCCTAGCAATCAGTATTTCCACCAAATAATTACTTTGAAAATGAATATATGTGCTGTTTTCCTTTCTTTTTCAGCAGATAGTTGTGAGTATTGATTGATAAGATAATCATCAGAAAATAAAAACAAAAAGGAAATAAAAACTAAAACTAAAATATGTTGTAAGGCAACAAATAGATACTTCTACATTTATGCTAAACCATTTGGATTTTGTTTTAATGGGAAGCCTTCATAAATTATTAAATCCCACTTGATCAAGTTAATAATAAAGTTAACTACCAGCAGGTAAAATGCTGTTTTCTGTGCAAGATTTATTCTTGAGCACCCCAGACAATTCATATCCCTGTTCCACTTTTATTATGAGACTATTTTAATAAGTAAAATGTGTATGTGTATGTGTGTGCGCACGTGTGTGCGTTATGTGACAACACACAGAAGCACCTGATCTGTCTCTTTTTCACATAAAAATATTTGTATGTAGTTATATATTTAGAAGCATAAAAAAGGTCTGCTCAGTTTTTGCTTTTGGTACAGTAATTAAGGTAGAAGGATTCAGATATGCTATAATGCTGAACATTCAAAATTTAACATTAGAGTTCCTGGTTCATCTACAACAGGATGGATACTGTGTTTATAGAGTTCATTCTTGACCTTACCTGAGTAAGTACTTTAAGTTAAAGTATGAGATGCACCTAGAGGGGTAATACATTGAGTTTAATAGGAAGACAGTTAATAACCTTTTTTCATCCTCATGCACTATCAATCATGGCTGTCACCAGTCTGCTGAATCAAAGCAAAAGTGTTCTTCACAGATGACTGATTAGAAACGCAAAATCACAAGATCCATCTTCATGGTCACTTTTATTATAGTCATTTTTAAACTGACAGCAACCTGCTCAGTTTCAGCAGACTGGGCATCACAAATAGTGTCACTCAGTGCAGCTAAGCATGAGAAGATGTTGGCTGGATTATACTTAAAAATAATTAGGCCCAAAGCCTTTTGTGGAAGCAATAAAAAGGGTTTTTGTGGTTCTAGCCCATCTTTTCAACACCAGCAGTAGCCTATGTTTTTACAGTGGGTTACTATTGGAAAATATTTTCATCCTTTCAGTTCGAGTGAATTAATCAGTTTTAGATGGCCCTTAGATACTTTCTAAAAACAATACCTTTGTTGGTTATATGACCTGTGAGTTTTGCTAGAACCACTCTTAAGCAGAGGCTTAACGTTGCTCCTGCTATTTGTACAGTGCAGTGATGAGCTGTTGGTTTCCAGCCTTCTGAGGAATATTGCAAAAGCTAATTACCTTGTTAACTAGATCAGTTTCAATAACATTGTCTCCTGTTCAAATAAGCTAGTGAACAGTTCAACAGTTTAAGGTTATTTATAAATTAAATTGGCTCCAGCAAATTTAAAATCAAAATGGTATAAGTGAGAGGGAGAGAAAAGAAGGAACACTGACACTGCAAGCTGTGCTATGTTCTGGTGTGTTTCTGAAACGCGGTGAAATGTAGTATAAGAAAAGGTATTCAATAATGTTGAAAAATCAAACCTCAGTTGTGTGGAGTTTTTATTTGTTTGTTTGGTTTGGTTTCTTTGGAAATATAAATTGCATAAATTGCTATTGACTCTACAGGGTGTTTTTCCTGTGTGAATATTGTAGGATTTGTTCCTTAATGTAAATAAAATCATTTCCCTCTACTTAATGCTGCTTAACATGGCTAAGGAAATAATAGATTCTGATTTGGAATTTTGATTCAAGGACTGATGGAGTGAGAAAACAGCCAAGACTAATTTTTAAATTAGGTGGAAGATAAATAGGCCTCCCTCAAAACTCTTCAAAATCTTTCCCCCTTTTTAAAATTAAAATTTCACTTCATCTTATGAACGCAAACATATTGCACCAGCTGAGCATTGTTTTAGAATTATCTTTAGAATGACAGTTAAATGATGCATCTGGTTTGCCACTTAACTTTAACCCCCAAAAGGTAGTCTTATTAGTAAGCCTGATTTGTGGAGCTGTGATTTCTTTAATGTGGCTCTAAGGAATCTAAGCACTGTATATCTAAAACTTTCATTTAAAACACATTTGGTAACTTCAAGTGACTTCAATGAGCTAGTATCAGACCTTTCCTGCACTGCCCCTTATAGTGCCCCTTCCCATCCTTCTCTCTCAAACTGGAGGGCAGGACTTTGGTCAAGAAGGGCTCTTCCAAAAGGGAATGCTCTTCATTTCCACCCTCAGACCTCACTCTTACTTTTCCCACTGTACTATAGATACAGACAAAAGGACACACACTCAGTAGTGATGAAACATGGTATATACAAGCATGCAAACACACACAAAGAACATGCTACATACCAGTTTTTAAAACGTTGGCACACGATCACTGGTTCCTGGATAGTTATACTGAATCACGTATCCCAAGCTAGTCATGTTGGGAGAACTATTTTCAATAGTTTTATAATATTTCCATGTACTACGTAAACAACTGTGAGACTGAAGAAGGAGAATACGAAGCAAAGTAGGTAGTTTTATGTCCAATTTAGATTCATATGTTCTGTAAACAGTTTGATTCTCCTCTTCCCCCATTAATGCTTATCTCAAGGATATAATTAGCATTGATAATATGGTCCCATGTAGAGATTCCATGTTTGTTAAAGTTGTTTTAACATGAATCTCTATTTTCTGATGAAAAATTGATACACTAATGCTGACTGACATCTGTCTAAAAGTCAGAGGCTAAGTATGTCTGAGTTTAAATTTCTGAGCATTAATCAAAAGCTAATCAAACAGAGAAACTAGTAATGTCTACCGACAAATAACACAATTTATTTTTATCATGTTGCTTTTAGAGGGAAGACAATGTTATTCAATTAATATTATTTCCCTAATAGATATTTTAATAGCATATTCTCAACATAAATGACTAAAGAAAGGTGACTGTAAATTATTCAGGTGCACCTTTGTGTGTATTAAGGATCTATTTTAAAGAAATCCTGAGGTCTGCAAGTATAAATATCTGCATTAAAGAATGAAACCAATACATCTGTTTGGACTAAAAGTGCTTTCTAGTTTCTGGTAGAAAAGTTGTTCTTTCTCCTAAATATTAAATAATACAAATCTACTTCCTAGGTGGTTGTTTGTTTGTTTGTTTGTTTTTTCCCAAACCCAGTTACCATTTTAAGACAGTATGGAAAAAAGAGATCACTATACCTTAACTTAAGCACATAGTAAATCCATCTGTCTCTAAAAATGAGCATAAATAAGAAATTTTGTGGGTTTTTTCCTGTCACAATGAACGGAAACACAGGTAATAATCTTTAAAATATTTTTATTGCTTTAATAAAACAGCTTCATCAACCTGGCTTTGTAAATGTTGAGAATGCATATGTTGTTTTACTCTATATGCCATATCTTCCCCAAAATGTATTGCTCAGTATGTGCTTATTTCCCATGTCACTACACTTACCTATTGAGAATATTCATTACTTATAACATAAAGTTAACTTTAAAAGACTAGGATTTTTAGAAATTAACTTTGAATTAACTATATTTCCAACTACAATTCTATCTATCAATCCTTAAAAGACATGACTGAAGTAAGAACTAACATACTATCAAGGAAATGTTACAGTAAAACTATTATAACATATTTAAGTACTGACTGCATATAAATATTTTGTAAGATCTCCCAAGAGGTAGTTTATATAATAAATAAGTAAAAGATTTGCATCTACTTTAGTAATTACTAACGTAATTGTAGGGAAATAATAGTTAATGGGTGGGCACATGAACAGAAGACAGCAGCTGAAGGAGTGTGTAACTTTTATTTAAAATAAGCAGATCTACTCTAGCAAATAGACAAAACAGTATCTGGAAGATTTCTCTTTCCAAGTGGACTTACTATAAACATATTTAGACTCATGAAAATAGCCCTCAAATCCTTTAACAGCAAAAGCAGAGCAGTAGGCAAGAACACTAGGAATTCCCATACCACACCTGCCTTTTTGCTGCCTGAATATGCAGCTATTTCTGCCCTCACTGCCTTTTTTTTTCCCCTTTGGTTTCTGAAAGGTTTCTTATAGAAGCTTACAGAAAGGGAAAGCTTTTCTATGAGCATAAGTTTGAGATAAATATGTGTATGTTAGTGGGAGAGAGTGTGTGTGCATATGAAGATGTATCAGGAAGGCTGGACTGGTCATCTTTAGTCTCTCTCTCCTACCTTGGGTTCAGAACCTCAGCTACCACCCACTAAGCTTTAAAGGCAAAAGAGCAGAGGTCATGCAAAATGCTTCTAATTTTTATATTCAAATTACCAACATTTAGAATAAAGCTTATTGTCCGATACCAATATTTCTAGTGGCTAATTAGGTAGATCATTTTTACCTTCTCCCAAAAGCATTTAGACATGTACTGGTAAGTCCAGAGGACTGCTCGTCAGGACTTAAAAAGGATTCTGCACTTTTTCCTTTGCATTTTCTAGAATATTGATCACATATCATGAGGTGGGGATTTCTGTTTTGTCGTCTCATTTTTTTTTTTTTTGTTTTGTTTTGGTTTGGTTTTTTGGTCTTTTTACCTCCCTGGCCTCTTCTTTTTTTGCTGTGTTTTTTTTTTTTTTTTTCCCCCGCCTCCTGCAAAAGATAATAGCCACGATTCCTTGCAGGTTGTCTGTGCATTTACTCTTTATAAGAACAACATGTTAGAAGAAAGCTGTAAATATTTCTTTTCCAAATACAGCAAAACCAATTATTTTTCTTCCAACAGTTAGGAACAATACCTATTTTTATCCTGCTGCTGAAGGATGCACATGGAAACTTTAGTATAAACACTATAGATATGCTAAATACAGTAAAACAAGTGCATCTAGTTCAGACCAAAAAGAAGAGAACAGCTGTCTTATTTCTCAAGTGACATATTCAGGCATAAGCACATATACTCTTATTTTCTTCTATCTTTTATCTGTAGACTAAATCGTAGTATAGATCATAGTCTGGTAGGCTAAAAAGAAAAGATTATTTTCATATAAATGTCTAGCTAGGATTTTAAAGTGCTGCTGTGGAATGCAAAAGAGGTAAAAAAGTTCCCCAAATTTCCTTGAATAGTTTAGGTGCTAGAGTAGGGATTTTTTTTTTTTTTTTTGATCTTTCTTTGTAGCTTTTATTCTAACTTAACTGTATTTAGGCCCTGTTTTCATTTTTGTAAAGCACTAGGTTTTCCTTCTTTGTACGCTGTTCTCCCATAGTGCATCTTAGTTTAATTCATTCTTAGCAAAAGAAACACCCAGGTTCAATCTGGAGACCTCCTTCCAACATAATTTAGCTAGACCTTTTCTTAGTAAAGGTTTTCTGGTTTTCATTTTCACTTCATATTCTCAAATAAAAGATCCTTTGTTGTCTACCATTTGATTGGACTTAATGAAAAACACTCCATTTTAACTTAACAGTATTTCCCTTTGAATTTATTATATTTAAGAACACTGTCAAAAATCAAGCATTTAATCTCAGGTTTTTATACTTAAAATTATATTACTATCATATGGTTCAATGAGGTGATGTAGAAAGTATATTGAATAGATTTCAAAAAGGAAAGTGAAAAACTACCCTCATTTTAATATGAAACTAAATACTATAGCTAATGTGCAGATTGGGTATGGTAGTTGACTTTAAAGACTAATATGTGACAGGGTGCCAACAGCTGAATTGTGCAGTATTGACTAAATGAGGTTCACTGATTTGTATTGAGGCTAATATCTTCTTTAAACAATTCCGTGTAAATTGTGCGTATAAAGTCATTGGAAGCTATTTCTCAGGACAGCCTCGCTGGCTAGCTACCTGCTGGAGTGAGGAAGATAATCAATAGAAAGAAATAGAGCTGAGCATGAGACGAGGAAGCTTCTGAGCAGTTAGTGCTGATAAAAGTAGATGATGTCAATATTTGGGAATAACACAACTCTAGGATAACAGACAAAAGAGAAGTGCATATGTTGTAGAGTGTTCAAACAGGGGCAGAATTAATGCATAAGTGGCAGATGTTGCCCCAGGCTGCAAAAAGACATTATTTATTCCAGGTATTGCTAAATTCCTAGCAATACACCATTGCTCAATATAGTATATTAAAATTATATCTAGCAATGAGAGACTGGAACACCTTTTACATGAGAAGAAATTCTCAGATATAAAGAAGCTGATGCACTCTATTGACACAGAGCATTTTCCACACATCTCCTTGACCTTGTAACAGCCTCTGTCAGAAATGAATCCTGCAAAAATAGTGTTCAGTGCTCTCTAACTAAATGAATATTTAGAACTAATATTTAAAAGACTAACAAACCCAAAATGGAATGGCATAGTTTGGTAGAAATCAATTCTTTATTTGTAAAGATGTTGACATCCTTGAGTCCACCCTCTTTCCCCCCCACCCCCCTGCTTTTATTTTTGTGTTTAAAGATTATTGAAGCAAAAAATTCTTGGTGCTCATTCAGATTTATAATATGGTGAATGTTCTTAGCCATGGTGTCTTTATTGGTAGTGAAGTATTGGTATATTTTTGCTAATTTAATAGTAGAAATCAGTTTTCCTCTTGCTGTCAGGCGATGAATTTTTGTTCTTCTATGCTGATCTCTCTGTTGATGTATTATGACATAGTCTGTCAACATGAACAGATATGTGAAAGGGAGATTGGGTGACTGAGACATGCAACCTGAATATGGCTCCTCTTCAATTTTAAACATATTATCATGTTTAGATGCAGTCAGTAGAAACGTAGGATTTTTTTTCTCTAAAGAAAGCTATTATTTTGATGTAATTTAAGCAAAAGCAAAACAGGTGGACTATGACAAGGTCCTAAAAGCAGAATGAATGAGGTAACTCTAAAACATATGCATGCAAGCTTAAAAAGCTTTCACTTCTAAGTTAATAGCCCTTTAAAACTAGCATTTGCAAAGCACAAAAGTTTTTGTGTAAGAAGAACCAATCCAGGCTTATCTGATTATTAAATATTGCTATCTTTTCTTAAAAAAAATTAAATTATTCCACAAGCTTTATATGGTTTTGTTGTCACAGATGTTTTTATTGTTTGGTGTTAGATATCTGGATTACATCAAGTAGGTGATTACTATGTCAGCTAAAAAGGTCAAGTTCCATACTCTTTATTTCAAACCATCATAAAGAAACCTTTCTATAATGACACACATGTCTATACTGTAGATCTCTCCCTACTCATTTTTGAAAAAAGCTTCTGACATATGGCTTAACAAGAAAGAATTTTATATTTTGATAGTTAATACAGCGTCAATATTCATGCTTAAGAGAAATACCTGTGTGCTGAAATAATTAACTTTTTCAAAGCAAATTTCTTATTAAAATATCAGATTTTATAATTAAATATATAATTTATACCAGTAAAAGTTGTTATCATTAGAGTGATGTGCTAAAAACCTTCTTACACATTTTTTTTTTGGGTTACTGTTCGTTAGTTGTCATACGTAGCATCATTCCATCCTAAAATTACAAGAATTTATAAGGTTCCTGTTTAATACTTAACTCTAAAGAAATCTTTATTTCAAATAAGCATGCACTTTGATTTGGGACATAGTCAAAAATCTTTAAAGATATATACATAAACTAATTTGTTAATCTCGTGCCACTTTTAGCATTTGTCACACATATAGACCAGGAAATTGGCTCCATCTCATTCTAGCTCTGTGTTGAATTAAAAACCTCTACTGCAAAGAAGAGCATGATGTGGGGAAAGAATAAATTTAGTTCTTTCCTTAGTAATGCACATATATTTCCATACATTTCACATCCTAAGGGAGCCTGTGAACACATTCAATAAATACAAAACTGTAATTCCAGGAAAAGGGAATTTTTATATTTTAAATTTCACATAGTACTTTATTCTTAAAAGATCGGAAATTACAAGTATTATTATGTTTTTATGCTTTTAAAAAATACAGGATATAGAAAAAAAAGAAGACATTGAGTTTAGGGCCATTGGTATTTCTGAGGGTATTAGGTGATTTTGAACAAAAAAATATATATTCAACAATGGCACTTGAAAATTAAGAAAATTTAGCTATGTCCAGCACAACTAGTTCTACCTTACTTATACTAAAATCAAAATCGTATATGTAAGCATTTATATCGAGCAATTGCCTACCTTTACCTTATATATTAAGGTCAGTGAAAAGAGCAGTTTATGGATAAAGGGCAATAATAAAGAGGTAGCCTTTAAACATGATTAGTTGGTGTCTATTAAAGATGTGTTAAAATGAAATATATACTGCAGGTGAAGGAAATTACTAACTCCTTCTAGGATGATAGACTCGCTATATGTGTATTTCACTATACCTTTAAAATATTTGTGAATTTGACTGCATTCTGAGGAGACAGAGCAACGTGGTAGATTTATGAGGGTCTGACGGAAGCAGGGCTAGGAAAGATTATGGCATACTTGTTTAGAAAAACTGAGAACTGAAGGTTCCTGATTTACACTGACATATATCTAGATGAAACTATAGTTTGCAAATTGCCTAGAGGAACCATCTTTTATTAAGTGTTTGATGGGTACAGAAATGTACATATCTATTCTATAACAGTCTAGGAATACCAAAGCAATATTCATAAATGCAATTTTAATGTTTTTATTTTTTCTCAAATATTTTCATTTTATTTTTACCTCGCCCAACCCTGTGCTGAGCGCCCGGGCCAACTGAATGAGCCATATGGTTAGAGAAGTTTTGTTTCATTCTTTTGAATTCTTGGGTTACTGTTATGCTGAAATGCTCTATGCACTGCAGGACTAGGAGAGATCAAACCGCAGCTTAGGCACTTTTTACCTATTCCAACAGATTACCAGCATATTTGACCCATTCTGCATCTTATGTTAAAATTCCCAGCAGTCACAACTAATGCATTTCCAAAGGCTTTCAATGTTGCTACCACATTGGGATGCCATTACATATGTTTAGTTTGAAATTAGACAAGGAGTAACAGATAAACCTGCAGTTTTACCAAGCACTGTAATATTTCTTGCGAAGAAAGCCTGAAAGACTTGTAAGTTTTCTACTCAGGTCAACTTTCCCTGTTTTTTTCCGACTGATACAAGGTAGATGGCTTCTCTAGGAGGAGGGGGCAGGGGGCAGGCTGGCTTTGCATTATTATTTTCAGTGCTTTAACTTCCTCTTTCTTTTGGACCTGTTACTTTTTAATCTTATTTTAAATCATTATTATCACAGTGAAAATTTGTATTAGTCGCTACAATTCTACTTTCATAATTCATATTTTATTAATGCAATTAAAATTGGTATTTACTGATGCTTCAGGAACAAAATTATGAATTTAATATCAATTTAACAATGGATCACGTTATGCATTCTAGTTCTGTCAGCATATTTTCAAGCCAGGTGAATGCATTATACAAATATTAGGCAATATTTTACATAATAATCAACCTATTAGGTGGGAAGTTTTGTCAGGCTTGTACGTACAGTTGGTCACCGATTATATATAAATTTTTTTTTGTCCACTGTAGATGTGGAAACAGGACTAAAGTATCAGCCTTTTAAAATATTTCCCTGGCTTCTAATAAGACATAATAAGCATTATCTGTTAGTGTAAGCTTTTGGTCAGCAGCAGAGAAAACAAAGTTTATGATCAGACAACTATTTACACTTTCATTATGAATGTATGTTCAGAGCATTGATATCTTGAACAAAAGCTTTCTGTGTTATAGCATTATATGAAGAGTTGTACATCTGTGATAAGCAACATGCACTGACTCATTTTCGTAAGTACCTTGCATAGTTTTCTTAAATCATTAACTTATCAGATCTGGCCTGGGATGCCTGGATTTTTCAGGATGTTTGGATAGCGCCTAGCATAATATAATGTGTACTAGAATATAAGAAATAATTGGCACTTGTTAGTTATAAGCAGCACTTGTTAGCATAGGCTTTCTAGCATGCCAACAAGCAATTAACCTCGGCATCAGTCAATCACCTTTTCCTAGTTAACTCGCATTACACTTAGAGGGCAGCTGCCATCTTCTTGTGGAAAAATACATGTAACTATGCCCCTGACTGTCACTCGAGTTTTAGACCAGTATAAGTTTATTCTGTCCAAAAGAGTTAGAGCTTTCTACACAGTATGGTAATCAAGAAAATTATTTTTCTTCCTTGACTGTAAATTAGGAGTAAGTGCACCTAATTCATTGGAACTACATCTGTTTAAAACAGTGGCACTGAAATTGGAATCAATCCTTGCTTTATGTATCTGAGAGGTGAAAGTGTAGTACTGTACATAAGTCAATCAAAGTAATGATGTTGCTTAGCAATGTAAATGCAAAAGAGTAGATTGCTGATACCAAGAAATTTGCACCCACATATTGCACCTGTCAGTGAAAGGGAGGTTGCATTGCAACTGCAGTGCAGTGTGGAATTAATGCCCTAATTAGAGACTTCTTTATCTCCATTAGATATGCCTGACAAGACAATATGGTGAAGTTATTTATCAGCTCATCATTGCTATGGGTGGCAGGAGTAGCTTGTTTTGTTCTTTTTTTGCTCTTTTTCTTTGTTTGGTTGGTTTTTTTTTTTAAGACACAGTAAATATTTTCAATCCATTTTTGATAGGAAGAGATGACCAGAAGAGAATTTATGTGTGTTATTTGTGTAGAACAAATGGGTTGATGGTGGGTTAATAAGACTGGGCTTTTCCCATTTCCCTACATGTATGAGTGATTTTCACAGAAGAAAGGTATCGAAGAACTGAACTGTGATTTAAAGCACATCATTTTATTTCAATAGCAGGAAGCAACTTCCATAAATGACAACTTTTTTTCTTTTGGTAACTCCAGTGAAATACAGAGATGACACCTGTATGAAGCATTATTTTTAGAAAGAGGGACTGGGACACTTTTTCTCCCCTGATGATTGAAATGACATATAAATACCATTTCTTTTACTTTTTCTCTGAGTTTTGTGACTTGTGCCTTGGTGTGTGACTGCAATGTGCATTTTTTGTTGACAGATGTGAATAAGGTATAGAGAATACTAAATAAAAGTGTGCCAGGTCCAGATAGGTAGCAATATGCAGGATAACTTAGAGAAAACCAGAAAACTCCAAACAGACAAAGAAAAAAACAACAACAACAAGTTCCATTAGGGAATAAACAGACCAACATGGAATATTTTTCCAGTGAGTAATGAAAACAAAAGAAGGAGCACGTTGAGGCCTGTAAGGTATTTTAACAGTGCTCTTAAGTGTTTTACATATTCAATTTTGAATAAATAAACCTTTCAAGTATGAACTGAATTCTATCCAGCTCAGGTAAAGAAAATCATAGGAGTTTTTTTCTTGGTTTACAGAAGTTTCGCTATTATTGCTTAACATTCTCCATGTTTTGCTGACAAAAATTCTTTGAGGAATGTTTAAAGAATGGACTTTTAAGTGAATTTCTTTGGGGTATTCTTTTCAAATATTCATTGTGGAAATCATCCTGAGGCATATTCAGATCCTAAGTCACTTATACGCTGTATTAACTCTCCCTGTAAACTTCTTACTATTAGCTGGTTACGATTTACCGTAGTGACGTTAGTCACTTTTCAAAATAAAATCACTTATTGGTGAAACAGTCCTATGAAAGCAAAATGTAACTAAGTTGAATTTGAATCTTGATAATATGCTTTCATCTGTGTCTGTTGTAGTTATGACTACAATTTTCATCTTACCCTAAGTTTCTGACCACTTTTCTTGGTTACCAGACTTTACATTCCCAGAAGAACTCCGAGTCCCTTTGCCGAGTTACTGTTAAAATTACTCGGGTACAGACTGATCAAGTTGAGTTAGGAAGTGGCTCCATGAGCAGCTTCGTTGGCAGCTGTGGACAAGCAGTAACCTCCACCTGGGGTGTGACATTTAGCTAGAACAGACTGAAACTGCTTCCTTTGGTAGATAGCACAGTTATTGTCAGAAAGCATTGTCCAGCTATGCTTATATGAAGTAATGCCTCATGCCAATGCATAAATATAAGAAGATACAGTATTTACTGCAGAATCATTATAAAACTTTTTATTTTTAAATGTTATGTAAACTTCATGGTGCAATTGTGTTAGAATAGGAAGGAAGCTTGTTTTTGGGTATAGCTATTACCTATCTGAGGAGAGCAAAATGTTTTGGGCTATATTTCTGCTTAAATTATTAAGCACACTAATGGCAAAATTCTTGAAAGGAAACTGGATTATTTGTATTAAAATATTTTTCAGTAGTCTGATAATTATATAAGAACGTGATGACATTTGAGAGGAAGTAGAACCATGTGAGGCAGAAGAAAGTGTCCTTACTGGTAAACATGAGATGAGAAAATGTTACATTTTGGTATAAAACATGCTTTCTCATAGTATTTTTGCTGAAATCAGCATTATGAAGCAGACCTATGTTAGTTATGTTAGTTCACATTAGTTATGTAAACTCATAATGCAAACTTTTAGTGTGTTGTGAGCTGATAAATCTGTACTTTGGCTTTTTAAACTAACGGGTACTTTTACTGATATTTAAAATGATAGATACAGAGAGAGTGGTATAGTTCTTTCTTTATTTTGCCTAAATAACCATTATACTGCCTATTTGCCTAGGGAGTTGAAGAATGGTCTTGGCCATTTAACTCGTATCTTCAGTATGTCCACGTATTACAACACGTTTTTGCCTTTTGATTAGTAAGACCTCCCATATAAATCCATTTTAAATGGTGACTTAAGAAATCCATTCTTGTAAATAAACATGAATTTGTAGCCTAAGTCATCGCTGAGATTAAAATATGTGGTTGCATAACATAAAATGGTACTAATTATTCAGTCTAAATGCTGTATTCTGATTTTTTTTTTACTTAAACACGTTTTATTTTCCTAGGTACCTTTTTAATGCTGAAATGGACACAGTAATTGTGAACCGTGTGGTAAGGAGCTCTTTCTAAAATATGCAGTAACATATTTACTGGAATTTACCAGCCTGGGTACTTCAAAGCTGCTCTTGCCCGTAATCATGTGAACAAACCTTGCAAGTCATTTTGCCAGCCTGAGACTTGTCAGAGCACTAACACAGCGGTGAAGCAGCCCCTGCCACCAGACAAGGTACAGAAAGGAGATGGTGACCTGCAACGGGATGAGAGGCCTCGCTTACCAGGATTGGCTCACGGTTATGCTTCTGGCAAATGACATTTCCATTTTGCTCAAAGCTTCGACATCGTGTCATCAGATAAAGCCCCATGAGTAGTGGCAGAGCAAACTCTAGCCTTCATTTTCAAGTTTGAAGAGAAAAAATTATTTACATGTCTAAATCCCAGAACCTGCTGTCCAGAGGTCACTCTTTGTTGCCCACTGCTATAAGGCTTCCAAAAGCTCTAAAAGAAAAGGGACATGGTTTGGGGCAGAAAAATCTAACTGTTTTAAATTTGTTTAAAGTCTATTTCATTGTGTTATCTGAATTTGTCCTACCAGAGGAACATGGAAATTGGAATATTTCTGTCATTCCTTACAATGAATGATAGCTTAAAGGGACTGTCACAGCTTGCAAAACAAATCTTTCATCCTCCTTAAGATTTTTATAAACTGAAGGAAAATATCTTTCAATTCTTAAGGACTTCAGACTATTTTTAAAGGAAAATTATTGGTTCCTGCAGTGAATTTTACTGTTTTATCACACTTCCAAGTCAGTATTTATATATCCTTCTGGTTATTAAACAGGCAGATGTTTGTGTTAGAATATTGCACTGGGCTTTGGGGTTTTTTTTCCTTTCCTGTTTTAGACATGTTTTCCTGAATCAGACCCTTGATGTTAATGACAATTAGTACAATTTCCAGAAATTTGTTTTCATCAGTAAGAATCTGTGTACCAAGTATGGAAATGTAGATGTTAAGGGGGAGCATAAGTGATGACTTTTTTTTTTTTTTTTTTCCATTCACAGAGGATCAAGGTTATTTATGCAGCCTGGAAAGTTACTATTTTTCCAAACTACGAGAAGATCTCAGAAATAATAAAGATAACATTAAAACAAAAATCTAGAGAAACTGTCTAATTTTCTTAAAAAATATTTTCAGATAGAGTTGTTAGACACAGAGTTTAGGTTTGCTTGAAAGAATCATTCCAGGGGCTGTTCTTTGCTGCTGCTGCAGAAGTGTGTTGGGTATTTAATCTGTCTTAGTTGCTGTATCTGCAAAAATATAATAATGCCCACTTCTGTCTAGTGTTGTGCAGTCCCTAGAAGTTTCACAGTGCAAGAAAAAAGTGTTTCATAGTGTATGTAAAATTGCCTGTTGGACCTTTTATTTTAAAATAAGAGTTTGGGCTACAGATCCTGAAAGAGTGAGTTCCCTTAAGGCATTGTAGGCAAAGTTTCGGTGGGGTGTTTTTGGATTTTACTTTTTTTTTAATTAATCTGTTTAATAGACTGATTTTTGGCATCATCTCTGAAACATGCAGGTCTATGGAGACTGATAGAAATTAGGGTTTCTGAGAATAAAAAAGCCTTCTTCAGAAGGGCCCATCATCATCAGAATTATGTTATCCTCACAAAAACATACTTGGCATTAGCATGGCCCATGTTTTGTATTTCAACTACTAAACTTTCAGCGACATCTTTGTCTAACTAACATCTTAAATGCCATAGCCTTCTCATTAGATAAGCAGGCTGATATTGTTATTATTTCTTGAAAGAACGAGACAGAAAAACAAAATAAAAGACTTGTATTGTTGTGAATGCCCTGTAGAGAATTTTGGTGACAGAACTGTTGCCATATGGTTGTAAGTATTTTATGCTACAGGAAAGGAAATTAGTGGAATTTTTAGAAAACCTATATAAATGTAAAATACAACAAGCAAACAGTCTTTCCACAGATCATTCTGGCACTATTGATCATGTCTGCTTTGAAAATAGGCAAGGAGTATGCTCAGGATGGTGTGTCTCCTGACTCCTGCTCCACATTGCCAGCCTTTAGCCCTGCTCAAGACTGTGCTGTTGGATCTGCCAACAGCCTGAATTGCTTAACCTGTGTATTTTAGAAACAGGAAATCTAAGGGCTGTCCTAGGACATGTGACATCGCCAGATCTAAGGGCTGTCCTAGCATGTGTGAAAGGATATGCCAGAAAGGTGAGTGGCTGGTTGTCACCACAGAACTATGGAAGGGGATTCTGAAGAAAATTTCTCCTCCCACATATCCTAAGCTACATCCTAGGCTTTACAAAGAGTGCAGCTTTCTGCTCCTGCAACCAGTCTTGAAATGTGTTTTGGCCCAGAACAAGGACCCAAATTTATAAAGCTAGAGACATAAAACCCAATAATTTGATTCCTGTTTGAAACTTTCAGCATTTAGGGCAGGAACGACAATTAAGCAATCAAATCCAGAACTAAAATGTTTTATCAGAACATCAAAATTAGGAACACAAATTAGGATTTTTTCTTTTTAGATTATCAGTGAAGGGACAATAGTGTCTGTTACCTGCACTTTTGCCAGTGGTAGGTGCCAGCTCACAGCTGAAGAGCATATATATGAAATGCTTGTCATATCACTGACACGCACTCACAAGATGCCACCAAAGGTATTTTGCTCTACTACAAAATCAGAAACCTAAATTACTATATGATAAAACAGATGTGTTATACTTGTTTGTAAATTAAAGATTAAAATAGAGATTAACCTTTGAAAATAATCTTTCATTTGTTATCTGTCTTTAAACTCGGAGTGGTTTAAATATGTAGGGGCATCTTTGGGCTTATGTTTTAGTTGTGAAAATTACTAATTTGTGTGTGTTGTTATTTAAAGTTACTTTAATTACAGAACTTGTAGGAGTTCAAGAAGCAGAATTTTATTCCATCTGGTGATTACTTATTTATTTTCATTAGTCATACTGTCAAAAAAACAACAAATTAAAAAATGATTTCTGAAAACTTGATTGAACATAATAGCAAATATGTAGAAAATATAAATAATATGTGACTAAATGTGTCTATATAGAGCCTGAAGATTTCAACGCACTTCAAAAAATTAATGAAGAAAACAGAGAGGGAGCTACAAATGCAGTGATTTCCCCAAGAAGCCTATATTTTCTACTATTTCAACTGGTTTATACATCAAGAGTAGACATATATAAATTGCTTTTGAACCAATTTACTTTTTTCTATTTTAATTCATGTATTATGTGTACTTACTGAGATTGAAGCTGTTTATTTTCACTCCACTATGAATCTGTAGCCCAAGTTAAATACTGAGTATATTATGTACTAGTATGTATGTTAATTTAGTGATCAAAGAGTGTTTCCAATTGGTCATATAAGGTCCAACAGTAAAACATTTTCAAACTTAAGGAGATGTGTGACTCACCTAAGGAAGAGGTATGTCAAACCATTTGCAGGCTGGTCACTTTCCAAATCATGAGTCCTATCATTCTGATACCTTTAAAATCCACTAAGGTGACTAGCAGAGAATTACTCTCTAAATCAATAGCAAGCCTACAAGTGTGAAATGCACTGCACCTCTCTGCAGTGTGAAATGACCACCCTGTCTCCTGTCCTAGGCATAGAAGCCATTTTGTAGTGTTAATAATTTGGTTTACCTCTAACACACTAAAATTCAGATGGATTTATACTGGTACAATATATGAGATTACATCAGAAAAAAGTGGCTTTGCTGCATCGTAACGGACATTCGGACTACATAAACAACAGGTTGCAAAACTATTCTTTTAAAACTTCAGTGGTATGCAAACGTGCACATGTGCACAGCAGATCACTAGTTCTTGCAGTAAAGGCAGTCTCTGCTTCTGCTATATATTTTCCCAACTGATACGCTCTTTTTAATTCTTTATTTTTTTTATTTTTTTGAGGTTGTCATATGGTATAACACTTTTACTAGTTGACTCCTCCCACTTTTCTTCAAACCACATCCTGATTTTTGGCCTCAGAAACCAAACATATGCACAACTTGCAGAACAACACATGATATTGTTTCTGTATAACATCATACCAGCTGGGATATAAATTCTTACAGACAATTTTATGTGAATGAAAAATACCTACATAAAGACATTTTCCATAGTTATGCAATACATACCACAGTAGAGCACATGGTCTAGAGCCAGAGATCTTCACATAAAATTATAACAAAAGCCCCAAGTCAGGTCACAGATCTTCAGACAATGTAATTTTGAAGAGATCATTCTAATTTCTCACTATTTTATTTCTTCCTTTTTCTATTCTGTTTTGGATTTCTGAAATCCAACCTTAGCTAGTTTGTGGGCATGCTGAAGACCCTTACATTTTATCAATTTCATTTATTTGGTGTCAAGTCCAATAAAATTGTTATTTAACTAAAGAACAGATAATTTATGGTGAAATTTTAACTTGTACCATGATTTGAAAATACGCCAATAGGCAGGATTCGTTGTTTTGGGGCAATTTATTTCAACATTCATTTTCATTAGTAGAAATGTGTTTTGGTCCCAATTTTTCAGTGTTCGACTTCCAGAATGTTGGATTTTTTTTAAATTTTGGGGGATAGCAGCTGTTACATTATTCTCCCTTCAGAATAAAGAGTCTGCATATGAGGGTTTTCTCCCATGATTTATAAGCTTTAATCAAGCATGTTCAGCTCTCCTTTTTGATAATCAAACAGATTGAGTTTATATTTTCATAGCAAATAATTTTCTTCAGGTCTCAAACTAATTTTAAATGCAATTTTGCGAACTCTCAGTTTTTTCCCACCATTCTCATTAAAATATGGACAGCAGATCTGTGGGAATTATTCCAACTGTTGCATCAGGATTCAAGGATTGCGCTAGCTCTGTTCATGCAGCTTCACAGCAGGAGCTCATGTTGGTCCACTACGGCCCATAAATCCTTGCAGAGTCAAGGCATTCCAAATCACTGCACTCCCCTTTTTGGGGGGTGAAATCCATTTGTATTAACTGCGCATTTATCTCTTCTAAAAAGCTCGTTTTTGCAAGGGGTCTAGCTTGTAAAGAGACCTCCTCTTCCTTGGTCCCATAATTATGTACTAGCTGAGTAATCTTTCTATCATCTTCGGATCCTTAGCATGGCAATTTGTATTTGTACCTCTGGATCATTGCTGGGAATACTGACTAGCATTGGGCCTAGTACTGATGCCTGCTAGATACCTTGAAAAACAATTCAATATTAAATTTCTTTTTAATGTATCTTTTGATGATCCGCTGGCCAGCTCTTAATTGAAATTGTGTACATTGATGCTATGTAGCAGATCTTTTATTTTCTTAATAAAATTATCATGCAACATTTACAAACTTTCATTATGCATTTATTGATTAAACAAAGAGAAGACAAACATCCCATGGACAGGTGAAAAAAAAATCTGTCGACCATGAAGCAGACAAAACACAAACATTCTTCAATTTTCTTGCATATGTAACTTTATTTCACCATTTCAAAATATTTCATATATAAATAATACTGTTCATGTTTCAGAACTGGAGGGATTCTGATTTGCCTGACATATCTATCTTAAATGTGTAAGGGCTTTCTGAATTTATTGAAACCACCTCTGGGCTTACAGAACTGATGGCAGACACGGGTGTATGCACTTTTTTCAGTTGTTTTTAAGATGTTTTGCTAACAGTTTATCTCTCAGATTGGGCAATGTATGTTCTGTGATTTGCCACAAAACCAAAATTCATAAAATAAAATCGTAATTCTTAATCCATGCTTTGGCATGGAATACCTTGTCTTCATTTCTGTCTATAAGAGCGACAGCATGGCATCTGATATGATGACAGATAGAGGTACATCCACAATCCTCCCAAAACTTTACTGGTGTCATAGCTTCCCTCCTTCCCACTCCTCAGTATTTAAGAGAATTTGATTAATGTGCCAGAAAGGTGTTTGCATTTTCCAAGTAAAGAAAAAGAAAGGAGTGAACTTTGAAAGGAGGAGACTAATTTAAAATTTAAAATTCTTTTGACCCTTTTCCCTTCCAGAAGAAGTTTCTGGTGAAATTTGTTAGAAAGAAGTTTCCAAGCAGTTTATTCCTTTTTAAGTAAATCTAAGGCTTTTGGATTTATTGGACTTTTCTGTCTTTGTTTAAGTTGAATATCACAGCTAATAGCACAGCAATAATTACATGTCATTCTCTTTATCCTCTTTGTGCACTGCCAATCTGCAAAGGTGTCTCATTTCACACATCATTTGTGATGTCCTCTGGTAATACCACATATTTTGGGGAATAGCTGGTGAATGTAGTCATTAATCTCCATTTTGAGATGTGTAGTTCCAGATTCCCGTTCTGTAACTGTTCTAAGCGAAGTTCTTGGTGAAGCCAATGGGCCAGCAAGATTGTGCTCAAATCCCAGGAGAAAAAGTACAGGTAACTAAACTAAACTGCAGGACTGTAGGATTTCCCAGTCCCTCAGCTGGGCTGTACTGGCCACAGTGAGTTCCTCTATTTGTCTGCAATTAGTGACCCATGGGATCACTTCAACAGATGGGAATTGGGATTCATGGGATATTCCAGGCAGTCTTCCCTGGAGAGAAAGAAAGTTATTCTGATGGTCCTATTCCGTTCAAGACAGCCAGTACAAAGGAACACTGTTAATTCCTACTGAGGCAAAGCAGCCTCAAGTCAACAGTGATCCAAACCCCACTTCAACACAGAGACAGCTTGTGAAATTGAAAAACAGGAACAAAACAAAAAGTACTGTATGCGTCTGAGAAATCTTATCAACCCTGGCAGAGATATTTATTGCTCACTGATGACTGAGAATCTCATCTTGCCCAGGGATTAGTTGTGAGTTACTAATGGAGTAAAAATGTGGGGTGAGCAGAGAATGACAGTCTATGGCTGATTACTCTGATGTCATGCTTGGGAACGGCAGCCAGAAATGTGCAACTCATTCTGTCTTTAGAATCAAAGGCACCTAATTACAATCTCATTTTGTTAAAACACAGTGCTAATGACTTGCTTGTGCAGTAGCTGGATACCATATCAACTGCCACATAAGCTAAGTTTTTCCATTTTAACAATCCCAGTTACAGTATCCGACTGCCTGTGCATAAACATTTGCAAGTTGTTGCTGTATGTCTGGAGAATAGGGATGCAGCAGTTTCCACCAGGTAGGGCAAGCGAAAGGAGTAACGGGTAGATAGACTTTGGGCTAAAATATCTTCACTTTAGGAGAGCTTTTTGAGTAGTTTATAAAAATTGGTCTGTTAAAAATCCAACCACGCTAGATCAGGTCAGAGTATTCTGTGGTACTACAACACAGGTTAAATCATGTTCTTTCTTGTAATCTCCTCTTCCTAGTTGTTTTAATCTTTGTAATATCTGTAATATCTGTATTTTTTTTGCTGATATTGAACTGTTTGTATCGTTGAATTCTTTTTATATTCAGGTTACTTCTGCATGTTTGCTACAAGTTCTGTATGATCTTCAAAAACTTTATTACAAAATGTGTATATACACATTTTCAGAGCTCCCACTACTTGCAAAATTTTATTTTGTGTTAAGGGTTACTTCTGTTATCTTCCAAGCACCCTTCTGAGAGCAAATGTATTGATAAATATCAAGCGTACCTTGTTTTGTTTCCTACATATCCCCTTCCTTCAACGGGTCCTGAATTAAGCACATGCATGCATGACATGCATTGACATTTGCTATTATTTGATCTTATTCTATGAAATCTCCCTCAGCAAGTTCTGCACATTTTAATCTGTTAATTATAGCAAAGTCTGTACTATTAAATATTTATCTGAAAGGAATTCTCTGAAAACACAGAAATGAAGATAGCTCTCTAAGGAACTGTGGGTTTTTGGCACACAATGAGGACAAACTTTATATGAAGCCATATTTTTCACATGACATTAAATGGCTCTAGAGTTTGATAAATTTGGTTTTCTCCTACGTGTCTGATGCAATCTACTATATGTATATATGTGTATTTCTGAGTATGTGTTTTCTTCAAATGTGAATTGCAATAATTCTTTCACTGTGGTTGGTACTGTGACGATGCCCGTGCCTCTAAATCTATGCAAATGGTATTTTTTCCAAGTTCATAGCACTTGTGTCCTCAGGTCTCTACCACTTGTTTTCAATAACCTTTCATGTGAAGTATTGTTACTCTAAGCTGTTGTGTCAAATATCAGGTGGGATCTCAAGAAAACAATGTGTATTTCAAGCTATTCACACTCAGGTTGTATTCAGAGGAGAACAAGATCTGTAATTATTACTTTTAAGAAGTATGGAGGGCAGCCAGCAGAGTTGAAATGGGAGTCCTTCCAAGTATGTATCCTGAAGAAGCAAAAGGGGCAACAATGAAACTAAATTTCCCCCTGTAAAGAGAAAGAGTTTTGGAAGGATGAACTCGTTACCTGGGTGCTGGGGGCCAAGTAATTCTCTGCTTCCTTCTCATTACTTCCAGGCCATGACCATGTTTTAACTACATTCCAGATCAGAACACTACCTGGGAATATAAGTGAGATGAAAAAGAAACCAGTAAAACAGTTATGGTCCCAATGTTAGTATGAAAATCAGGACCATGATCTTTTAACTGCTCCAGTAAAAAGTTATGTCAGTTGTAATTTTGGCTTCTTGGAGATGCCCAGCATTCAAAGAGCTCTCCACAAGTTAACATTCTGTTCTACTGGATTAAAAAATCAGGAAAAAGCTCTGATGAGCTCCATTTCTATACGTTGCTTGGGGAGAAATATTCAAAAAGCCAGCCCATTTCTCAGTCTCTGCTAAGTCGTGATCTAGGTTCAGGTTTACTCACATGACTTGGCACCAGTCCTTAAGCTGTTTGCCAGCTGTGTGTATTCAGTGTACTGGGTATCACTGCTGCCTCCTCCTTTCCTAACTCTCCAAGAGAGCCTGCTGGTGACTAAATCCTAGAGGGATTCTCTACCCTCAGCCCTCAGGAGCAGGGTAACAGAGCAAGGGCAAGCTGTAGCAGATTCTTGCTCTTACTCCTCCCAATGCTGTAAATTAAAACAAGAATATGAACCCCTGATATGAACTTCATCCATCAGACCACAACTGAAGCTGAGTCAGCAAGTGGTGAAGAAAACTACATGTATTCATAGTGAATGAGCAACTATTTCTTTTTCGTGAAATCTTTGTAGATCATCAACTAAAATAGCTACCTCTCCAATAAATACAAGCTGCCGAAAAAGTGCACTTGGATGGTATATTTGGCAGTGCCGAACAACTCTGAAAAAGTATTAGATGTTTACTGTTAAAGTCAAAAAGCTAAGACGTAAACTTAAAAAAATTATTTTGATTTTTTTTTCATACTATAGCCTGCTTTTATTCATAACCAAGTTTAGTTCCACTGATTTCTATAGAGGTGAGGGTAGCAGGAAATGAATCGAAAGCTAATCACTTAACTATTTCTTTTCATATATCCTAATTTTTTCATATGTCCTAATGCATTTCCTAATGCATATATGTTCCTAAGCATTTCTTTGTTGGTTCTTTTTTTTCCTTCCCTCACACTATTTAGGCATACCAAAAGGGTTCATCTTGAATCAATTTCAGTTTGAAATTCTCAGAAATCTGGCAATTGTTTTAATAAACTTAAATTAAACTCCAAGTACAACCTCTGAGTATTTTTTGGTTTTGATTGTAACAATAAGAATCCATTTGAAATACTTCACTGAAGTGTCAAACTTCAATATGAATACACATTTTTTACACAATTAAAAAATAAATTACATATTGTTTGCAGAACGCTATGATTAAGGAGATTATGCTTTCAAAGGAGGTTTCAGGGAGACTGTAATTTCAAAACTGCATTTGCTCCCATTTGATATTGATTACTTATTTCCTACTTTGAACACATACCATAGACCTCTTAAACTCTGAATGCCTTTGGTTTAATCAGTTTATACAGCTCCATCCTCTCCTTCCTGGCAGGTTCTTTGGAGAGGTGCAGGTAGCCAGGCATAAAGGTTCAGAAGGCAAAGTTGGGAACAGTAAATTCTGTTGACATTAACTTCTCATGACTTTCAGCACACAGATTTATCCATGTAACTCCCATTAAAATTAATGGGAATCATGTGACTCAAACTTGTGCATACTGAGCAGTTTCCTTAGTGCACTCAAGAGTCTGCACCTAGTCTCTTGAGTCCCTCAACAAAATGATGAAGGTGCAGTGACAATACATCACTTAAATATCACATGCATTTACTATATTGTAGAGCTTTGAAGAAATGTCTGTTTCAAAAATATCATTTGCGTCAGAAGTCAAAGATCCC
>NW_020955374.1:618575-659421 GCF_003031625.1 Empidonax traillii | reverse complement strand
ACTGAGCAGTTTCCTTAGTGCACTCAAGAGTCTGCACCTAGTCTCTTGAGTCCCTCAACAAAATGATGAAGGTGCAGTGACAATACATCACTTAAATATCACATGCATTTACTATATTGTAGAGCTTTGAAGAAATGTCTGTTTCAAAAATATCATTTGCGTCAGAAGTCAAAGATCCCATGGACAGATTAACTTATATTTCAAATTTTGGTATGTTTTTAATCATAATGATAAAACAGACTACAGTATTTGCAATTTACCCTCTACCTATACAATTTCTGAATTAAATAGCCACAAGAAATGCAATAAAAGAAACATTTTTCAAAACAATTGCTTTAGCTTTGTCTTACTTTTTAATAATTTAAACTTACTTTAAACAATAACCTATTACTAGACCATTAATAAAAACATTATTTTAAAATGAGATTTCAAGAAAGGTTGATTAAGCTACAGTAAGACTAGGCAGAAGCTGATGGGATGACTTTCAAAGAAATAGTGCTATAAACAATATTTATGATGTTATGCCCAAACAATTTGAAAATAAAGGCTATAATTTACCTTTGAATTATAAAAATATATATATATTTCTATGTCAATATTTAGAAGTCCATTGACTTAATAGGAAGCTGTAAAAGCATGAGGACATGCACAGATAATATAGTGGGATAAACTGATGTTCTTCTGAGTGTCTAAGTGGCACACAGAGACTCTCAAGATTTTCCAAATACTTTCTGAATTTGTCGAACATCTCAATTCCTTCCCTTCTTCATCTGCCTTCTGCTTTCTCCTCCAGCTCATGCCAGGTTGCCTTCTTCCTTTACACACCACTCACAGCTAACTCTTGTGAAGTTTTGAATTTTCTTATGTGTCACTGATCTCTAGGAAAGCCTTCCAGTTCAATACTCTTCAGGAGAGCTTTCTTTTTATTAGTCAGAAGAAGTAAGGATTTTATGTTTCTTAAATTCATGCTACAAGACAAGATGAAAAGGTAATAAATTTTTTTTCAGTAAGGAATAAGAGTTGGAGTATTGACATTTGGGAAATTTAAATTTAGCGACTTCACTTTTGCTCATACAACAAGTCACTGAATGTAGAGTAGTTGATAAGGATAACGGTCCACAAGTGCCAAGCCACGTGGTGTCCTTGGCCTCCTTTGGACACACTCTAATCGCTTTGTACCTTTCTTATATTGCAGTGACCAAACCTGCACAAAATATTCAAGGTGAGGCCGCCCGCAGAGCAGGACAATCCCCTCCCTCGATCAGCTGGCGATGCTGTGCCTGATGTCTCCCAGGACACGGTTGGCCCTCCTGCCTGCCAGGGCATTGCTGACTCATATTCAGCTTGCCATCGACCAGGACCCCCAAGTCCTTTTCTGTGGCACTGCTTTCCAGCATCCCATTCCCCAGCCTATACAAACATCCAGAGTTGCCCCATGCCAGGTAGAGAATCTACCACTTTCCCTTGTTGAACTTCATATGATTTGTGATTGCCCAGTCCTCTAATTTGTCAAGGTCTCTCTGCAGGAACTCCCTGCCGTTGAGGGAGTCAACAGCTCCTCCTGGTTTTGTATCATCTGCGAACTTGCTTCATGTCCCTTCCAGTCCTGTGTCCAAGTAATTTATGAAGATGTTGAAGAACCCTGTGGCACCCCGCTAGTGACAGGTGGCCGGTCTGATGTCACCCATTCACTGTTGCCTTCTGTGCTCGACCTGCGAGGCAATTGCTTGCCCACTGCATGATGTGTTTATCCAGCTGTGCTGGACATTTTGTCCAGAAGGATCCTGTGAGAGACAGTATTAAAAGCTTAACCAAAATCCAAAAAGATGACGTGAACTATCTTCCCTTGATTGTTTAGGTGGGTTCCCTTGTCACAGAAAAAAATCAGGTTTCATGAGCCCGATTTTCCTCTCATGAAGCTGTGCTGGCTGTGACCAAAGACAGTGTTGTCTTTCAGGTATTTTTCAATATATCACAGAATAATGTTCTCCATAACTTTACCAGCCATTTAAGTGAGACTGACAGGCCTGTAGTTTCCAGGTTCCCCCTTCTTGCCCTTCTTTAAAATTGGGACATTTGCTAGCTTCCAGTCAGGTGGGACCTCTCCGAATTCCCAAGACTGCCCAAAAATCACTGAGAAAGGTTTTGCTATGACATCTACAATTACCTTGTCAGGTAAAGAGGAGGGGCAGGCACTGATCTCTTCTCTGTAGTGACTAGTGACAGGACCCAAAGGAATGGCCTAAAGTTGTGTTGGGAGAGGGTTAGGTAAGGATATTAGAAAAAGATTCTTTACCCAGGGGATGGTTGGGCACTGGAACAGGCTCCCCAGGGAAGGGGTCACAGCACCAAGCCTGAGAGAGTTCTAGAAGTGTTTGGACAATATTCTCAGGCACATGGTGTGACTCTTGTGGATGGTCCTGGGCAGGGCTAAGAGTTGGACTTGATGACCCTTGTGGGTCACTTCTAATTATCCCTTCATATTCTGGATTTTGTGAAATGGTGCATATAGGCTATAATGGCCTGACAAACACAAGCGTCTTTACTCATAGACTATTTTTCAAGTATTTAGTAATACCTTAGAGGTATTAACTATGCAATTTTAGTCCTCCTGTGAGGCAAAATTAGACAAACAGGTGCATAAGAGGAACCAGTTGACTTCCATTGTAACAATTTTTTCTGGATTTGGTGCAAATGGAACAGCAGAAAGAACAGCAGTGTCATATCTCTCTTAGTAGTGCATAAGAACAATACTCTGTGTTTTACTGCAGGAAGTGAAAGCTGTGGTATTCAACAGAGGAAACTTCTGCGCAATTACATTCGATTTACTTTAAATCAGAGTTGAGATGTGTCATGGCTGTTAATGGCTCTTTCAAAAAAAAACTAGCTCTTTCTTAGCATTCCAGTTTTGGACTCTTTCGTAGTTTAATGGGCTGAATATGGGATCAGCTGCTGTGAACTTCCACTGTCTCTATCATACCTATGAAATATGACCTTGGATATTTCAACTTCCCCTCTGTTTCATTGTTGCCATAAACAGTATGCACATGTTGGTTTATTGGTGGTGCTGAGAATACATTTTTGTAGTACTTTGACTACAAAACATAACAGAAATATTTTGTTTTATTGTTATTAATAATTTCAATCGTATCTTTATTCTATGGGTTCTCTGCTTTAGGATGCAAATACATAGATGAATGGACTTGGCTCTGCTATTCTTGAAATTATCTGGAAACATGAGAGATCATTTGGATGGTTGATTTGTTAGATATCATTTCTCCTGATATGTTGTTCCTCCTACTGATTCCCAGATACTGTGCTGTAGATTGGAGTTTGCAATGATAGAAAGGATGGTGACATAAGGTACTATTTTTGTGAGCAGAAACAGAAAAATTTACTCACCAGTTTGAGACTCTTTACAACAAAATTCACTACTGTCATAACAACAAAGTCAAACACAATCTTATTTGTGTGCCATAGAGTTTTAAGTTTTGTGCTAGTATGTCTTGAAAGTTTATTGCTGAAACATATGGATTCTTTAAAAAATCATCATATTTCTGAAAAAGTTAAAATTTAAATGTCTCTTACAGTCTTCCTGGTCATGAAAGCAAAATTAGAGCTTAGATTGAAAAAAAAAGATATAATCATGGCTTTGAATCTCTAATACTTGGGCATTAGCCCCAAATGTTTACTAATTATGCCCTTAAGTAACACCTCAGGATCAGAGAAGCTAAATGGGGTAAAGAACATGAAGAAAAACAACTACTCTTCTTTAAAAAATTAAAATTGTTCATTCAATTAAAAACCCCTTAATAAAAATCTTTACTTGAGTTCAAGTTGCCCACGGGAAGGTCTAATTCATGCTGTCCAATAATGATAGCTTTATATGACCATTAAGTAAAAACTGACAAGTTATCACAGCAACCATAATAATGCTTGTTAACGTACAAAAGAAATAAAAGCTGGATACTTAAAATGCACCCTAAATTCTACTTTTATAAGGTCAAACTTAGTAAAATGTTAATAGGTTTAAAAGATCTGTAATTTAAACTACTGATACATATTTTCAAATGTGTTACTGAAATTTCTTCTTTTGCAGATTACAAGTCTACTGTTTGATTAAATGTGAACCAATGTCCAGCAGTAAGTTAGTCATTTTAATACTTTATTGAATTCTCTTAGTATAGAAACAATATTTTCTAAACTGGAACTTATAACAAGCATTTGTACAATATAAATCAAATTACTCTCTAGAACTGGCTCTTGAAGAAGTGAAAAGAATTTTCTATTTTTTAAAAAAGAGGTTGGTGAAAATAATAATTTTGAGTACTTACATATTGCTTTCTGCATTTATATCATTCCAGAGCTATGGTGATAAACACAAAGTAAACTTCATAATTCCTATTTGGGAATAAAAACAATTCTGAGACATTAATTTTTTTTTTTTTTTTTTTTTTTTTTTTTTTTTTTTTTTTTTTTTTTTTTTTTTTTTTTTTTTTTTTTTTTTTTTTTTTTTTTTTTTTTTTTTTTTTTTTTTTTTTTTTTTTTTTTTTTTTTTTTTTTTTTTTTTTTTTTTTTTTTTTTTTTTTTTTTTGAGATCTGTTCATTTCAGATGCCTCTTTTTTTATTTATTGCTGAAAATTAGCCAGTGGACATTCTGACTTGTATCCCACATCACTTGAAAAAGAAGACTTATGTGTCTTCATCAAATTCACATAACAGAATAATATCAGAATGAGGGGAAAAATATATATTTTTAAATTTAGAACTTTATTCTAACCAGTGGATCACAGCCATCTTCATATAAACCAAATCCATTTTCACTTTTGCTAGAAGACATTTGTAAAGATTATGTAGGACGAACTGATCTTCAGTGTTGCATGGATGTTTTCTTAGACTATCATATAAAACTGTAGAACAGAGTTTATTATGCAATACCAGCAAATTTATGTATTGGTTTAGAGCAATCACTGTAAACCATTGAAAAATAGCACATGCTTTTTTAAATTTCAGTTGGTTTCTTAAGTTCAGCAACATGGTTTGTAAAAGATTTATTAATTTTGACTTTTTTATAATATTGGTAACATGTCCATTGATCTCACATGTAGATGTCAAATCTCCACAAATATTACAAACTTCACAAAGTAATTACTAAAAAAAAATTAAAATTTTAAGCTGCATCACTGTCATCTTTAACATATCTTGGAAAACTGAAGTCAGAGTGAGAGTAGAGCTTCTGGTCACAGTCACTAATACTTCTACTGCTTTTAAAAATAATGTTATTATGCCTGTTAACACCTAGGAAGTGAAAATACTGAATATCTGTCAACTTAGAACACAAACAGCTCTGTCTGTAGAATCAGGGAGTACTGAGATATATATACTTATATGTGTATGTGTGTGTATATTTTTATATTCCCCTCCCTTCATTCTGTGAATTCTAGAATTTATTAAAATCTCCGTTTTTTTTTTAAATTCTTCTGCACACTAGTCTGTGTTCTGAGTGCTCTCTTTGTCTTATGCTCTCTTTGCCAACTCACACCACTGTAAAAATTTCTCTGAACATCCCATTTCGCACTTCAGAAGCTTTCTTCATTTTTTTTCTTTCTTGATATTTTTTTCCTAGACTTCTTTTCACCAACAGTTTAGCTNTTCTGTGAATTCTAGAATTTATTAAAATCTCCGTTTTTTTTTTTAAATTCTTCTGCACACTAGTCTGTGTTCTGAGTGCTCTCTTTGTCTTATGCTCTCTTTGCCAACTCACACCACTGTAAAAATTTCTCTGAACATCCCATTTCGCACTTCAGAAGCTTTCTTCATTTTTTTTCTTTCTTGATATTTTTTTCCTAGACTTCTTTTCACCAACAGTTTAGCTCTGTTTACTGTCAATTTTTTTGAAACAAGTCTTTCTTTTCTTTGCAAATATTGGTGGGCAGTCTATGAACTTCCCCTTCTCCCAACACTGCTGGGTACTTCATTTGCTTTGGCATAAGAAAACTCAGTGAATTTTAAGCCTACTTCTGTTGTCACTTTTGTCAGTGGTGGCATACATGGCCCTCATCTTGCTGACTTCTTCTAAAAATCTTAGATGGTTTAGGTTGGAAGGGACCTTAAAAATCATCTAGTTACAACTCACCTGTCAGGGACACCTTCCACTAGATTACTCCAAGCCCCATCCAACCAGCCTGCCTCCCAGGGATGGCACATCCACAGCCTCTCTGGGCAGTTCTTTCTACTGCCTCACCACCCTCACAGTAAAGAATTTCTTCCTACTCTCTTTCAGTTTAAAGATATTTCCCCTTACCCTATTGCTACATGCCCTTGTAAAAAGTTCCTCTCTATCTTTCTTGTAGTTTCTACAAGTTTTTTTAGTTTCTGGCAGTTTCACGCTTGGTGTGGTGCTGCAGTTGGCAGAAGTGGGCATGTCTGGAGGACATCTGACCAAGACAGCTCTGGGATGGCTTTTTTGTCATTGCTTAGTTTTTTGTTTGCCCATTTCAAAGTTAGCAATCCCTTTTCCCATATACACTTTCTTCTTTTAGTGCCATTTTGGCTTGTTCTACTGTGTATGACTCACCTGCCCAGCTCCAACGATATGGACACTGATCTAGTTGCCTTAACTCTTTATAGTCTACCTGCTCTGTGTAGCCTGTTTAGGTGCCTATCTTGTTTTTAGAGCCCATTTTTCATCCTCACAATTTATTTTGCTTTATGCTTACCTATCTTTGTGGTGCTTACTAATCCAGTGTGCTTTATACAAACCAGAACTACCAGTACTATGAATGATATTGCCTTCTTCCTACTATGGTTAAGAACAGAAGCCCTAACATCTTCTAGAATGTTGATGTCTGAACATCACTGCAACCACTGTTCATGTTGCCACATGGATGCTGGCACTTTTATTTTGTCCCATGCATTCAGTAGCATCTATAATCCATCATGTTTTCTTCAAGTTTATGTTCTGAAATATATAACAACTCCATCATATTAATTATATTTTCCAAGCTTTTTAATGTGTAGGCAACCAAATTTTTGCAAAAGACAATGCTGCCTGGTTCTTCCACAAGTCATGATATTGCTCTTAATGTGCCATGCCTGAGATGGTTGTCATAGTCCTATAAGATCTCAGCAACCAATCTCATGTAGAGAAGAATAATTTGTCCCTTGCTAAAAGTTCAAAGTAAAATGTAGAAATGGATGTTCATATTTATATACCAGATGCTATAATCCTGCCTCTGCATTCCCTAACAGTGAGGTGACAAACTAAAGGAGAGAAAAAATTGCCCCAGGTCTTTCTTTACTTTTTGCAATAGGTTATAGGCAGAGGGACTACAGAGAAATGACATTATATACTCGTAAGATTCTGCTAAGATACAATTTCTTCCATAACCTGCCATGACAGCTTGAAAATTCTAGGTCTTAATTGCTCGCTGTATATAACTTCTTTTCTGCTCGTCTAAAAATAAACAGTCAAATAGTAGCAAAAAATACAGGACAACAGAAGTGACAGAGAATGAAATTATTTCTTGTATGAAATTATCATACAAGCATATTTCCCTTAAAAACAAAGAGTTAACATGTACCATGAAGAAAAAGAAATACCCTAACTATATTTTTCCAAGATCTACATGAATTTAGGAATTCAGGACTAAGACTGTGATCCTTAATCAGAAAAACACAGCACCCGCTTAAAAACAATATACTTCACTAGGAAGTCCATGCTATGTTTGTACTTCAAGAAGCAATGTGTGTTAACAGTGGTTTTAAGTGGACTGTGGCACATTTCCCATGGGTTCTTTGAAATTATTACACTGCATCTTTTTCTACATGTTTTCCATATTTCATGTTTTCTCATAGATGTAACACAAGAATATCTTGTTATACTAGAGTTATATCTGAGGATTTTAAAAAAATGCATGTGTTTGAAAATGTGTCTTCACACACATTGTATTTCAGATTGTCTCATCTACCAATTCCAAACAAATGATGTTCAATTGGACTCTTTCCTCCTCAGAGCAAGATGTTTTAATTCTCATTCTAACTTTATGCTGGACTGAAATTTAGTTCTGCTTTGACATTTATTTTCCATTTGTTGGCTTACTTGCCTTTCCACACCTTCCCTGCTTTTATAGTTATAAAAACTAAGAATGTTCTTACAATAGTATTGAAAAAATAAGAATTCCCCTAGTTTGAATAGCTCATTTTTTGGCATAACTGTCCCAGAAGCAAGAATTCTGTATGGCTTCCAAACCAAGATATTTTCTGTGTCAATGAAGTATTTTCTGCATCCAAGATATCAAACTGTCAGGCTGTTGTTTTCTAAAGACAGAATTGAGGAAATACATCTGATTTAAATAAATTAGATTGTTTGAACATGCCTAAAGCTATAGTACAAATATGTCACTGTTTTCCTGCCTCTTAATGTGAGTCCAAGTAAGTCCATTGGGCAAAGGATTTTCAAAGAAATCTCTTTTTCTTTCATTGATGCACAGTTAGAAAGACATAGAATTGTTGTAGGATATTCTCACTGCAGTTTAGATGTAAAAATCTATTTTGTGGTTGCTGAGCACTTTGAAGTTGTACTTAGCGTAGGTCCATCACTAATTGTCCTCTTTGGTACACAGCTAGGAAGATGAAAATAGATATTTTTCCTATTATCTTGTACTTGATTTCTTCAGTACTTCTAAGAAATTTTAATCAAAAACATTTACTTGAAGGTGTAGTTTTTTACCAAAAAGTTCATATTTTACTATTACTGATATCTTCTTCACAATATCTATACAAATATAATCTCTTAAGATGCCATTTACATGTTTACTAAAGTGCTTTTCCATTGGCTGAGAACAATTATGTGCTACAGCATACTAACTGAACATGACTGTCAGCATGAACCATTCCCACTGAATTGCCATTTAAAAAAGTTTCACTGAAAGATTTTGGTGGAGCGTGATGGGACTGGCTAAGCAATAGAAGTTAAGGTGCTTTTCAGGCCTTGCCTGAGGTTCCTAATTTCTCTTCTCTTTTTTTTTTCTGAAGCACCTCTGGTTTGAATGAACCAATGTCTTGCAACAGAATTGTATGTCCTGTTCCAGAGGCAGTCTTACAAGATGCTGTGGAAGTGGTAGTCTCTACCAGTACTAGAAAACATCCCAGCACATCCCAGGATTACGCTTTCCTTTTTCATGGCAGCTTCCCACTGGTAGTGATAATCATCATGTGATTGACTGATTAAACCTGAATCTTTCTCCTCCTGTACTATTTCCAACTGATGAGCTCCCAGCTTATAGCAGAAATTCTCGTTATTAGTCCCTGAGTGCATGACCTTACACTTTGTACTATTAAATTTCATCTTGCTTCTATTACTACAGCCGTCAAGGTCATCTAATTCTTCCTTGTATGAAATTCCAGTTCTTCTCAGTATGGGCTACTCTGCCAAAGTTTTTGTCATCTGAAAAATTTCATTAGCACAGTCCAGTATTTTTATCAAAGCCATTAATGAAGAGATCAAATATTTGTCCCAAGACTGGGGAACACCACGAGTGATTCTCTAAACCGACAGACTTCCTTTCAACAGAAGTCATATTGGTCTCTTATTTAAGCCATTTTTTTCAATGTAACGATTCTTGTGCTATTTATGTTAATTAACTGGTGGTTCCCCATGTGCTGCTCTAGTGAAGTTAAGACAGATTAGAGTGATTTCACATTAGAGTGGTAAAGGAAGATGTGAGAGTGTGACCTAGGGAAGGCAATTCCATCAAGCCAGGCTTGCCTTTCACCCAAATTGTCTAGAATGTTGGACAGGAGAAGAGAAAATCTGATTATATAAGTATCAAATCTACTCAAAAACTTCCAATGGAAAGCAGAACATCTGAGAATAGAAATACCCCTAAAATATTAGTTTGCATATAGCAAATAAGTACTGAGATGTTTCTGGATCCAAGTATAGTCCTACATCCAAACAATGCTGCTTTACATTCCCTCAGTATAACATCATTATTTAAGCAATAATGATGCAACGGTCCATTATCAGTTCGTTGTTCAGTTAATGAAGTGCCTGAGGTAATGGCCACTGCTTTGCTTACCCAACACAAGGTTTTATTAAGAAACAAGCATTCATCTTGATCATGGCACTGATTCAGCATCTACTAAATTGACAGCTCTATCTGGAAATAAGTTTCTATCACAAAGAAAGTGGTATCTGCTCTTGTTTGACAAGTATATTTCATTCCCTACCTAGATTTAACAACTGAGACTCCTTTACTGCACAGAATGACAGCTCCCTTGCTCTTACAGCAAATGTGTCTCCACCCATCTGATGTTGCAGTGAAGTTTGTGTAAGAAGAAGGTAGAATTCCAGGACTGGATCAGGGAGTGGTTGGCTCTGGTTTGTTGTCCTTTCCCCTTCCACCCCTTCCCAAAAATAATTGTGTAGAACCACTTTCTTAAATGTGGGTAACCTGGACATTCATAAAAACTATGTTTGCCAGAAAACAGAGCACCACAGGTATGAAAAACTCATAGGAGAGAGCAACACTGAAAGACCTCACCCAGCTGATGTGCTTGTGATATCTAGAGGGCTGAGAGGAGAATTAAATGAAGAACAATGTGTAAAATCTTTACCTTTTTAAAAAACTGCTCTGCACATTTTATAAAAGAAAATCTATGATGCAGAGGCCAGACTATTTACTGGTCCCTATTTTTCCATCACATTGCTTAAAAAGACTTAGAGAGGGATACCTTAGCCAAGTGAAACTCTGGGAACAGAATTCACAAATTGCTTAAAGATTAGGATATTTCTAACTTCTACTGTGCAAGGGTCACTCAATAGTGATATCTCCTGACCAAACAGAACCAGGAGAAAAGATATCAGGGCCAGCATTTCAGCCTGGAGATCCAGTGACAATGGCTAGATTCTACTCAGGTTCAGTTATCTTGGAAGCTGAATGGAAGCAGCACCTTGGGCCAAGTTAAACACACTGAAAGGTACTTTTTATAAGAGAGACTGTGCAGTCCTAGATAATTGTATTTACATTTTGGTTTATGCAACACGTTTTTCCACAGGTCTCTTCCCCTTTTCCTCAGAATTTAGAAAATCCTTGCTTTTGTAACCTTGGTGGATATAATCTTATATCATATTAGAAAGAACTTTTTTTTTTTTTTATATTTATATACTATAGGTCAAAACCACTGTAAATTTAAACTACAATAAATCAGAGAATTAAGTCAAATCTTGTATGGAGTTAGTATGTATGGTTTTGCACTACTTCACTATTGGAAAGTTGGCTCTAACACTGATAATTTCTGAGTCAATGTTGTCAAATTTGATCAAATTCTGCAGGAAAACCATGCCTTGTGTTTGATTCATTGTAAGGAAAAATGCCTTTCTTGCTCCTCACAATATTTATGAATAATCACATGTCTGTAGTTGATTACTTCTATTCTCTTCTGTTATCTCTTCCTAGGAAAAAACACATATCACATACTGATGCTATTACCTTCCCCCTTTCTGCTAATTTACCAATGGCATAAAGCTTCTTTGTATCTGGCAGAATAGCCCTACTCTTTTGCCTAATCCTTCAATCCAGCAGCTCCACAATGCATCAGTAGTTGCCCCGGTTGTAAAGCAGTGCATGTCCCTAACCCATCAGCTGAAAGACTTTCTACAATATGTCAAGTATATCTGCAACATTTGTTCAAATTGCAATTTAGATGATGCTCTCTTCACATGCATCAAGACATTTCATATTTCTGTGATTTGGAGTTAATGTTTTTTCCAATCCCAGACAGGAAAAGAGTTCTGATTATCTATGGAGGATGATCCACAATCCTTTTCATTCATCCTGGAATAGCAAATGAGTATGTTTACTCTGTCATCAGAAAAGATGATACCCTGAAACCACACTATTGAGCCTGTCACAGCTGTGTTAGAGGGAGGTGACCCATTTACTGATAGAGAAGACTAGAAAATATAAAGCTAGGCTGGGATTTTATTCAAACAAAACTAGCCCTGATATGAACTTACTCGCTCAGACAGTGGACTAAATACCTTAACTGTTTACTTATTATGACAAGACCGCTACAACTACGAACACCATTTTCATTTTAATAATAATTTTCATAATATTCCTAATACTTTCCTTCTAACATATATTCTCTAGAACTCATTTTTGAAAGACATTTTGCTACAATGTTATTTAAAACTTGAAAATTTGAGTCATCTCAGGCAGAAGCAGTTCAAGCATTGGTCTTAGACATAATAAATGGCATTTGAGACATGCACAATGGGGTTACCAACAGTGCATTTTTTTCCATAGAGGTTAACACCAGGAAATTTTATTGTGCTATGGTCTTTCCATCATGGACCTTCAAATTTTATCCCATTGTTCTGTACTGAGGTGAGTGACTTGTGTCTGGGTAAAGCGTAGCTTCCAGAAAGAGAATATATCTTGATCTGTAGACATTAAAAGATAGGGAAGTGATCATGCCATTTTACAACTTGTTCCAGTGGTTAACCACTCATGGTTAACATGTGGCTTAGTTCAGCTTCCAGTCATTAGTTCTTGTTATCCTTTTCTTTCCCTGATTAAATCTAGTACTCCCTGTTTTCACATTGTGAAAGTACTCACACTTTCACAGTCACCTCTCAGTCAAGATACCACTCAATTCTCTTTTTGATGAACTAAATAAGCCAAGCTCCTAAAGTCTCTCACTGTGGGCCTTTTATACAACCTTGAATAATTTTCTGTTTGTTTTCTACAACATCTCTATATTAAAAGAAACCCCAACAAACAAAAACTCTTTAAACTGTAGACAACAGAAAGGGACAAAGTATTCTCTTATCTGTCTCATTATTGCCAAATAAAGAGATACAAAAATTTCAAATCCTGTTTCTCACTTGGTTATTTATAGGATTGCAATCACTATTTTTCATAATTATGTCTGTGGATACTTCTTCACTATGATAATTAGAGCTTCCTCAGTCAATGTATTCCTGAACAAAGGTGCCCATCCTGCCGAACTAGTCTGGACCTTTTTCCTCCGTGAGTGGTTTTGCATTTCACTGAGTTGCAACATGGGCTGGTTTTTTATTAATTTTTGAATGATCTCATTTCACCAGTTATTCAGAATGCAGTGTATGGCTGCATTGTCTTCATCATTATTTACTGATTCTCCAGTCTTTCTGCCACCACAAATTTTCTAAGAATGATTTATGCTTATCTTTTAACTCATGGGTGAAAATGTTGAATAACACCAAGTCTAATGTTGATCCCTGAGGAGCCTTCTAGGATCACTTCCATTTGATGATGATTTACCACTGACTAACTCTTTTTTGAGATCATGCATTTAACAAGTTTTACATTCATCTACATTGTGCTCTGATGAACTTGCAAGGTGTTATCAGTGATCTGAAACCAGATGCTAAAAGTATGTTAGTTACAGTGGCAGGAATTCTAAGCATTCATTGGGACAGAATAAAACACGGGTAATTGTCCAGGTTGTAAAGCAATGCACTTCCCTCATCTGTCAACTGAAAATCTTTCCATAGTGTGTTAAGTATTTCTACAATATTTGTTCAAATAGAAATTTAGATGGTGTCTTCTCATACCTATGCAGGTAGTGCACATATTTCTCTACTTATGAAGTAAATTTAGAAAGATTGAAATATTGAACCAGAAATTAAAACAAACCAAAACCAACAAACAAACCACTTCTATTTTTTATGGTTCTAATCCATTTCATTAGCAGCAGAAGAGGAAGACTATCTGTGTGGGTCATCTCAGTCAATTTGTTGTAAACTTATGCACAACACATTGCACAGCATGTCATCTTTTCCTTCTGTTCCAAATGGTGCATGGATGGATACTAGACAAGAACACTAATTCACTTTAGGATATTAGGTCCAGAGAAGGGCTTTCAAACACAAATGGCACTAGACTATGATTAACTTTAGCATACTCTGGGTAGAGTCAAAATTAGGTATGACTTTCACACATTATCTGCAAATACAAAAGCTTCAGATCTTAATAATTTTAATTTTTAGCCCCTACTACTAAGGTATTTGCTTGGAAGAGCATAATCACCCTGGAGGCATCTTAATAAAAGAAAATTTCAAGACTTCTTAAATTGCTGAAAGAGTAGGCTTTAGAGTCGACTTTGTCTCCTCACCAGAGTCGTCTTGGATCTTGGAACATATGCAAAGTCACCAGAAATAACAAACACAGATTTCCAATTTAAGCTAATGAAATTTCTGTTACAAGGTAGAAGTTAGTTACCAGCAGCATCATCTGATGAGATAAAAGCAGTAACAGAGGCAGAAACAGAGGCAAGGCGAGATAAAATAGAATTGTATCCTTTACCACCCATATTTTCTATAGAAACAAAAATGCCAAAACTGGCTAGTGCAAATAATTTCTGAAGGCACAAAATTATCATTAGTGGCCCTTTACAGTGGCTCATAGACTTTAAAATGATTGCACGGTAAAGATATACCTATTTCCACTCAAAGAACTGAAAATAGATGGGAACTTGCTTTTCTAAATGATCTCCTGATGACTAAACCCAGCAGTTTCTATACTGGGCTTTGCCAAAATGATGTCCTTATCAGGAACCTTAGAATCTTAGAGACTGATTGAAAGACATCCTAGCAAATTGATGTAGTTATTTACTGATTTTTTCCTCCAGCCCAAACTTGCCTTAAGACAGCATTGATGTGCTCAAATGGACCACCAAGTATACTTTTAAATCCTCCTCTAACTTTCTTCTAGTTACTTAAGCTTGCATATTTGTACTGTAGGAACAGTGCAAAGAATAATAAACCCTTACAAAAATTCACACAACTTAGCTTTCATCAGATTAAGGTACCTTAGCAACTAAAGTAATACTTTATCTATTTTCAGTGGGATTTGGTTCTCTTTATAGCACCCTTGAACTGACCCCGATAGCTGGTGTTTCTGTCTTTTATCAGCCCTGAGTCTTTTGGATTGTCAGGTTATTGAGTTGTGAGACCCTGCCATCTTCACATGTGTACCTAAACTTGCTTATCCTTGCCACCCAATTTGGGTCTTTAATATAGTGCCAGAAAAAGGTGTATCTAGGTCCTATCTGCTCTGTTATGACATCAATCTCATAGGAGACTCAAGGTCATAATCTGATAACGTTAACTTTATTTCCAGCATAAATTTATGATAACTAAGTGCAATTTATAGCCTACATGCTGACATGGCATAGTTTTTTCCCCCTTTTTCTTCTCCTCCTCCCCTTTCCCCAAGTTTTTCTTCAAAATGCACACAGCATTCTCCACCCTTTCCTATTCACTGTCTGGGATCCTTCCATATAAATGACTCCTTGTAGAGAGGAGTGGCATTTTTGCCCTTTGTGGCGTACACCTTTAGTGCAGTAGCTATGGATCTAAATAAAAAACAGCATGTTTCCAAGCACTTTTTTTCTCTCAGGGCTTACGCACTAAAATAGAAACCGAAGTCCACATGGTGATCATATTTGCTACCTCAGGGACTAATTTTCTTTTACCTCCTTTATGTATTCCAAAGCTTCATTGCCATTATCCTCTTGCTCCCCATGCACTAACAAAAAGATTTTAATGTATTCATTATGCAAAATCTTGTCTTTTGTGACCTTTGCCAAGAATGCCCCCAAAGGACTGGCCAGGCTTAATAAGCTCACAAATAAACTATGATGTCAGCCAAGGGCACTACTGGCCAATTGAGCCTGCACCATTGCCCTCTCCCCAAGTCCCCACTTCACACCTGAGATACCCTGAGGTGGGATTGCCGGGGTGCTGTCTGCCCTGGAAAACTGTTAATCCTTTCCAGCAGCTCCCAGCAAGGCAAACAATCCCCTTTGTGAAGGCTGGAACAATCACACAGGCAATATTGCCTTTTGCCGCTTCCCAGATAGGCTATGCCTTACTTTAAGTTCCTCTCTCTCCTCTCTCCTTGGCTACATTGTTTAATGCTTTCATTCTTCTTATTTCATTTATGTTATGTCCTGTAAAAGCTTTGTCATGAGCAAGCCAGACGGGTCATTGAAGGAAAGGCACTCTCTCATCAGATTCCTGTGTTAGCCCATTTTCCTCCTGTCCAGAGTTATTGTCTAGGTTCTGTGGGGAAAACATCCGCTTCCCCATTCAGTCGTTGATGCTGTGGCAGATTATAGCAGTTTCTGTCTGGTAAGCAGTCAGGCAAAGAGAAGAGTAGGAGGCATATGGCAGCCTCTTCATTTAATATACAAAGATATATGCAGATAAATGTATATAATAACAGAGAATGACATAGCCAGTAAAAACCCCTGAGTTTATTGGGGAAGAATATAAACTTTCAAAACTTTAAAAGCAATCATGTTCATAAAAAATAGATATTACTAATGTTAATGCAAATTATTAGTAAATCTGACCCTTCTACCCCACTATGACACACATTTAAAATTTATTATGGAACACATTCAGGGGAATCGCTTTAGGGAATTCATTGCTCATCTTTCTCTTTCTTCCTCCATCTCACACACTAGCAGTCTCCAGACAGCTTCTCTGAATTCTTCAGAAATACTGCCACTCTGACCTCTGTACCATAGATCCATTGACTTACTTCATTTGACTGTCTGGAGTGACAGCTAAGGTACTAGTACAACATGTTCTCACAACTTCCATGGCAGTGCACACACCTTCTTTTCAGTTCACCTCTATATTATGATGCAGAATGTGAGGACACAGATTGCTTAAGTAAAATATTTTTGAACTTCTAATGTTTTAATACATATAGTCTAAAAAAAAAAAAAAAAAAAAGCATAAGCAAACCATAGGCTTTAGTTACGAGCAGAACTCATCATATAACACATAAGTTCTGTTTCTGAGATTGTGTCAAATAGGGTAGACTTTCAAATAATGAAAAGCTTTAGGTATTGAACTGCCATTAACTGCAATGGGACTGAAATAGATAATATTTTTTTCACCCATGGTTTTTTTTTGGGTGGGGAGGTTTGGACTGTTTTTATATTCGGCCAAGATATCCCATTTGTTCCATGATTTATCTGAAAACTTGTCCGCTCTGAATTTATCTCAGTTTAGAGTTTAAAGTAAATAAATAAATAAATAACAACCCTGAAATGATGACACTGCTTATTTTTTTCAGAAATCAGCTAATAAACTTGAGGCTGTGTTTTCTGAAAATTTAGACAATTTTGTGGGTGCTCATCACTGTCAAAACCTAGTTCCTTACATTAAAACTCCCTTGATAACAATCTCATACAACTCTTCCTAATACCATAACATCAAAACATCTTCTCTAACATTTAAAGAAAGAAGTCCTCAAAACAAATCTTAAAACCTTTCCTCATTTTAGCAGGACTTTTATCAGGTTCTATTTTCAAACTCCAAGAAATATACATTTGTTAGCATGACAGGGTAAGGTAATATCAGAAGAACACATTTACCATATGTAGAACTGGAGGAGAGCCATTTATTCTTTTAATGTGTACTTCAGACACTTGTGTTGAACACAGTAGGTAAAAATTATCTGTTCAGAAGCTCAGGCATTTTTGGAAAAGGCCTCCAAATGCCTTATTAAAATAAAATTAAAGCAAGGAAGATAGAAAGGTTAAAATGTTCATCAAGTTCTGCAAAGAGAAAAAAAAAAGCAAGGAAAACAAAAGGCACTTGTCAATAAATACAATAAACACCCATCCTGTATTACTGCAGCTACTAAGTGCTAACAATGAGCCTCTGGCAGCAGCGAGGTGTGCAGACAAAAGGCCCTTGAGAAGTTGTACTGCTCCATGCCTCATAATAGTTGAAATCTGTGAGTGTTTTTCAAGGTTAGGCACAAATAAAGCAAAATTTCTTTATTAAGGCTCCAAATTACTCATCTTCTCCTACATCTCAGTTCATTGTTGGGCTCTGAGTACTGTAACTGACCTTTGATAAACAGTCATTTCACCACAGTGATGAGACTACATAAAAACTAGTCTGCACAATATAATGCAGATTAACTGAGGGACATTCCTCCTCTTAAAAATAAGCCAGAGTGACACCAGAGAATTTGCTCATAATTTAGCTCCTTGCATGTGCACATATTCTTTGTGCCTGAAATTTCTTTCCAATGAGATAATTTAAACAATGAAGAAATGAGATACATCTATCAGGCAATTCTATATTTCCTTCAAAGGAAAGTCTAGCTAATGCTTTGTCACAGGTGTGAAAGAACTGATGATTCAGTGTTCTTATGTTTCACTGTGAAATGAGGCTGAGCACCAATTTTTAAAATACAGGAAAAACCCTCCCTGCAAATATGAAGTTGTTACAGGTTGTATCAAGAAAAAGCTTCACCCTTCTGAGTGAGGCCAGTGAGTAAACTGGTACTGTAAAGCTTGCATAGTTATCTAGGATAAAACTAAGTACTGTTTGGATCAAGAAATCTTTCACCAATAGTTTGTCTAACCTCAGAGATCATTAAAAATATCTGTAAGGTAGAAATACAGATAGCGTATTTTGTGACAGGAAAGATCAAAACAGAGTGATTTTGTCATGCTGAAGGTAGTCTGAAATATTGACAAAAGATCCTGCTGAATTAATTAGGCTATAAAGTTCCATAAGCAAAGCTGTGTTAAAAGTGTGGTATTGTTTAGCATTTTTTTAAAAAATTATCAATATCAATTTGCAAATGCATTTTAGTGCACTACTAAAAAAAAAAAAAAAAAAACAGGAATAAGATGAAAAGATTACCAGAACAACTAGCACTAACACTTCATTGTGTTGCCCTATCCAGTTTCTGTCATTATAGATGCTCCCAATTTATCCTGTTCTCATTTTACAGGAAAAAAAAAATCACAAAAGGCACTAGAGATGAAATGATCAGTATTATTGTCAAGGCATTTTAAATGAGAATGCAGAGTCCTTGGGCCAGAGCTCCATCAGTTCAAGGTAATCTTTAATCCAGCTTTGTTTCTTTTCCTTGTGTTCCCAATTTGTGTGCCGATGTCCATTCACAATGAAGTCTCTAAATTATATCACAAAAGGCAGTTGTCTTTTCAGAGGAGAAGCTGTAAAATTGAACTAGAATAATACCAGACATTATTACTGAAATGACAAAATCCAAAAGACCATGAAAATAAAATGTGCACTTGAGGATGCAGATAATTGATTCACCTAAACAAAATGCTATAGGCTATAAGCAGCACTGTAAAAGGCGAAAGTACCGCAACAAACAAATTTTTGAATTCAACTTTTAATTTCAGAACTCTTAGATTGCCCTTGATGTGGATAAAAACCATTTTTAAGATCTAAATTATATTCTGAATTTCTGAGCATTCGCAACACTCAACAGTTTCAATGGAATCTGGTGGTGCTCAGGACCACTGGAAAATCCATTCATATATGCTTATCTATTATTTATATAGAGATTCATGTGTTAGTTTTATTATCTATATACATAGTCACCAGTATTTCTGACTGTAGGGTTGTTGTATCAGAAAATCATTTAATACAAAGACAGTATAAAAGTACAGCTATTCTGCCAAACTAGAATTCTCTTGTGTCGGTTTGATCAAATATGGGCAGTAGAATAAAATAAAATAAAGATACAGCACAATTGGAGAAGCGTTATTGGCATCATCTTGTCATCAGGGTTTTCTCTACTGATTTCAGTGAGCAAGCCCTAAATCCAAAGTTTGTATTGATTAAACTTTTTTTTCTGTTACTTTGGATAACAGAATAGTTAAGTGACATGAAAGAAAATATCATAGACAATAAAAATATCACAATTGCTTTACACCATATTAGAAAAATCAAGGAACTAGCTTGTGAGTTGCGAGTGTAAACGGTTTGCTGCTCATTTCTGAAGCTGCTTCTTCTGCTAAGAATAAGACCCAGAAAACATTCATAGCAATAGCAATTTCTGAGACATGCAGCACAATTTATTTAGTCAGTCAAATTTACGCAGTTTAACAGATTCCTTGATTCTTGTCCTGCTTTTTCATTAAGCCTTTTAAACTGGACTTCTTGTCAATAAATAAAACTATTGACGTTAAAAGGTCACATCTCTGACCTTTCACATGTTTCTCCTGCGCTGTATCTATATACACTGTATATTTTACCTCGAGAAGGGATTCTTTTATTTAAGAGAGCTTAAACTGTTCAAATTTGTAATGTACTGGGGATTTTGGAATATCTAGAGGGCTTAGTGGATAAAGAACTGACCTTTCATCTCTGAACCCAGTCCCCATCCAACCTCAGATAAGTGGAAGAGTTTTGTGTCAGTTGCCCATGTGATAAAACTAGCTTTCCCTTGTATCACTCAACACAATTTGGCATGACTGGCAGTTTTTTCCTCTCAAGAGAGGCACATTGAATATGGAAAATGAATTGCTTCTGTCTCTTGAGAGGGTGGTCCTTCAGGTTAGGCTTTGAAGTTATAAATGGGAAGTGCTGGAAAGCTCATAATATTGTTGGTTGCCAGCTCCACATCAAATGTATGGATAAACAGATAGAAGATGATTTACAAACACAAATATATAACCACTTGTGTAACTTTTCCTCACCCAAATGGAAACTATGCAATGTAGTCCAAAATCGATAGAAGGTCTATACTTGCTCCTCTAGGTAGTAAATTTTCAAACATATCACAAGAGAATATGTTTATGTATTTTCCCCCAGGGAAAAAACTTCTCCAGACTTCCAAAGAACTGCAACTCCCCTATTTCCCTCTACGTAAGCCTCCACCTCACAGCAGCCGATACACTAGTGGGAGGCTGGGGAGAGCCCACTTCTGCCTGCACTAGAACCACTTCCAAGCAAGTGGCTCCAAGGGGCTGCACTCCCCAAAGCTGCAAAGTTACTTTCTTCTCACAAGCTGGGAGTCACAGCGGGGAGCGCTCATCTAGGAGCAGAGCATTAAACCCAGTAATCAAAGACAGGTCCCTTGCACAGCACAGTAGTGCCCAAACCACAGTGCTGGTTCTCTGTTTTCTGCTGGATATGGTGCTTTCCCACTGGGAATAATTTTTTAAAAAGAACTTTTGATTTGTTTTGATTAGAATTATGTACTGAGTCTTTGTGACAAACTTTAAAAAGAAACGAACAACCTGAAATGTGAATTCAGTTAATTTCGTTACTGAAACCCAGAACCTGCAATCATTTAACATGCACCCAGTAATTAACTGGATTTTTCTGTCTAGTGAATGTATTAATTATCTGTAATATAACATAATGCTCCCTCTTCTCTTGCAGTTCTTGGAACGAAGTTTGTTTCATCTGATACTTTTTATGACTTTAGTAATGTAAAACCATTTTTTAAAATAGCAGTAGAAAAACTGCTCTGCAAGAATTTCTGGATACCAGATATTTTTTATACAAAAGAAACCCCACCTTAGTGGCATTCATAGATTAATTTTATATTTATGATTTATCTATATGTCACATAGATGGAATTTTTAAAAAATGCCGTAAATTACAATTTGAAACCATGTTCCCCTATTCCGTGTCTCATGGCTCTGATCTCATGTTTAAAAATCAAGAGAATAAATTTCCTCTAAAGATAGTGACATCTTTGGAATGTTAATAGTACAAAACTTTCAAAAGGTAGAATTATTTCTTAGGTGAACTAGCAAAGAAGCAGATTGACTCAGTCCATTTTGCACCTTTGTGCTAGAGAATGGCTGGGTTTAAATTACAGCAGCTTCAGTCTTTGCTTTTCAATCCCTTAATCCTTAAGGAGCAGAGGTTTCGGTTCAAGACAACTTCACACAGAACATAAGAAAAGATTCTGTGAGCCTACCTCAAGTATGATGATCATTTTTTTTCAGCTGTAATCTTTCACTTGCATCACAGAGCAAAAAAAAAAATGTCTGAGGCAAGCCAGTGTCAAATAATTAATGCATTTTCAATGAAGGGCTCCTTTCCACTATGGTTTAATACATGTGCATGAAAAGCAATAAATGCTTTCATGTGAGCCACTTGCAGATATTCGTACCTATGGTTTTCATCACAGTTTTACTGCTATTCCCTCATATTAGAGAGCCTTTGTGATATGCCTGAGCTCGAATGGAAAAGGAAGCTAGCCTGGGAGGTTTTACATCTGGTAGCCAACACTATTATTAAACAAGCTGCGTCAGTTTTTAAAAAAGCTACATAGGTCGAATCAGGGCAATTACATTCTGATCTAAGTTGCATAAATTTGTCGATTATTTCCAGGTGTTCTTGGGGCAACATATTTTTCTTATCTGTAATTAATATTTTGATTATTAATAGGGCTGAAGTGAAATGTCAGGGGCCTCTCTGCTTGCCTTGATTTTATAAAAAACACAGTCATGACAGTAATCATTTGACAATGCTTAGGTTTTAAAGCATTATGCTATTTTGTTTTACAGCTATTATTTAAAGTATAGTTTGCAGGTAGCTATGTGCATTGCATTGCTATGTATGTCTCTCTGCATTCATACATATATAGGTATACATTTCATAGGACAGAAAAAACTCACTTGGAAATTAAAAGTAAATCATTGGAGGGGACAACACAATAACAGGACAATTCTGGAAACAATAATGGAAACCTTTATTTAAATTCCTACCTATCATTTTGAGCCTGTTGATATTTCTTAACTTATGGAAGGTTACACTTGGGCATTCTGAAAACTGTATACTTAGTCAGTGTATGAACAAGTATTCTTTGCTAATACAAAACATTCAGACTAACCTCAAAGGTCCAGAAGCTATTGTGATTGGCATGACAAATCATAAAAAATGTTAAAAAAACAAAGGGGCAAAATGCTAAATTTTGAAAAAGAACAAAGAAAGACATTTATGGAGAAACCAAAGTGACAAGAGGGGTTTTTTGGTGACTGTTTCCTCTGAATTATAGGGGATGCTATACGACATTAGATTAATAATTTTAGATCAACATTTTCTCTATCTTTTTTAAATTTATGCTAACAAGTGCTGGCATCTCAGAACTAGAAAACTCTATTCACAGTCTCTTCTCTTTCAGCTGGCTAAAGTAATGCATGACACTTTCTGAAGAATGCAAAATGTATGCAGCAACACAGAGTTAAAAAATTTTATTTTTGATCTTCAAACACTGTTTGACCTTAATCAATGTCTTCCAACAAGCTTAGTATGACATAGTCCTGAAACAAAAACACAGAGCTCTCGGGTCCGGCTCTGGAATGAAAAAGCTGTGATTATTAGTCCTCTGTGTGATCTTTTCAGATTGCACTGATGAGATGAAGTTTAATCTCGTTTCTCTCCTCTCCTGTACCACAAACCACAGGCAGTTTAAGGCAGCCTGGAAATCTCTTACATCTGGAAGAGCAATAATTCATGGGATTTCACTTGACAGCCATGACAGGCAGCAGGGCAGCCAGAAACAACTGTCTCTTATGTTGTGCTATTTGCAAAAAGTCAGAAGAGGAGGAGCAGGCACAGGACCACATCCTTCTTTAGCATATGTTAGAGGAGGAAACCCTTTTATTTTCTGCCAGATGCTCCATGAATAGGTCCTAAATATTACATAGACAGTAGCTATCACTTCCAAACAAAATTCCTTGGTGTCTGCTAAGCTGCAAAGCATATGAAGGCCTATTGTCTGGCAAAGGGTCATGGTTAAATTTGCACAGATTTTTTTTTCTAGATATTTCAGATTCTGTGTTATGATTTATAGGCATTTACACACCCTGCTGTGCATGAATATGATACCATCTTCTGGGCAGGATTATTTCATGAAATGTATATGGGATTTAGCTACAGTAACTTTTACTGGGCAGCTTAGAATGGCCGGCAAAGTACTAGAATTTACTGCAGCACAGCTTGTGCTGTCAGGCTCATGGCTGGTGTTTATGATTTCTGCAGAAGCAGAAATAAACAACTTCTCCTTAATGGCTCTCTTTATGTGTAGGCAGCAGTAGCTCTATCTGGTCTCACAACAGTAGCTGGTGCGGTGGTCTGTCCCATTTCATGTGGAACCAATGTCTGAAAATTTGCATTTCTTCTTTTCTGAGTTTTCAGTGGAAGTGACCAGGAATGAATAAATCAACTGCAAATGTCTGAATGAGTAGCATTCCATTCTACTGCTTTTTCATGCTATAAATACATCTGGTTGAAATGGCCATGTTTTTGGAGTAAGAGCAAAATGATCAGATTTAATCTTGGTTTGTCTTAGAGTCTATACCCACACCGTAAATACTCTGATATCAACTGAGACTTACTTAAATTACTGTCTTAAGGAAAGAGGCCTGTTTTCTGAGTGTCTGTGGTCAAGTAGCTTAATCAATGTTTTTGTAGGCATTTACATACATATTTAAGTAAAAGCTAAAAAGTGGATAAGTTACACCAGCCAGCAAACAGATGAGTTAAATATCAATTTACATCCCTTATATCTGCATATATATATATAAAAACCAAAATACCCAGAATTTAATCGTCTAAGTAAAGCTTTTTTTGATGTAACAACTGTTTTTAAAGTTCAAAAGAATGTCGACACACACTGTATATATAAGCAGGCAGAAAATACTTTTTTTAAAAGAAACGAGACAACTGCTCTATGCCAAAGAAAAACAATTCCTTTGCCAAACTACACATTGTTAACTTAAAATGTGTTCCATGTGGAAGTAGGAAGACTGATCTGATGGAAAGGCTAGTGATTTAAAGTCAGCTGGCCCTGAGCTTGTCAACTACACATTCTGGCTTCCAGTTTTATAGCTAGAATTGGAAATATTCAGTTTCTTTTTTTTTTATTTCTTTTCTTAGGGAGGGGAGGACAAAATTCTTTTTCCTTTTCCAGTGACGCAATGAATTTACCAATAAACTTGCATGTGTAATCATCCAGACTTTAAACAAAGAGAGTATCGTTTCTAATCACACACACAAATATCATTCTGTGTTTCAATGACTTTTTTTTATATTTGGCTCGTTTTCCAAAGTGTATTTTCTGCCACTTTTGCATACTCATCACAGTTTTTCTAGTATTACCCTATCTTTTCAGTATGGAAAAAGTATAAAGGCAAGTTTATATTCTAAGGGAAGTACAGTATCTTACCAGTTACCATATTTCACCTGCCATTCTGTTAGTATTACCTGTGTTGATTAAGTCTTTAATTTTTGCCCCCCTCTCCTGCGTGTAAGACATACCGTAATGGCTCTTATACGTGGCCTAAAGGATATTGCAACCACAAAATGTTCAGATAGACGTAACAGCTATGTTACTACACCTGGTAGTACCTTTTAAAAGAGGTTATCACCCCATTGTGTTTTCTGCAGGATTCTCAAAACTTCTTTTATTATTCACATTAAACTTACATATATCATCCTGTTTTAGTACATATTTCCCAGCACATACTGCATGGTAATTATGAATACAGAAGGTTCTATTCATTGTGGAGTTTTTTTAACATTCTTTAGATACACTGAGCACTATGAGGTCAAATTTTGATTACTGTACTACATTTCTGCACATACAAGACACACTTGGAGCACATTTACTCTTCTTTTTAGTTTTAAAATATTCCTGAAACATCTAACAAGTCTCTATATACTTAAAGGGCAGAATTTCAGATGCAGTTCAGCCAGAGCTGTTTACTGCAAATATGACTGTAGAAAGCCTTCCTTTTTTTTTTTTTTTCTTTTCACTAGAATACCCACATTTTATTTATGATTTTGGATTTTATTTCACAGCATTCCAGTTTAGTTTAGCACGATGTATTTAATAACCATGTCTACTGTCTTAATTACCCTATAAAGCAGGGTTCCATTGGCATTTGACCCTCCACAGCATTCCAGAGAAACTGCAGGACCATGATAATTACCAACTGCCTGTGAGAAAATTAAACAAAAAAGGCCTAACTTTTAAACCACCATTTTAAACGACCTATTACATCTCAGGAATAAATCATTGATGAAATAGCCTGCTTAACAGGAAAATAGCTATTCCATAGCAAAGAATTTCCCCTTGCATGATCATGAAGAGAATATTAAGTATTCTTCAGCTCAAAAGGTTAGGTTTTATGTCTGTCCAATGCCTTTTAATGACACATTTTTGTGTAATTTTACTGTAATCAAAGCCTTTTCCTATGCAGGTTGTAGACTATGACTATTTTGTCAGTCTTAAACATTTTACTAGTCAAAGAATAGAAAATCTATTTAAACATGTACCAAGAAAATTAAACATGTACTGAGAAAAAGGTGTTTATAAATCTTTTACCATGAAAAGAACCTGCAGTAATGTAGCTTGATCTCCTTTGATTAACGTAGCCATTTGCTATATATGTTTCAAAAAAATGCTCTTCAATTTAAGCTCATAATAGTACACTGTTAATTGATAACACAGTTTAAAAAAGCTAGTAAATTTTGAAAATCTAAATTATGATTTTTTTTATTTGATCACACTCCCTTTATTCTGTATCTAATGGCAATTACTATCCTTATTTCTATGACCATTCTATGCTGCATTTGTTATTGCTATACTTAACAAAAATTCTATTTCATCTATCTTTTTATAAATGTGAGCTTGTATTTTTTCTAAATAATTAATCTGGGCTGAACATTGACCCTGATTTCCAGATCAGATCAGGTCAGCACTCCACATAGGATGAAGTTAGGAACATAAGCAGAAAAAAAAATTAATTTTTTAAATTATACAATTAAAAGTATTATTTTTTCACTGTTACATGTAAAATACAGGATATAAATCCAGAGAATATGCATCGCTTTTAAAATTATTTCCAGAACATTTTCTAACCCTCCTTAAAACATTTCACTTGAAAGCATCTCTGTTTTCAACAGAAGCAACCAGAAATGTAATGAACAAAGAGTTTATGGAAGAGCCAAGCCACAAATGAAACTTGAATAGTTTTAGAAAGGGAGTTTGAAAATAATTCTGTGTTCAATCAGAAATAGCATAACCCTTTTACTTTGTGCCTTATGGCTCAAAAAAAAAGCCTTGTGGCATCTATCAGCATGGTTTAAGGCCTCTGGCCACAACTTTTATTTAAATTCCAGTTTAATTTATAATCCAAAGCAGAGATTAAATGCATAGCCGGCAACTGAATCCTAGCGGTATATTACAAACTTCTGGATTTGATGATCCCAGGGCAGTTGTTCCCAGCCCAAATTTGACACTGCTATACTATTGTTCCCATACTACTGTCTACTGAAGTACCACCTGTGTAATCACTTAGGCTAGAGCCAGAGTTACTATTGCAGCCTGGGAATTTCTGGAATAACATGTAGTTTAAAATCGTAAGGAAATAAGAACAGCCATAATGGTTCAAACCAAAGGTCTAGCTAGTCTCATATGGTGCCTCTGACAACGTCCTGTAGCAGATGTCGAGGGGAGAGGATAAGAACCAGGCAAGCGTGTAATGCTATTTCCCATATTCATCTGGCCTTTAGCTGAAATTCAGGCTTCTTGAATGAGTATTTCTTTTGCATTTATGTTTTTTTTTTTCTCAATAAAGTGGAACACATGACATTTTTAAACATCCACAGTGTGTAGCGACAAGCTCCACAGATTGGCTATATGTTGAATAAACCTTTTATTTATTTTGAACTTTCCAGCTGCTTCTTTCTTCCCGTAGCCCATATTCTTGTGTAGGAAAATACAAGTATCAATACTTCTCTATGTGCATTCTTCAGGGTGATAGAGATTTTGCAGACTCTTATCAGTTGCTCCTTTAACTCTTCCTTGTTATTTTATTATTTAATTATTTTATTTATTTTATTTTGCTAACTATTTATCTGCCCCATAATGCAGTCACCTAATCTGTTAAAAAATTTTTAATGTGTGCAAGAATTTCCATATTTCTGATCACTTTTAGTGCTCTTCTCTATCCTATTTTTTTTTTTTTTGCAGTTATATGGTATGCTTTTTGGATAGAAGAACCAGAAATGCCTTCTTTGTTGAGAGAAGTTGCATATAGTAATTAAATTTAATTATATGCCATATATATTGTGCTATGGGAATGTGTACAAGAATCCAAAATCATAGTGATTTTGATTTCTCTGACACTGAAACTCAGTGTAGTAGGTTCAATCCCTAGAAGATCTTAATGGCCACATCATTCAAGTGTTCACAAAATACTAAGGAGCTTAGTCTTTTTGGAGCCTAAATTCTCATGCTGTAATTAAGTGCCATAAGGCACTTAACTGAGCATCTGGCACACACCAATCGCCTGTACATTTCTGCCATAAAACCTTGTCACAAAATTCTTCACAGCCAGTGCTTCACTTCATTATCCAGAGCACCAGTCTGGTTTGCAACTGAGCTTCAAAAGTATGTGTTTCATTCAAATCCCTATACCCCAGATGTTGTTGCAGAGCGCTCTGCCTTTCAGGGACTCTTGGCTCCATCTTTTGAAATCAAAAATCATCCGAGGTTGTACTAAACCCTTCAACTCAGGTGCTGGATGAAACAGATTCTTTAGTCAGTTAATGACAGTACAGCTGTCATTACCATCCTTATATAGGGAGAAGCACAGAAAAATCTCCCTTTGAACTGGGCACTGAAAAGCATGAGCCTCAAAAACAAAACCAAAAACAAAATCCACACCAAACTGGATTTAAGAACAGGAATGAAAACTGTTATTTTCATTGCCATGGTATGAGATGAAGGGAACATATATCTCCTCACACGTGGAAGAAGTCAGATGATAGCCTTCTACATATGCCAAGGTCTGAAGAACTGTGTACGGGGTTAAGGGAGAGAAGAAAAGAAAGTGCATTGTGGAAGGCTTGAGGATATGAGGAATGGATGAAGTTTCAGTATATGTAGAGTCAAGACACTGTACAGGTATGTAATATATGATAGCTATGACAGGCACCTCTTCAGAAAAAGATCATAAGAGGTGCTAGCTGCTTCTTAAAATAAAAACAAATACCATATGGAAGTGAAAAATTCTAAAAACACTTGTAGGCACTAGCAGCAGCGAGGAAGGGACGCCACAGCTTCTCAGAGTACTCAGGGAAACACAAATTTCACAAGCAGTCAAAACAGTAATATGGATGTATGTTGTGGTTTAACCCCAGGTGGCAACTAAGGGTCACCCATGCAGGTGTTCAGCTATCTCCAGGAAAGCCGGGCTCCATCAGGCATAATGGTGGCTTGGGAAGACAAATGCCATCACTCTCAATGTCTCCCTCTTTCCTTCTTCTTCATCCAGCTTTATATACTGAGCATGATGCCATATGGTATGGAATATCCCATTGCTCAGTTGGGGTCAGGTGTCCAAGCTGTGTCCCCTCCCAGCTCCCTGTGTAACCCCAGCCTGCTCGCTGGTGGGGTGTTGAGAGAAGCAGAAAAGACCTTTACACTGTGCAAGTCCTGCTCAGCAGTAACTCACACACCCTTTAATTATCAACACTGTTTCTAGCACAAATCTAAAACACAGCTCCATGCTATCTACTGTGAAGAAAATTAACTCTATCCCAGGCAAAACCAGTGCAAGATAATAAATAATATGGTAAATTTGACTAAAATGTCATAGATCATACTTTGGTCAATCTAGCTATACTAGTAGGAAAATAACAAGGCAATGCAGTAATCCTTCAGCTATAGCTGAAACTAAACACTGCATCATTTTATTACTTATCAAGAATAAATTATGTAAGCCATATGTTGCATAGTCACTTATCTGAGTTTTCAGACTTATGTATTTCTTCTGTTTAATCTGAGTCAAGAACTTAAATATGTGTTTCACTTCTCAAAATTTAATACTATAATGGTTTCAGGTTTTCTTGCCATAGCTGCCCCACAGCCTAATTAATTTTAAATTTGCAGGTAGACTAGAAGGGTGAAGTGAAGCAAGAGGCTCTATGTCTTTGTACCTAATCCACTTACAAGGGGCACAAGTACTCCTGTGAACATAAATATTAGGTGGTGGGGTTTTTTGTTTGTTTGTGGTTTTTGTTTGTTTGCTTGTTTGTTTTTTTACATAGTTTCCAACTACAAATCTTAAATTCAGCCACTAAAAGTCTGGATGGCAGTCCCTGCAAGTCCCGTGTCACCACAGCAGCCCCAATTGCTTTCTGCACCGGAAAACAGTCTTGCCCTCTACATCTGTATTCAAATGCTGACTAAGAATGTGCTTTTGTGGACAACCCTTGTAGTTCCAGAATGGTTTGTGTCTTCTGAACACATAGAAATGTATCTGCCTCATACTGGTAATGGTACACTAAGCCCATTTATATGGCTACCAGCTTTCCAGTGCTTACTGACAACTTTGCACTTCGGTCATATATGCAGTGCTAGGCTCTGCTCAGTTGGTTAAGTCTATACTGGTAAGCAGAGAAATTATTAAAAAGGTCTATAACTATTTTAGCCCATCAGTCTTTCAAAACAATTCAAGGAACTAGTTCTGCAGACCCTTAACCAATCTTTAAAAGAAATCTTTATCCTCTATTTCTTTTTATACAATACAAGTTAATTTTTATGCTATATTCTCAAAGATTTCTGTCGACCAGATGTTTGCAAGCATGCTATGCCTCCAGAAATCATATCAGGAAGTCAAAGGGACCAAATTTCTTGTTTTTCCAGGAATTTACTTGCTGATATAATATGATCTCTTATTCAGGGCATCAGTTTTCATATGCCTATCCACTAAGAAAAGATTTTCAGTAAGACAACTTTTGTAATTTTAGTTTCATCTTTTGATATTTATGTTAAAGAAAAGAACTGTCAGGATACAAAGAAAGACTTAAGAAGAACGATATTATTTGTTACTGCTCTGGAACCATCATTGTCTGAAGTCAGTTTTCCAGTGAACACCATGTAAATAGGACATGCATCTGCTCAGGACTTGAGCCATGGCTGGTTTTTTACATCCAGGCTACAGCACAAACTGCCAGGGTTTCTGGTTCACAGTGTTCGTGTAATCCTGAATGGAACCACAGCTTTTACTCTTCTGTATGCAGGACAGATTAAAACACTTTTTTGGTGTTCAAGTTCCTTTTGTAGTTAGCCTGAAGTGATCCATAACAGCTTCTTTAAAACAAAGCATCATTTATTTGCTCAAAGCTGCATAGCAAGTATAGCAAGTGGATGAAACAGGAAAAGCTATATGCCCTCACTGTTTAATCAAATTTATTTTTTTTATTTGTATACTGTTGATAAGTTCCACTCAACTGACATGCTTAATTCATAGGCAAGGGTAATTGCCAGCCTTTGTGGAACCAAATGCATCTGTTCTTTTCAGCTGCTGATACCTCTACCATTTTTTCTAGATATTTTAATAGAATACTGTCCCCTTTTATCCCAGATTTGGGCTGGGAAGATAAAACATTGTTAAGCTTGTCTGATTTCTCTTAATAGCCAGGTATAGAGAATACAGTCAGAATTTCCAGGTTCTCTGTTGTTTCAACAAGGTTTCTTCATCATCTATCTAACAATTTATTTTCTTCAGCATTGTTTGTCTTTTTTAAATATTCCCTAAAACTTTTCTTGGAACTACTCATCCAGGCAGGATAAACTCAATTAAATGAACTCCAGAGCCACAGTTGGTATTCACAAAAATAATGCAGATGTCTTATTCTCTTCAGCAACCAATGAGTGTTATTCATTCTCTAGTGGTTGAAGGTGTTAAAGATGCACTGCTGTCAAAGTGGCTTCCATTTACAAGAACAGTTGATTTTGCATAGCACAATGTAATGGAGGAAACAGCAGTGTTGGCACCAGAGCCTATGGAGCAGCCTATATTGCATATGAGCAAGAGATGGAGGTCTTTGATAAGAGATGATGTACGGGGGTGGCTTTAATGCTCCAATTCATTTTCTCTGTGAGGAGGAGGGATGGCCTATTGAAAGTTTCATTTTAGGCCAGTTAACTAATACTACCCCTTACTGATTCTTCAGCCATGCTCAATTAGAGAGACTCCTTTGTCCTGACACCAGTCAGGATTACTACAATTCATCAACTTTACCCTGAAGAGTGCTTTTATACCAGCTAGACCTCTTAGCTCTAGCTGCAAAATGCCTAGTCACAAGGTTGCCAGTAGATAATTTTCCTTGCCCCTGTAAATAGGAGGCCACTATAGGTACGTATCCGAAGCTAACTATTAATACGCAATCTAAATATGTAGCAAGTGTTGCATACTTGGAAATTAATTTAAAGTAGTTGTTAGAACATATACTAAGCTGTATTAGGAGTGTAGAAACACTCAAACAGCAAGGGAAGATTTTTTAAAAGACATTAACAACTTCAATGCAAGGAGTAGTTGAGCTTGTCAGATGAGAAAGCTGCTATACCCTCAAAATAGCTTTACAACAGCTTGGACAAAGGCTCCAAAAAACCCTCATTGGCTTTTGAGTCAGGAACAAGTAACCACAGACAACGCAATGTATCAGTTGTTGCAGCTGAAAAAAAGCCAGGCTCTGCCAGCACAGCTTGTAAACTCCAGAAGGTCAAATCCCAGTGATTCAAAACATTTGCATACACTGCTATGAAAACCAAATGTTTTCCCTTTAATTCAAATGAACATGAAAATTAAACTAACAATAAAAATCGAAACGAAAATTCTGGTGAGCATGTTGACATGCAGAAAAGAATGAGGCTTCTCCGCAACATTAATTAAAGTGTGAGTCACAGCAGAGAGCTATCTCACTGTAACCATTTGTAAGTAGTGGTTATGTGCTAGACTTGAGTTAGACCAATGAGTATTGTCAAGATTTTTGCTGTCTCCCATGATTATAGTTGAGCAAACTGTTGATCACCAATTGTAATATGGTACACAAAAACCAGAAGCAGTCCAAATAGTTCACATTTAACACTCAGTACGGGTGATTTTTTTCCTATTGAAAAAAATACGCCCATAAAATTTTCACAAGTTGAATCAACCCTGCTGGAGAAATAGCATCTTAAAAATTCCAATTTTTAATATTTTGATTTACCTAAAGAAGTTTAAATATGAGATGTTTTGTTCTATTATATTTTGCTTTGCAGAAATATCTGATATGGATAGGAAACCAGAAATAAAAGCACTTTCAAACTACAGCGAAAAGACTAAGCATGATATATAGAAACTACACTAACTAGACTCACTAAAAGTCTGAGAGGGGGAAAATATGGTTATAGAATTTGTATTTCCAGGAAGAGACTAAATCAAATGAAGAATTGGAACAAATTATGTTTGGCAGTGAGAGAGACCAGAGAGGCAACTGTACCTTGGGCTACACCAAAAGAAGTGTGGCCAGCAGGTTGAGAGAAATGATTCTGCCCTTCTACTCTGCCTTCATGACACTTCACCTGGAGTACTATGTCCAGCTCTGGGGTCCCCAGCACAAGAAGGACATGGACCTTTTGGAGTGAATCCAGAGGAGGACCACAAAGATGATGAGACGTCTGAGAGAGTTGGTGCTGTTCAGCCTGGAGAAGAAAAGGCTCCAGGGAGACCTTATAGCAGCCTTACAGTATGTAAAGGACACCTAGAGGAAAGCCATAGTTGGACAACAATTTTAAACTGAAAGAGGGTAGGTTTAGATGAGATACTATAAAGAAATTCTATACTGTGAGAGTGGTGAGACACTGGAACAGAGAAGTTGTGGATGCCCCATCTCTGGAAGTGTCCAAGGCCTGGTTGGATGGGGCACTGAGCAGCCTGGTTTAGTGAAAGTAGTCCCTGCCCATGGAAGGGGGCTGCATCTAGCTGATTTCTAAGGTCCTTTCCAGCCTAAATCATTCTATGATTCCATGAAGTAATTAATATCAACTATAGGATAGATTTTTTTTCCCAATATTCAAATTTGTTTTTACTGAAGTCAGTGTGGCCTTTGTATCGTGATACATAGAATCCCAAAATATCCGACAGTTAGCACATTAGTAAACATTATAAAAAATCATAACCCTAAGCTAAAGATAAAGAAAAATAAAGTAATTCCATAAGTCAAGCTCTGGACATTGTTTAAGAAATTACAGAATATATGTGGTTATTTTGTTTAGTAAGACCATTCCAAAAGCATTGTTTCTACTTACTGCAGATGAATACAACCAGCAAAGCTATGTGAGAAAAAGGTATGACTGAACAGAAAAAGGGGTACTGGCTGTAGCAGTGAATTTGGGGAAGTAAGATCCTGGGACACGTAATTCCTGCTGCCCACTATAGGCTAATGAGTATTCACTGACCATGCTGATCACAGTCCCAGTACTGTAAACTTAAATTACCCTTTTCTAGTAAGGAATTATTAAAATGTTTTCCACGTCTTTGGCAAATTTTGAATATCAGTGCAGAAACGGGTGGATTTTTGGTGGATTTTGGTACACAAAAACATAGTCCCTTTATTTCTTGTAAATGCTAGGATAAATTATTCAAGTCACATTTTCCACCTCCATTTCAAATTTTGTCTGGAACCAGAAATATCTATGAACAGCTCAATCAAAAAAAATAAAGAATGCACCTCACTTTGCAAGAATATCTGTTCTTCACTGCCAGGTCTCTCCCCTGCCGTATTTTTGTCCCAACTCATTCAGAGTGGCTTTTCTCTGAGCTGAAGGTGGAGGAAAGTCAGAATTAGGTCACAGACATACAGATTCACACACATATCTGTACAAAAGTCTCTGTATTTATAAAAAGTTTGAGACAAATTCAGTCTCTGGTGTCAGTGAGTCAATTAACCTTCAAAATCTGTATTTCTTAGGCATTCAGGTGCTAGGATGTATTGCTTCCTACATACTGCATTAGTAACAAAGACATACAAGTCTTACCTGATGCTTTGTATGTCTGTTCTACCTCAAACCATAAATTAAAAATAATTAAAGAAAAAAGCTAGAAATTCAATATTATCCTGGTTGGCATATGTTTTAGATAGAAAAGTGCTCATTTGATGAGTTTTACTTAATTTACTTTAACAACAAACCAAGATCCTAGGGGAAACCAGAATTTTACACAGAGTGCTCTGGAAACCTGAATGTATCTAATGTACTAGATATGATTTCTGAACTGAAGAAAATTTTCTGAGTGTCATTACTGTGTCTGCCTTCTCAGCAATCACAGAAGCTCACATCTATCATTTCCTTTGTTCAGTGAGAGACAGACTTCTTGCAAGGAGGAAAAAAAAAAGGAAAAGGACTGGAAATATTTACTGTAATGCAATGAAAAAAAGAGATGCAGTCAAAATACTCCGTGCACTTTTATATTTTAGAGATTTAAATATAAATTGGTAGTTATACTATGTATACATCTATGTGAATTATACTAGTGAGATTAATATTTTATATATTTAAGCTATCCATTATGTTAAATTAATTGTATAATATAATCTATTCTATGTTATTTTTAATTTCAAAATCTATATACTTTTAAATTAATAGCTTGATGAAGTATTTGAGATGATAGCAAAATTCTCTTCTGTGTTTTCATTTACACTCATCCATTTCTACAGTTATTCAAATTAATCATCTTAAATGGAAAGCATATTAGTTGTTTTTCAGACTCTTTTAGTTAAGCTTGTAGCGTATTACTGATTTTTTAAAATCATATTCTCTTTGGAATCAGCCAAATTTTTTTAACATGATATATTACATTAGATGTATGAAAGAGGCATTTACATTCTTCAAAAGAGACATTCAATTAGAAAATTAAACTTAAAGATTTTTTCCTAACTGAAAATTTTGCAATTAACTGGCATCAGGGAAAAATGCTCACTGCATTTTTATTCTTCTAATGAATTTGTCCACATTTGGGACGGTCAATGGCATTGCTTTGTTGCACTTGTTGCACAGTGGTGCTATTCTCAGGTGTTACACCGCAGTGAAGTGGGTCGCTCACATGCAAGACATGATCTTCCTCAGTCCCAAGCTCTCATTACAGCAGGTAAGGTATACCAGTGTATGAATCTGAGACAAAGAGGGGTTTTATCTTCCTGGAGCATTTTCAGTGGGATTGAATAGCACCCTGGGAATCCTCAACTGATTTCTTCACTTGCTAGATGACTGTATATTCTCCTTCTTCCCACATATGTTTTACTTATTCGGCTAGGTGATGCACACTAATAAACAGAGCTTGTCTTTGGCCACTGGTTGCACTCAGGATGCTGCCCACCCTGGGATGTCAGATCTGCTGACCCTTAATATTTTAGCTCAAGTGATTGTTTTAGTCTTCCTAAATCTCTGCAGCATGAAAGGATGAGAAAAACCTAAAGTATTATTGTGAGTATGACTCTAGGAGTTTCTTCAGAATCATTTAAAAATAATTCAGCAATATTCTTAAAAAGTCATGGAGTGACTTCATTTTACAACTTTCATAACTGCTGCTTAAAAGATGAAGGAAGGTTAAGTGGCAAATTAGTTATACAAAAGTATACCCAACAATACTAATTATGTAAAGATATGATCTTATTAATGGAATATTTGTATCTATGCATTACAAATTTTATAAAGAATTCTATAACATGGAGGCACATCCGTCTCGAATTTTTTTCCTAAAATCTTATAATATTTTAGGAAATTATCCACCACTGTTCCTTAGGTGTCACTGTCAGCTGCTAAATATGTCTTTTCCTCTTTTAAATACTAAGTATCTCCAAGTCATTCTTAAAAAATACAGTTCTCCTTATTCCAGAAATACATGCTACATGGATAGAATTGCCATTGACATTTGCTGTCACACATCATTCCTAAATTTCCACAAATCACTCCTAAAATTATTCTTTCTCAGAATTTTTTCCAGCTTAAATCCCTACTATGACCTAGGTTAGAAACCACAGTTACTGGATTTGTGTTGAAGTCAATTGCCTCTCCTTTTATTTATTTCCAAATACTAATAAAATACAAGAATGAAACAGGATTTCCCTTCTCCATTAAAAACATAATTTCTAAAAAAAATAATGAATTAATAACTTTTTATAACACGACCTCTTTTCAGTTCCTCCTGATCATCCCTTTCTTATGAAAAAAAGCTAACATTTTGACTGAGATGAAGTGGATCCATTCTGAGATGTGATAAACCTGGGTGCTGCTGTCTAAATTGATACAGTTCAGCCCTGTGAATCTTAAAGAAATGCACCAAACTTGGAATGAATGTAAAGAACCTGGAATGAATGAACTGAAAGAGCAGCCATGGCTTCTCAGTGTGATATACAGATCCATTACAACTTACAGGAACAGCCACTGGTAGCAGTAAAAATCCAGGCAGATTTAAGTAACTGGAATGCACCAGCAACAACATTTTCAACCAAGCAAGGGAATTGTCTTGCAAAGTAGCCCTTATCTTTCTGCTTTTGTCCTCTGTCCTTTTCAGATTTTGCTGCTAAGCCAGAACCTGGCCCTTCCCTCTTTCCAGCTCACCTGTCATTTGTACAGTTTTGTGATGGATGAGATAACACACAAGGCAGCTAAACATCGATCCCGTATCTCACACATTAGTTTTAGCAGTGTTATATCCACTGCATTCCATTCTCTGGTTTGGCTCAAAGGGTCAAACGAATCTGCTTTTCTGAACAATGTAAACTGGCAGTGCTCAGTTATTAGGTAATTGGTATTTGATTATTGGTATTGTATTAACTTCTATATTGCTCTCACCCTGAAAGCCCAGCCTCTGGGATCACTTCAGTGTTTCCATTGCATAAGGTCCCACTTTTGAATTTGATTGCCAAGTTGTGCCACTTGTATACACACAGTTTTACATCCCACTCAGTGCTGGCTGCTTCTTACAGCTTTCAGTGCACTATGAGAGCAGTCAGAAGGACATGAAGTCCGTGTGTTTTCTGACCCACATAAGGCAGAACTAGATGTTTACAATGTTCTGATAGGGTGAATACATGGGGTGGACTCTCTTCTGATGGCAGGCATCATGTTTTGTATGATATTTTGTTTCTAGCACCCTGTTTGTGCATAGGACCCCATCATGATCTGGATGAGGTTACAGAGGATATTCAATCTTTTCCTACTCCTCTGTTCCTTAGCTCTCAGACTTTCCCTTTTCCTTAGCCATCAGGCAGTGAAAATGCTCTGACAGGGTACTTTAAATATATTATTGCTTCTGGGCTTTTTGCTGATTGGAAAGAGTTGTACAATAAAAAGGTGCAGAGATGCTTGTGTGATAAATGGGAATATATAGACTGGGATGCTTGGCAGGGCTGAAAAAATACTGTCATGTGCATTCAAGATGGAAGGGAAGGGAGGGGAGGGAGACATGAGCTGTTAAAGTGAGTGGCAGCCACCTACAAACCTAATCCAAATAAAAAGCCTCAGAGAAGAGGGACATACCCCTCCACTTTGCACCATCACAGAAGGATCAAACAGAATAGCAGCCCTTGCTCACACTGTATGAGTTTCTGCCACAGACTCCCTCCTCAGTGGGAGCAGGCCCGGGAGGGGACCGGGTCACCTCGTCGTCCCCCCAGCCCTGCGCAGCAGATCTGGCTGGGGGTAGGCAGGAGCGATACGCTGCAACCTCAAAGGCTGGAGCAGCCAATGCACTTCTCCAAGGCTGCCACAGAGCTCCAGGAGACACTGTGCCTGCCTGAGGCACCGTGCCTCCTGGAGCTCCTGCTGAGCGACGCGGCTCTGCATCCCAATGCACGCCTGCAAATATGATATACGACCCAACCCTGAGTCGGGGGAAGGAGCCTGGTTGCCACATTATTATGCATCCTCTTTAAGACTCCAGGGGAGGCACTGTGTTCAGTTGTACTTCTACTGGATGAAAACTGAAAATATCTGTAAATGATTAAAATGGTAGGAGAGAAACAATCATAAATATTCATCATCTATCACTACTGATTTATTTTCCTAATGCTGTTGTTACTCGCAGGACCAGATCTGCCTTGTTTTGGCTTCAGTAGCACATGTACAGCACACTAGAATTTAGCAATAATTATGTTTGCATAAATTTAAAACGTCACACAGTTAAAGGGAATTATAGGTATGACCTTTGTGGCATTCTGTCACATTCTTTTACACAATCTTCAAAATGTGACAGACAAATGCACATGGTGTTTAGAAGGTTCTGTACTTTCCAAACACACCTTTACAAGTAGCACTAAGTGAACATGAAGCTTTAAGAACTAATGCAACAGCTTGACCTGTTCTAAGATTTCAAAGCACTGTGTATTATTTTGATGCTATTTCAGCAAGATGGATGTGTTGGATTTTTTTGTTTGTTTGTTTGTTTGGGTTTTTTTGGCAAATGAAAGGAGTTGCTTTTATAGTTCTTGTATATCCTTCATGATTTCAGCTCAAATTATTTTGTTGGAACTCACAGAGCTCTATTAAAGAGTCAGATGAATAGAGATATATTGGAGGTAAATAAATTGAGAGAAAAACTCTGTAATATTGAAAAAATCTGTGATTCATCTGATCTTACTCTTTTCTTTAAAAATCTCCCTTAGTTTGCAGTCAAATGCTCTTTTCAGGTCTGTTTTGATGTGGTATTTTGCAGAGAAACTATTAATCTACAATCTATATGGCAATAAGTAGGAGAGAGTTGCAGTTTTTCATACAAAAAACCAAACACTGTCCTTTTATTTACTAAACTAGATGAGTTTTCTAAAATGCAGGTGTGTTGTGTTTTTTTTTTTTGTTTTTTTTTTTTTTTTTTTTTTTTTTTTTTTTTTTTTTTTTTTTTTTTTTTTTTTTTTTTTTTTTTTTTTTTTTTTTTTTTTTTTTTTTTTTTTTTTTAATAGTTATGTGTCTCAGATCCAGCAGGCAAACCTGTTTTACTGATGGGGTCTACTTATCCAGTGTTTCTGTCATCAGTCTGACCTTGCAGCTTTCTACAGTGCCATTATACCCTGGGTGCTGGCTTATTTTCATACAGCAGCCCCCAACTACTTGATCCCACTTCATCTACTTCATGGACACAGACATTTGTTGGGCTTATTAGCTCAGCAGGAGCCTTATCATATTTTGTATCTGAGGCTGCTGGAGATGTCAAGAGATGGAAATTCTGTGTAGCTTTTTATCCTCCCTTCTTGCACTTTCTCTTAGAGCCCAACAGTGCATTTGGATTCAATGCTCTCCTGCCACTAGCTGCTGAGATCTCTTTAAATATGTCTAGCTTTGCCATCTGTACCAATAACACTGCAAAGGCTTAGCCATGATTAGGCTGTCAAGATTTATTAAGTTAAAAAGTATCAAAGTTTCTTGCTGCAACCCCAGACCTTTTAAGAGTCCACCTTCTTTAGAAACCCTTCCCCCTCCTGACTAACACTACAGTCAATGTGCTTCGCTTGACCTTGACCAACATATGCACCCGGGGAACACTAATGAATTTGGGCCAATTCATCTTGGAACTCCAAATTTAATCAAGCTGACATGTCAGGGAAAGCAGACTGTAATTAACTCCTAGCATTTTAGGTAATCTGTAAATTTCATAAATTTAGCTCAATCTATTTTTGTGATATTAGGCTTTTTTTTTTTTGTGGATTTGTTTTATTTATTACAATTGTTAAAATAATACAATATAACAATTAAAAAGTGTTCTATTATAGCACTAAATCCCTTTAAAAATGACTATTTGTCCAGAAGAATGGGATGCCACCAAACAATGTATGCTTAGCAGCCTGCCTAGTAAAACCAAGTGAATCCAGTGTTATCATTTCTTTTTGAAAATGAGTCATCCACTCAATTCATGATGCGTGTGTTATGAAAATGTACAATCAGTCAAAATAAAAAAAATCCTCTATTCAGTGTTATCTTTCAAATGGTTTAATTTTGATGAAGAAGAGATAGGAGCATTAAAAACTAGCCCATAGGGCTCCTGTTTTGTTCTGCTTCATTTTATTATCATTTGTATAACGGTAGCACTCAGAGGTCCTGGTCAGGATCAAGGTCCTACTGTGTGAAGTGTGGTATGAATGCAAGGTTCCAACCCTGAGGGGGGGAAAAAAAATAGGAATACAGTAAAATATTGATTAAAATAAAAA